>NW_024704743.1:124193413-124580470 GCF_018977255.1 Callorhinchus milii | reverse complement strand
CTCTGCTTCATTACACAAAACAAGGTCTAATATGGCCTGTTCCCTGGTTCTTGTTCTTGTTCTGGTTCTGTTCCTTGGCAAACTGATCGAGATAATTATCAATAATCAAGTAGTGATTGTGATAGTGTAGTGTCTGTAATGGTGTAGTGACTGTGTCATGGTGTAGTGTAGTGGTGTAGTGACTGACCGGGTGGCGTTGCCCAGAGCCTGTGCGAGTGAGGTGTAGTCGAGCGGTCGCTGTAGAGAGTAAAACCAGGAGACGGCATCCTTTACGAGTGGGTCTGAAGTCTGTTGGCCCAGGAAGTCCTGCAGAACCCGGTAGATCGCGCTCTTACTCTCCATCTCCCCAGAACCTTCCGCCAATTTCTGTACAACGCAATCACAAAACACAGTCACTACACTTTACACTGCAGCCTGTGAAGCGCTTTGAGGCGTCTCAACGATGTGAACAGGCTAAGGGCAGCAGTCACTGTGTCACTCTCTGAGATGTCTCCTGGATGAGGAGCCCAACATAGTGGCTGTGTGTGTTTGTGTGTGAGTGTCTTCCCCTCCTCTTTCATCACCACTATAACCTATATGAAACCAACCACCTGCTCCCTCGACCCCGTCCCTACCCCTCTCCTTACCTCCCAGCTCCACCTGCTTGCCCCTCTACTCACAGACATCATAAACCTCTCCCTATCCACTGGTACTGTTCCCACTCCATTAAAAACCACCGTCATCACTCCTATCCTTAAAAAAACCTTCCCTGGACCCATCTCTTCACTTCACCTCCACAAAACGCTTCTCCTCCAGCCCGCACCGTCTTGTGTGGCGTTCCTCAGGGCTCTGTCCTTGGTCCCCTCCTCTTCAACATCTATATACTCCCTTTTAGTGACATGGGGTCAACCCACATGTATGTGGATGACATCCAACTCTCTCTCTCTGCCTCCACCCTCGACTCCAGGACCCACTGCCCTCCTGACAGAATGTCTGTCAGACGTGAAGTCCTGGATGAGAGTGAACTTTCTTCAGTTGAACGTCAACAAGACCGAGGCTCCTGATTGACTCCCGTTAGCCTCCTCACCTCAGGCGCTGACAGCATCACCATCCCTGGGCTCACTCCCCTCACTGAGCCAGTCCCAAACCTTGGGGTCTTGTTTGACCCTCAACTATCCTTTCTACCCCACATCTGCGCCATGACCCGCTCTGCCTTCCCACCTCCGCAACATCCCCCGACTCCGCCACTGTCTCACACCGCAGCCCCGAGACCCCCACACACACCTTCATTATATCGAGGCTCGACTATGCAAACTCACTGTTGTCGGCCCCCAACTCCTCCCTCCACAGGCGGCAGATCATCCAGAACTCTGCAACCCGTGTCCTCTCCCATACCGGCTCCGTGACCCTATTCACCCCCATCCTCGCCCGACTCCACTGGCTTCCCATCACACAGTTCAAGATCCTGGTCCTCAACTTCAAAGCCCTCCATGTTCTTGCTCCCTCTGCCACCTCCTAACCCCCTCCCATCCTGCTCGCTCCCTCCGCTCAGCGGGCTCCGGCCTGCTTCATGTTCCCCACTATTGGCAGCTGGGCCTTCTGCCTCACCCCCTCCCTCACCACCTTCAAGACCCATCTCAAGACCCTCTTCTTCGACCATGCTTTTGATCTCCCTGTTTCCCCCCCCTGCCCTCCCGCCCCCCGACCCTCAGCTCAGGTCCGAAGCTCTGACTGTCCAGCGCCTTGGGACGTCCTCCCGACATGAAAGGCGCTTTACAAATGTAATTTTGTTGTTGTTGTGTGTGTGTGGAGCCCTGGCACTGAGAGGGTTAACAGTTCACTTGCGAGCGAGAGGGAAAGAGAGAGGGAGAGTGGGGAGGATAGAGAGAGAGTAACGGTGGGGGAGAAGGAAGGATATGAAGGAATGAGCAAGAGAGGCTCAGGAGGAGAAGTTAGAGCTGGGAGAGTGAGTTCAAGGGAAAAATGGAGGGACATGGAGAGCGTAGGGAAGGTAGGAGTGTGGTAGGAGGATAAGAGGGAGAGAGGGAAGGGAGGATGAAGGGAATGTGGTAGGGAGGGAGGGAGGAAGGGTTGGATGGTTGGTTGGAACATGAAGCTCCTGTGGTTGTGATGACATTGGCTGTTCTCTCCTCACACAGGAACCCTAACCCTGTGGGAGGGGTGTCTGGTCCATGTGCCCCCGGCTCCCTGCCAGCCTGGCCCCCAGTTACCACCAGCGGCCCCCGGGCTGGCAGCTACATAGAGCTAACGTGTGGCCTGGAGAGTCACAGGGGCCTGAGGAGGGAGGCCTGCTCCTTCTGGGCCGACTACATCCCCACGCTCCGGACCTACACAGGTAAACCCCAGCCCAGGTCTGGTCCAGGCCTCCACATGGGAAAGGTTGTATTTTTAGGTCTGTTCGTTCTACAACACAGACAGCGCTGCCAGGCGAGGGTCATATAACCCCAACACACACACACGCACACACACATACACACACAATATACACATATACACACACATACACACACATACATTTATATACATACACACATATATCCCATGACTGTTCTCTCCCTCTCTCTCTCTCTCTGCTTCTGTCTCTCTCCCTGAATGCCACACTCTCTCTCTGTCTCGTTTCGCCCACAAAATATACAGTCACTCCTTTATAATAATAATAATAATCCTCGCATTTGATATAGCGCTTTTCACGTCGGGAGGACGTCCCAAAGCGCTTCACAGAACACACTGTAAAGTGAATTGACTGTATATTTGTGGGCGAACGCGGCAGCCAATTGCGCACAGCAATGTCCCACAAACAGTCGGGGATTGAAACTGACCAATTTATTATTGTTTTGGTTTTGGAGGTATTATTATTAGGCTCTGTGTGGAGTAAGGAAACTTGCCCGAGGTTTGGCCCTCTGCCTGGAATTGAACTCAGGTCTCTCACTTGCAAAGCGAGTGCTCTAACCACTGAGCTACAGGACTCCACGCGCACATACACACACACACACACACATACACACACATAGACACATACATACACACATATACATATACACACACACATATACATATACACACACTTATACATACATACACACACACAAATATACACACACATATACACACACACAGGGACAGAGAGACAGAGGGCGAGAGATGTCACGAGAGAGCAAGAGAGGGATAGAGAGAAAGGGAGAGGGTGAGAGGTGAGAGAAAGAGAGTGATAGAGACAGAGGGAGAGAGCGGAGAGCAGCCCTTTTGCAGACAAACACGGCAGCTGTTATGCACACCGCACGAGGCCACAAACAACAACATCAACAACTTGCATTTATACAGCGCCCTTCTCACTGGGGGGTGTGGAGAGCAGGTGATGTGATGGTGCGTTGTTGCTGCTGTTGTTGAGTCACTGTGTTTGATGTTTCAGTGGGAACTGTGGCCGGTGATGGTGGGGGGGCCACAGCCCAGCCAAGCCCCCCACAGCACGGAGAAGCCTACAGCTGAGCCCGGAGCGCCACCCGCCACCCGCCACCCGCCACCCGCCCGCACAGCGATTCCCAATCAGACAGTTCACTCCCACACAGGAAACTGGAATAGGAACTCGAGGAATAAAATTATCATTCACTAAAAACATTGGTCTCACAGGTCCGTATGTCATAGCCTTCCTCACTCACACACACACACATACACACACTCACACACTCACACACACACTCACACACACATACACACTCACACACACACTCACACACACATACACACTCACACACACATACACACTCACACACACACACACACACATACACACACTCACACACACATACACACTCACACACACATACACACTCACACACACATACACACTCACACACACACACACACACATACACTCACAAACACACACACACACGCTCTCCCAAATACTCACAAACACACACATTCCCAAACACTTATACACCATTACACACACTCACAAACACTCACAAAGCACAACTCAACCCACGGCTGTGTGTGAGACGCTGCTCTGCGTAATTTGCTGCTGCATTTCGCCCACAAAATAGACAGTCGATTCACTTTACAATATATTCCGTGAAGCGCTTTGAGACGTCTCAACGACGTGATGAGGCGCTGCGTGAAATGTGAAGATTATTATTATTATTAGCTGTCAATCTCTTTCTGTCGCTCTCTCTCTCTGTCTCTCCCTTTGTCTCTCCGGTTCTCTGTATCTTTTCCTCTCTCTCTCTCTCTCTCTCTCCTGGAACACAAGCACTTAACGTTGATCAGATTTAAGAGTTTGAAGTGAATGATTTGCGGATTGCCTTCAGCAGAAGCTGAGTCCTCTCCGGTGTTTGTGCACTGTGTGGCTGCGCTGATTAGTTCTAACCTTAAAACTTTCCGAAACCACAGCCCGAAGTGAGCAGCAAACGTGAGGGGAGAGGGGACCGATGCCCAGATTACACAACGGCCTCGTTCACTCACTTATTCACACACTCGCTCACTCACTCGCACACTCATTCAGTCGCTCGCTCACTCACTCGCACACTCACTCAGTCTCTAGCTCACTCACTTGCACACCCACTCAGTTGCTCGCTCACTCACTCGGACATCCACTCAGTCACTTGCTCACTCACTCGCACACTCACTCAGTCTCTTGCTTACTCGTTCAGTCATTCACTCACACACTCGCATTCTCACTCGCTGGCTCACCCACTCACTCTGTCATGGTTCAGGAATGAGGTAGGAATGTGAATCATTCCGTGAGGACAAGCCGCAGGAAAGTACACAAAACTCTTTGGAAACTCATCATATCGTGAATTTCAGCTGCGAGTCCTGAGCTGTAATGATGACAAAGCTCAAACCCACACTGTACACAGGACCCTCAACAACAACAACTTGCACTTATATAGCGCCCTCCACACAGGGCAGCATCTCAGAGCATTTAACAGTGAAGGAACCTGACTCCGAGCCGGGGGGAGGGAGGGGACCGTAAGCACGGTTGACCAGGAAAGTTTTCAGGCAATACTTGAAAGAGGGGAGAGAGGGGGCAAGGAGAGGGACTGAAGGAGAGGGGTCCAGAGTTTTGGGGCACAGTGGCTGAAAGCGCAATCTCGATGGCGGTGCAGAGGGTGCGAGGGACGAGCAGGAGCCAGTGCCAGTCAAGCGGAGGCACTGACCGGGTTGTGAATTGGGGACTGAGTGGGTTCGGAGAGGTGGGGAGTGTGGGGGTCGGAGAGGTGGAGAGTGAGGGGGTTGGAGAGGTGGGGTGTGAGGGGGTTGGAGAGGTGGGGAGTGAGGGGGTTGGACAGGTGGGGAGTGAGGGGGTTGGACAGGTGGGGAGTGAGGGGGTCGGAGAGATGGGGAGTGAGGGGGTTGGAGAGATGGGGAGTGAGGGGGTCGGAGAGGTGGGGAGTGAGGGGGTCGGAGAGGTGGGGAGGTGCCAGGGAGTGAATGGATTTGAACACGAGAGTGAGAGCATCTTGAAGTCGATGTGTTGGGTGATGGGGAGCCAGTGGAGCCTGGGCCAGAGCGGGTGAGATGTGGGGATGGAGTTTGCTCCGGGTCAGTGTGCTGGTGTATACCATCACCCCCTTTGTACAGTCTCCCCATCATCCCACTTCCCCCCGACCTCTTAACCCTGTAAACCAAAGCCCTAACTAACGGGGAGGGGGGTCCTCGCTGGACAAGCAGCAGGAAAGCTGCCGGACAGTGATATCAATGGCCGAGCGGTGTGGGTTTAGCGGGTTACACTCCAGCAGTTACCCCAACACACACCCTGGGGTCCCCCCAAGCCTTGGCTCTCGCCAACCTGCGCCTAAAAAAAAATTGTTCACTCAATCCACGACTGTTTGTGGGACGCTGCTGTGTGTAATTGGCTGCTGTGTAAAAATACAGTCAATTCACTTTACAGTGTCTTGTAAAGCACTTTGAGACGTCTCAATGACGTGATCAGGCGCTGTATCAAATGCAGAGATTATTATTAATTTGGATTACGGTTGATGCACCAACTCTGGATCCATCACGTCTGAGAAAGCTGATAGGAGACAAGTCAGGAAATTACTTCAGGTGAAGAAGCAATGATCAGGAACATATCTACATGTGAGGAGAGATTAAACGGAATATTATAAAGAGTGAATGAGACGTACAGACTGAAAGACACACTTCCAGAGTGTGGGGGCAGAGAGGCCACCGATGGTAGGGCGGGTCGGGCGGGAGGCATGGAGCAGCCGGAGCCCAATGAGCGGAGGGAGCGGGGAAGTTGGTTGGGAGTCAGCAGGTCAGAGAGGTAGGAGAGGGCGAGGCCATGGATGGCCTTAAAGCTGAGGACGAGGATCTTGAACTCGATCCTCTGGGGGATGGGGAGCCGGTGGAGTTGGGCGAGGGTGGGGGTGATGGGGTCGGGCGAGGGTGGGAGTGATGGGGTCGGGCGAGGGTGGGAGTGATGGGGTCGGGTGAGGGTGGGAGTGATGGGGTCGGGCGAGGGTGGGAGTGATGGGGTCGGGTGAGGGTGGGGGTGATGGGGTCGGGCGAGGGTGGGAGTGATGGGGTCACGGAGTCTGGTGCGTGAGAGTACATGAGCTGCAGAGTTGTGGATGATCTACAGGTTGTGAAGGGAAGAGTTGGGAAGGCCGATGAGGAGGGAGTTCCCGTAATCGAGCCTTGAGGTGACGAAGGTGTGGGTGAGGGTTTGGGGGCTGAGGGGTGAGGCAGTGGCGGAGTCTGGCAATGTTGCGTAGGTGGTGGTAGGCAGTGCCGGTCATGGCGCGGATGTGGGGGAGAAAGGACAGTTCAGGGTCAAACAAGACCCCCAGGTTCCTGACCGGGTTAGTGAGGGTGAGTGTGCAGCCGTGGAGGCTGGTGCTGCCAGCGTCTGAGGGGCGGAGGCGCTGGCGCGAGCCAATCAGGAGGGCCTCGTTCTTGCTGACGTTGAGTTGGAGAAAGTTGTCCGTCGTCCAGGACTTGATGTGGGACAGGGAGTCGGTCAGGACGCCAGTAATTCTAGTTCAGGGTGGAGGCAGAGAGGTAGAGTTGGGTTACCCCATGTCTGCGGATGACGTCACCATGTGGGAGTATGTGGAGGGTGAAGAGGAGGGGACTGAGGACAGGGCCCTGAGGAACACTGCACGAGACAGTGGAGGAGAAGCCGTTTGCTCTGACAAAGTGGAGGTGTGAAAGGTAGGACCTGAACCAGTCAAGGACAGAACCTTGAAGGTTGAGGTGGGAGGAGAGGCGGTGGAGGAGGATTGTGTGGTCCACAGTATCAAAGGCAGCGGAGAGGTCGAGGAGGACGAGGAGGCAGAGGGAGCTCTGGTCACACATGGTCAGGATGTCGTTTGTGACCTTGACCAGAGCAGTTTCCGTGCTGTGGGCAGCACAGAAACCCCAACTGGAGGGGCTCATGGAGGGAGTGGGAGGAGAGGAAAGAGCGAAGCTGAGAGACAACGGCTCTCTCAAGGACCTTACACAGAAAAGGGAGGTGGGAGATAGGCCGATAGCTGGATACTGTGATGGGTCACGGGAAGGTGTCTTCAAGGTGGGGGTGATAATGGCTGTTTTGAGGGGGGAAAGGAACAGTGCCGGATGGCAGAGAGAGGTTGAAACACACAGAGAGACGCACACACTCACAGACACAGAGAGAGAGAGAGACACTCACAGACACAGAGAGAGAGACACACACTCACAGACACAGAGAGAGAGACACACACTCACAGACACAGAGAGAGAGACACACACTCACAGATACAGAGAGAGACACACACTCACAGACACAGAGATACACACTCACAGACATACAGAGAGACACACACTCACAGGCACCGAGAGAGAGACACACACTCACAAACACAGAGACACAGAGTCACAGACACAGAGACACACAGTCACAGACACAGAGAGAGACACACTCACAGACACAGAGACACACAGTCACAGACACAGAGACACAGAGTCACAGACACAGAGAGACACACTCACAGACAC
Source organism: Callorhinchus milii (assembly GCF_018977255.1). Lineage (NCBI taxonomy): Eukaryota > Metazoa > Chordata > Chondrichthyes > Chimaeriformes > Callorhinchidae > Callorhinchus > Callorhinchus milii. The sequence goes on along the minus strand of NW_024704743.1, from coordinate 124,572,511 downwards.
AGAGAAAGACACACACTCACAGACACTCACAGAGAGACACACTCACAAACACAGAAAGAGAGACACACACTCACAGACACAGAGACACACAGTTACAGACACAGAGAGAGATACACACACTGACAAACACAGAGAGAGACACACAGACACAGAGTCACACAGTCACAGACACAGAGAGAGACACACTCACAAACACACAGAGAGAGACACACAGAGGCACATGAACTCAGAGACACAGATACAACACAGAGGGACACACAAACAGAGAGAGACACACACAGACAGGGACACAGAGAGAGACACACATAGAGACACAGAGAGAGACACACACACAGACAGGGACACAGAGAGAGACACACACACAGACAGGGACACAGAGAGAGACACACATAGAGACACAGAGAGAGACACACACACAGACAGGGACACAGAGAGAGACACACATAGAGACACAGAGAGAGACACACACACAGACAGGGACACATAGAGAGACACACACACAGACAGGGACACAGAGAGAGACACACATAGAGACACAGAGAGAGACACACAGACAGGGACACAGAGAGAGACACACACACAGACAGGGACACAGAGAGAGACACACACACAGACAGGGACACAGAGAGAGACACACACACAGACAGGGACACAGAGAGAGACACACTCACAGACACAGAGAGACACACACTCACAGATACTCAGAGAGAGACACACACTCACAGACACAGAGAGACACACACACTCACAGACACACAGAGAGATACACACTCACAGACACAGAGATACACACTCACAGACACAGAGATACACACTCACAGATACTCAGAGAGAGACACACACTCACAGACACACAGAGAGATACACACTCACAGACACAGAGATACACACTCACAGATACTCAGAGAGAGACACACACTCACAAACACAGAAAGAGAGACACACACTCACAGACACACAGAGATACACATTCACAGACAGAGATACACACTCACAGATACTCAGAGAGATACACACACTGACAAACACAGAGAGAGACACACACACAGACAGGGACACAGAGAGAGAGACACACATAGAGACACAGAGAGAGACACACACACAGACAGGGACACAGAGAGAGACACACATAGAGACACAGAGAGAGACACACACACAGACAGGGACACAGAGAGAGACACACACACAGACAGGGACACAGAGAGAGACACACACAGACAGGGACACAGAGAGAGACACACACACACAGACAGGGACACAGAGAGAGACACACACAGACAGGGACACAGAGAGAGACACACACACAGACAGGGACACAGAGAGAGACACACACACAGACAGGGACACAGAGAGAGACACACACACAGACAGGGACACAGAGAGAAACACACACACAGACAGGGACACAGAGAGAGACACACACACAGACAGGGACACAGAGAGAGACACACACACAGACAGGGACACAGAGAGAGACACACACAGACAGGGACACAGAGAGAGACACACACACAGACAGGGACACAGAGAGAGACACACACACAGACATACAGAGAGAGACACACACACAGACACCAGAGAGACACACACACAGACAGGGACACAGAGAGAGACACACACACAGACAGGGACACAGAGAGAGACACACACACAGACAGGGACACAGAGAGAGACACACACACAGACAGGGACACAGAGAGAGACACACACACAGACAGGGACACAGAGAGAGACACACACACAGACAGGGACACAGAGAGAGACACACACACAGACAGGGACACAGAGAGAGACACACACACAGACAGGGACACAGAGAGAGACACACACACAGACAGGGACACAGAGAGAGACACACACACAGACAGGGACACAGAGAGAGACACACACACAGACAGGGACACAGAGAGAGACACACACACAGACAGGGACACAGAGAGAGACACACACACAAACACACCACCAAACTGGCGATCATTGCTTTCCCACTCAGAGAAGGTAATCTGTGTCTGTCTGTCTGTCTGTCTGTCTGTCTCTGTATGTGTGAGTATGTCTCTCTGTGTCTGTGTGTGTCTCTCTTACTCTCTGTCTGTATGTGTGTATGTCTGTATGTGTGTGTGTGTGTGTTTGTGTGTGTATCTCTCTCTCTCTGTGCCTCTGTCTGTGTATCTCTGTGTGTGTGTCTCTGTCTGTGTATCTGTGTCTGTGTGTGTGTGTCTCTGTCTGTGTATCTCTGTGTCTGTGTGTGTGTCTCTGTCTGTGTATCTCTGTGTCTGTGTGTGTGTGTCTCTGTCTGTGTATCTCTGGTCTGTGTGTGTGTCTCTGTCTGTGTATCTCTGTGTCTGTGTGTGTGTCTCTGTCTGTATATCTCTCTGTGTGTGTGTGTCTCTGTCTGTGTATCTCTGTGTCTGTGTGTGTCTCTGTCTGTATATCTCTCTCTGTGTCTCTATCTCTCTCTCTGTCTAAGTATATGTCTGTGTTTGTGTCTGTGTGTGTGTCTGTGTCTCTCTCTCTCAGTCTGCGTCTGTGTATATCTCTTGGTGTCTGTGTGTGTCTCTCTGTCAGTGTCTCTCTCTGTGTCTGTGTGTGTGTCTGGGTCTCTCTCTCTGTCTGTCTGAGAATACGTGTGTGTGTGTGTCTGTTTGTGTCTCTCTGTGTCTGTATATATGTGTGTGTGACTGTTTGTGTCCCTATTTATGACTATGTATCTGCCTGTATTTGTGCCTCTGACTGTGTGTGTGTAGGTCTGTGTGTCTCTGTGTGTGTATATAAATATACCTGCTATGCCTCTGGGTATGTGTCTCTGTGTCTGTATCTGTCTGTGTCACTGTATGCGTCTCTGTGTGTGTGTGTGTGTGTCTGGGTGTTACTCTGTGTGACTGTGTGTGTGTGTGTGTCTGGGTGTTACTCTGTGTGACTGACTGTCTGTGTGTGTCTGCCTCTATATATGTGTCTGTGTGTGTCTCTCTCTATGTCTCAGTCTTTCTTTGTCAGTGTGTATGTATGTCTCTCTCTCTCTCTGTCTGTGTGTGTGTCTGTGTCTCTTTGTGTGTGTCTGTCTGTGTATGTGTGTGTGTGTATCTCTGTGTGGATGTGTGTCTCAGTCTTCTCTGTGTCTGTGTGTGTATATGTCTGGCTCTGTGTGTGTGTCTCTTTCTGTGTCTGTGAATGTGTGTGTGGGTGTGGGTGTGTGTCTCTGCCTGTGTGTGTGTGTGTGGGGGGGGGTGGGGGGAGGTGTGGGTGTGTGTCTCTGCCTGTGTCAGTGTGTGTGTGGGGGGGGGTGGGGGTGGGGGGGGGGGTGTGGGGTGTGTGTGTCTGTGTGTGTGTGAGTGTGTGTCTCTGCCTGTGTCTGTGTGTGGGTGTGGGTGGGTGTCTCTGCCTGTGTCTGTCTGTGTGTGGGGGTGTGTGTGTGGGTGTGTGTGTGGGTGTGTGTCTCTGCCTGTGTCTGTGTGTGTGGGTGTGTGTGTGGGGGGGGGGGGAGGTGGGTGTGTGTGTGGGTGTGTGGGTGTGGGTGTGTGTGGGGGTGTGGGTGTGGGTGTGTGTGGGTGTGGTGTGTGTGGGTGTGTGGGTGTGTGTGTGGGTGTGTGGGTGTGTGTGTGGGGGTGTGTGGGTGGGTGTGTGCGGGTGTGTGTGCGGGTGTGTGTGTGTCACTTATCACTGACATCGTCAACCTGTCCCTCTCCTGTGGCTCTGTCCCCATTCCCTTAAAAACTGCCACCATCACTCCCACCCTGAAAAAACCCTCTCTTGATGCGTCGCAGCTATCAAGTTACCGGCCCATCTCCAACCTCCCCTTTCTCTCCAAGGTCTTGGAAAGAGTTGTGGCCTCCCAACTGCGCTCTTTCCTCTCCAACCACTCACTATTCGAACCCCTTCAGTCAGGTTTCGGTGCTGCCCATAGCACAGAAACTGCCCTGGTCAAGGTCACCAATGATATCCTGACCATCTGTGACCAGGGCTCCCTCTGCCTCCTCGTCCTCCTCGACCTATCGGCAGCATTCGATACGGTCGACCACGCTATCCTACTCCACCGCTTGTCCTCCCACCTCAACCTTCAAGGCACTGTCCTTGAGTGGTTTAGGTCGTACCTCTCCCACCGTCTTCACTTTGTCTCGACGAATGGCTTCTCCTCCACCCCCCGTACTGTCTCGTGCGGTGTCCCTCAGGGCTCTGTCCTCGGTCCCCTCCTCTTCACCCTCTATATGCTCCCCCTGTGGTGACATCATCCGCAGACATGGAGTTCACTCCCACATGTATGCGGATGACACCCAACTCTACCTTTCCTCCTCTACCCTCAACTCCACGACCCCCGATGTCCTGACAGCTGTCTGTCCAACATCGAGTCCTGGACGAGAGATAACTTCCTTCAGCTCAACGTGCGCAAAACTGAGGCCCTCCTGATTGGCTCACGTCAGCGCCTCCGCACCTCAGGCGCTGACACCATCAGCATCCAAGGCCGCACTCTCCACCTCTCAAAGCCATCAGGAACCTCGGGGTTCCCCTCGACCCTGAGCTGTCCTTTCTCCCTCACATCCGCACCACAACTGGCACCGCCTTCCATCACCTCCGGAACATCGCCAGACTACGGCACTACCTCACCCCTCACGCGGCTGAAACTCTGGTCCACACCTTTATCACCTCAAGGCCGGACTATGGGAACTCTCTCCTCGTCGGCCTTCCCGGCCCTCCCTCCACACTGCAGGTCATTCAGAACTCTGCAGCACGTGTACTGTCCCACACCAGACACCGCGACCACATCACTCCCACCCTCACCCTCGCCCTCACCCTCGCCCTCACCCTCGCCCTCACCCTCACCCTCACCCTCACCCTCACCCTCACCCTCGCTCGCCTCCACTGGCTCCCCATCCCCCAGAGGATTGATTTCAAGATCCTCATCCTCACCTACGAGGCCATTCACGGCCTTGCTCCCTCCTACCTCTCCAACCTACTATCCCGCTACCTACCTGCCCGTACCCTCCGTTCCTCTGGCTCCGGTCTGCTCCACGTCCCCCGCCCCAACCGCCCTACCATCGGTGGCCTTCAGCCTCTCAGCCCCGAGGCTCTGGAACTCCATACCCAGTGCCTTCGCCGCCTCCTCCCTTTCCTCCTTCAAGGCCGGTCTCAAGACCTTTCTCTTTGACCTTCAGCCTTCAGCTCCGCTCTCGACTCTCTTCCCCCTCCTCGCTCCCTCCCTTCCCTCCCCTCACCCTGACCATTTCCCCCCTCCTCACTCCCTCCCTTCCCTCCCCTCACCCTGACCATTTCCCCCACTGCTCGGGTCCTGACCCAACTGTACATCGCCTCGGGACGTCCTCCTGACGTGAAAGGCGCTTTATAAATGGAATCTTGTTGTTGTTTTTGTTGTTGTGTGGGGGTCGGTGTGTGTGGGGGTGTGTGGGTGTGTGTGTGTGGGTGTGGGTGTGTGTGTGGGTGTGTGTGTGGGTGTGTGTGGGGGTGTGTGTGGGTGTGTGGGTGTGGGTGTGTGTGTGGGTGTGTGTGGGGGTGTGTGTGTGGGTGTGTGTGGGGGTGTGTGTGGGTGTGTGTGTGTGGGTGTGGGTGTGTGTGTGGGTGTGTGTGGGGGTGTGTGTGGGTGTGTGTGTGTGGGTGTGGGTGTGTGTGTGGGTGTGTGTGGGGGTGTGTGTGGGTGTGTGTGTGGGTGTGGGTGTGGGGGTGTGTGTGTGTGGGTGTGTGTGTGTGGGTGTGTGTGTGTGTGGGGGTGTGTGTGGGGGGGTGTGTGGGGGTGGGTGTGGGTGTGTGTGGGGGTGTGTGTGTGGGTGTGGGTGTGTGTGGGTGTGTGTGTGGGTGTGTGTGGGGGTGGGTGTGTGTGGGGGTGTGTGGGTGTGTGTGTGGGTGTGTGTGTGGGTGTGTGTGCGGGGGTGTGTGTGGGTGTGTGTGTGGGTGGGTGTGTGGGGGTGTGTGTGGGTGTGTGTGGGTGTGTGTGTGTGTGGGTGTGTGGGGGGTGTGTGGGTGTGTGTGTGGGGGTATGTGTGGGTGTGTGTGTGGGTGTGTGTGTGGGTGTGTGTGTGTGGGTGTGTGTGTGGGTGTGTGTGTGGGTGTGTGTGTGGGTGTGTGTGGGTGTGTGTGTGGGTGTGTGTGTGGGGGTGTGTGGGTGTGTGTGTGGGTGTGTGTGTGGGTGTGTGTGTGGGGGTGTGTGTGGGTGTGTGTGGGGGGGTGTGTGTGGGTGTGTGGGTGTGTGTGGGTGTGTGTGGGGGGTGTGTGTGTGTGTGGGTGTGTGTGTGGGGGTGTGTGTGGGTGTGTGTGTGGGTGTGTGTGTGGGTGTGTGTGTGTCAGTGTGAGAGCGATCTGTGCATATTATGCTTTTACTGTCTGCCTTTCAAACCAATTTGTGACTGCCGACAAGAAACATCAGCTGAGATTAGGGAAATGAAGGGACGATCGCCTGGTTTCTTGTTTCCCAAAGATAAAGTACAGCATTAAACCCCAGAGAGAGAGGGAGAGAGAGGGAGAGGAGAGAGAGAGGGAGAGAGAGAGAGAGGAGGAGAGACAGACATGAACAAGCAACGTGTGGGTGTGTGTATGTGGGTGTGAGCTGTCCCTTTAAATAGCCTCTGGTCTCCAGCACAGAGAGAGAGAGAGGGGGAGCAATGGGAAAGGCTCAGGGAGCAGAGAAAAGTGTAATTGGGAATTATCCTGACATCCAGATGGGTCTGAACATAGTCTGACTTTACTGGGAGAGAGAGAGAGAGGAGAGAGAGAAAGGGGAAAAGAAAGGGAAAGAGAGAGAGAGAGAGAGGCAGAGCTCAGATATAGGCAGTAAGTTGAATGAGTCATTCCTGAGATGGAAATCCCTGGGAAGATGCTGTGAATTGGGGGAAAAAAACAGGAAAGTTTCATGTTTGAGAGTTTCAATGAATTTTCCTCTCTGTCCCAGGAATGAAGGGCTTGTTGCTGTGTGTCATAGTGACTGGCAAACTGGTGCAGGTGAGTCTGAGGCTTGTGTTGTTATATTTATTTATGGTCTTAAACATTTTTTTTAGCATAGGGAGGGGAGAGAGAGAGGGAGAGAGAGAGAGGGGGTGGAGGAGTTCTTAAAGTGGGGGAAAAGTTTCTTGTGCAGAGGATGTTTTGGCAAAGTTTGGGGAAAGTTTTGGCAAAGTTAACCGTAAGAAAAGTTTTTTTGTGGGTGAGTGGGGAGGGGTGGGGGGGGGGAGAGAGAGAAAGTGTCTTACAGTCTCCAAAGACTGTGTGCGTAAATGTGTGTATAAGGAGGAAAATCACAACAGCACAGTAATAATAATAATAATCCCTACATTTGATACAGTTCCTTATCACGTCTTTGAGACGTCTCAAAGCGCTTCACAGGACACACTGTAAAGTGAATTGACTGCGTATTTTGTGGGTGAAATGTATAGAGTACAGTGTAGAGTACGTATATACTCTGTGGGGTCCTGTAGCTCAGCGTTTAGAGCACTCGGCTCGCAAGCGAGAGGACCTGGGTTTGATTCCCGGGTACGGCAAACCTTGGGCAAGTTTCCTTACTCCACCCGCGTCTGTTTACCAGCAGTCAGTAGGAACCCGGTTGCTCATCAATTGGCAGATCACTTTTCACAGGTAATAATCCTTTCATATAAACAACAACAATAATAATTTGGTCACTCAACCCACGACTGTTTGTGAGACGCTGCTGTGCGCAATTGGCTGCTGCGTTTCACCCACAAAATACACAGTCACTACACTTTATAGTATATTCTCTTAATTTGTTGTTGTTGTGAAGCATTTTGAGACGTGATAAGGCGCTATATCAAATGCAAGGATTATTATTAGATTAGATTATGTGCATATATATTCTCCAGTATAGAGATGAGAGGGTGTGGTGTACATTTTGAGATAATAAAGGGAGCGATTTTATGGGGGAGGTGTCACTGGGGGGTGAGAATGGGATGGTTAGAAGGGTTCGAGTCTGAAGAGGGGAGAGTGCTTAGAAGAGAAAGGAGGAGATGAGGGAGGGAGGGAGGGAGGGATAAGAATATACATATTACTCACTCAACGCTTGACGACAAGTTCAAAAACTAGAGGAATGCAGAGTTGATGTAACCCAGACTGGAGATGTGTTGTGATGAGTAAACTTCTACTGATCAAACACGTGGCAAAAAAAAACTTAATGTTGTTTTAGGAACAGGGATGAGGGGTGGGGTGGGAGGAATAAAAAGGAGAGGTGTGTGTGTGTCTGTGTGTGTGGTGGGGGGGGGATTTCATACTTACATAGGAATATTTTATATTTTTTGTTGACAAAATAAAAAAAATTCTGATATCCAGATAATAATAATGATAATAATAATAATAATAATCCTGGCATTTGATCCAGCGCCTCATCACATCTTCAAGACGACTCAAAGTTCTACACAGTATATACTGGTAAAGTGGTTGACTGATTTTGTGGTCGAAAGGCGACAGCCAATTGTGCACAGCAGTGTCCCACAAACATAGATTAAGTGACCAAATTATTATTTTGCTTTTGAAGGGATCATTATCCCCAGAAAGCAATCCGCCAATTGACTAACAACCGGGTTCCTACTGACTGCTGGTAAACAGAGGCGTGTGGAGGAAGGAAATTTGCCTCAGGTTTCACCGCGCCCGGGAATCAAACCCTAACTTTGCTGGAGATTTTAATTATAAAAGAGATCAACAACTGTGTTTCTCAATTTGCGTTGAACTAAAAAAAAATGTCACTCAATCCGCAACTGTTTGTGGGGACGCTGCTGTGGGCAATTGGCTGCCGCGTTCCACCCACAAAATACAGTCAATTCACTTTACAGTATAGTCTGTGAAGCGCTTTGAGACGTCTCAAAGACGTGATAAGGCGCTGTATCAAATGCAAGGATTATTATTATTATAACTCTCTCAGAAACAATGTTTTTATCAGGATTTATTGTTTTCTTAAATCTTCGCTGTGTCCTGACCAACAAACTCCCCCAAAACAAAACAAGGAGTAGTGCGATAGTAGTGTCTGAACTGTAAAAAATTATTGAAAGCTGCAGTGTGGAGAGACAGTAAGAAATTGATAAATCTCAGAGACACATCTGTAAAGGATTTGTTAACATCTGTTTGTTTCTGAGTTTGTGTTAAAAAGGCTCAGAAACCATGTTTTTTTGGGGTGGGGGGGGGATGGGGCGGGTAATTTTTTTTCAATCTTCGCTGCTCCTGAGCCAACAACCGCAATGCTGGCCATTAACCGAGTATTTTGTGGGCAAAACACGACAGCAAATTGCGCACAGCATTGTCCCACAAACAGATGTAGATTGGGTGACCGCATTATTATTGTTCGAATTGTTTTTAAAGGGATTATTCCCCCCGAAAGCGATCCGCCAATCGACTAGCAATCGGGTTACTACTCACTGCGGGTAAACGAGGCGTGCGGAGTAAGGAAATGTTTCGCCCTGACCAGACCCGCCCGGGAATCGAACCCAGGTCCTCTCGCTCGCTCGGCGAGGGCTCTAACCCGAGCTACAGGACATGAAAGGCACAGATTCTTATTGATCCTCGTCTGAGTGCCTGGGCTGGGGGAGTGTGTGTGTGTTGCTGGCTGTAGGGCAGACTTTCCTCACTTCCTCTGATGCTCTCGCTCTCCTCAGGTAGTAACGAGGCTCATGTTCTTTACAACCCATCCTGAGCTCCTGGGGTGAACGCTGCATTTAAAGGGGATATGTCTTACGGGAGAGGGAGTGGGGGGGGGGGGGGGGGGAAGGGCGAAACTGCTTTGGCCAAACTTTGTTTCAAAGGGAGTGTATCATTTTCTTTCAGGGGTCTGTGTATGAGTGTGTGAGTGAATGGGGGGGTGTCTGTGTGTGTGAGTGAGTGTATGTGTGTGAGTGGGGGGGAGGGGGCTCTCTGCGTGTGTGTGTGTGTGTCAGTCAGCCTGGCTCAGTCACTCACGCTCTCGCCTCTGGGTCAGAAGTTTGTGGGTTCAAGCCCCACATCAGGACTCAAATCGCACTCCAAGCTGACGCCCCAATGCGTCTGGGGGCTGTGGGGGGAGGGTGATGGGGGGGGTTGCAGTGTCGCAGTTGCCGTCCTTCGGATGAGCCGGACAGAGAACCTCCCTTCTCTTTTCCGGTAGTGTCCGGGATCTTTAACGGTTCACTGTTTGGCTGAATCCAGGTTTTCGAACCTCCCCTTTAACTCTCTCGGCCACGGTCAAGTTGCCTGAACCTCCCCTTTAACTCTCTCGGCCACGGTCAAGTTGCCTGAATCTCCCCTTTAACTCTCTCGGCCACGGTCAAGTTGCCTGAATCTCCCCTTTAACTCTCTCGGCCACGGTCAAGTTGCCTGAATCTCCCCTTTAACTCTCTCGGCCACGGTCAAGTTGCCTGAATCTCCCCTTTAACTCTCTCGGCCACGGTCAAGTTGCCTGAATCTCCCCTTTAACTCTCTCGGCCACGGTTAAGTTGCCTGAACCTCCCCTTTAACTCTCTCGGCCACGGTCAAGTTGCCTGAACCTCCCCTTTAAACCGCAGCATCTTGTCCACATGTCAATGTGGTCCACGTTTGTGTTTGTCACAAACTCGTGACGGAGTTGAAGGAGAAGGTCCCAACAACAGCGTAATGAGCGCGTTAATGGCACTGTGTAAACGCAAATCATTCTTGTGTTGTAGACAGAGAGAAGGTGGCAAACAGAAAGAGAGAGGGACAGAGAGAGAGGGACAGAGAGAGAGGGACAGAGAGAGAGGGACAGAGAGAGAGGGACAGAGAGAGAGGGACAGAGAGAGAGGGACAGAGAGAGAATGTAATAATAATAATCCTCGCATTTGACACAGCGCCTGATCACATCTTCGAGACGTCTCAAAGCGCTTCACAGGATACACTGTAAAGTGGAGTCCTGTAGCTCAGTGGTTAGAGCACTCGCTTTGCAAGTGAGAGACCTGAGTTCAATCCCAGGCAGAGGGCGAAACCTCGGGCAAGTTTCCTTACTCCACACAGAGCCTAATAATAATCCTCCAAAACCAAAAACAATAATAAATTGGTCATTTTCAATCCACGACTGTTTGTGGGACATTGCTGTGCGCAATTGGCTGCCGCGTTCACCCACAAATATACAGTCAGTTCACTTTACAGTGTGTTCTGTGAAGCGCTTTGGGACGTCCTCCCGACGTGAAAAGCGCTATATCAAATCAAGGATTATTATTATTATTATAAAGGAGTGACTGTATATTTTGTGGGCGAAACGAGACAGAGAGAGAGTGTGGCATTCAGGGAGAGAGACAGAAGCAGAGAGAGAGAGAGAGGGAGAGAACAGTCATGGTTATACTGTGACCTCTGGTAGACCTGGAGAGCATTGCTCTGACCTGAACTGTGTATGTTCATGCCCCACCGCCCCCACCCCCCCACCGCCCCACCCACCCCCACCCCTCGTTGGCAACTGTCAAGTTAAAGTTAAAGCTCACGTTACTAGGATACTGTTTCCTGAGTCAAAGCGTCCAAGTGACTTAGCCAATTGGACTTGGAAGATGAGGGAGTTTCTTGCTCCAAGTTAAAATCATTCACTTGCTCCACAGCTGTTTGTGGGTTGTTGTTGGGTGCAAATTGACAGCCAGGTTACACCCTGCAAAATACAGTCACTACACTTTACAGTAAAATTAATGGGTTAATTTAAGTAATAATGTTATTTTTTGCTGCTGTTTCTAATGCTAATGAGGAGCAAGATCCAAATTTAGTGTCAGCCTGGCCCAGTGGTAGCTCTCTTCCCCCCCCACCCCCCCCCCCCACCCCCCACCCCCTCACCCCCTCTCTCTCTCTCTCTCTCTCTCAGTCAGGAGGTTGTGGGTTCAACCCCCACGTCAGGACTTGGAATCACACAGTCTAAGCTGATGCTCCAATACAGCACTGGGGGGTGGGGGGTGGGGGGGCACTGTGGGGGTGTGGGGGGCACTGTGGGAGGTGCCGTCCTCGGGAGGAGACGTTAACCCGAGGTCCCGTCTGCCTGTTCGGGGGGATGGTAAAGATCCCGCGGGGCTATTGGAAAAGAGAAGGGAATTTCTCTCTCTCTCTCCCGGTGTCCTGGACAACAATCCCCCAAATAATATTGCCCACTCGCCCCACGGCTGTGTGTGGGCACTGCTGTGTGTAATTGGCTGCCGGGTTTCATCCACAAAGTATTCAGTCACTACACTTTACAGTATATTCTGTGAAGCGCTTTGAGATGTCTCAATGACATGATAAGGCACTATATCAAATGCAAGGATTATTATTATTATTTAGATGGTTAGACTCCAGCAGTTACCCCCAATACACACTCTGGGATCCCCAAACTTTAGCTCTCACCAACCTGCGCCTAATACTCGGTAATTAGGTAAAACGGGGGAGAGAGAGGGAACGAGAGGGCATTCCATTCCAGACACTGGCAATTTCCATGTCAAGGTGGAATGCATGGAAACTCGTGGTGATGAGTTTCCGCATGTGTCAGACACCCGGCTGACCAAAAAAACATCAACGCAGCTTCCAAATTCATCATAGCTTTAGGTTCAAAACCATTGGCTTACAATTCAAGGTGGCTCAGAATTGTGAACATTTCTTGGCTGCCGCATTTCGTCCACAAAATACACAGTCACTACACTTTACAGTAATAATAATAATAATCCTTGCATTTGATATAGCGCTTTTCACGTCGGGAGGACGTCCCAAAGCGCTTCACAGAACACACTGTAAAGTGAATTGACTGTATATTTGTGGGCGAACGCGGCAGCCAATTGCGCACAGCAATGTCCCACAAACAGTCGTGGATTGAAAATGACCAATTTATTATTGTTTTTGGTGTTGGAGGATTATTATTAGGCTCTGTGTGGAGTAAGGAAACTTGCCCGAGGTTTCGCCCTCTGCCTGGAATTGAACTCAGGTCTCTCACTTGCAAAGCGAGTGCTTAACCACTGAGCTACAGGACTCCACAGTATATCCTGTGAAGCGCTTTGAGTCGTCTTGAAGATGTGATAAGGCTCTGTATCAAATGTAAGTATTATTGTTAATAATAAGGAGCGAACAGCACAGACCGAGCCAGAGGCACACGAAGGTTTCCCTTAAAAAAGGAAGTGATGAAGAACAACAACAACAAGATTCCATTTATAGAGCGCCTTTCACGTCGGGAGGACGTCCCGAGGCGCTGGAACTGGGAAAGAACTAAGAAAGAGGGAAGGTCAGAGGTTATCGCAGATGACGCACATTTGTGGAGTTGCTGAGTGAACGGCCAATGATCCAGTGCTCACTGTCACTGATGGGCACGAGTTCCTTGTGCTAACTCCCACCTGTGTGACCTGCTAACCCCATATCAACCTGCAGGCTCTGGCCTGCTCCCCGGCCCCCGCCCGGCCCACCCCACCATTGCCGGTCAGGCCTTCAGCCTCTCTGCCCCACCCTCTGGAACTGCATCCCACAGTCCCTCCCCCTCACACCCTACCCCTCGCCTCCCTCAGGGCATGTCTCAAGACCCTCCTCTTTGACCGCGCCTTTGGTCACTGTCCTACCTCCACCCTCCCTGCCCTCCAGCCCCTCCTGATCCCAACCCCCAGCTCGGGTCCAAATACCTAACGGTCCAGCCAGCGCCTTGGGACGTCCTTCCGACGTGAAAGACGCTGTTGAAATGTAAATTGTTAGTCGATGAGGCGATATGATTGCTGTCTAAGGTTCTAAAGGGGCCAAACAATCTGGATCATGATGGGCTGCTTCAACGTGTCCAGAATAGTAAACCAGAGGCCACGGCCTGCGATTGAAGGGCATAAATACAGAACAAGTCCACCAAACACCATTTCAGTGAGCGGATAGTGACCGTGTGGAACAGGCTCCCGGGGAGACGGTGAAGCAGGAAATGTTGATACTTTCAAACGCAGATTAGACAGTTTTCTTTTAGGGAATAATATGATGGGTTACAGCGCACAGGGAGATGGGGACATATGTACATGTGACCACCAGGGAGGTGGAAGGCCAACCGGATGGACCTTGGTCTTTTTTCATCGAGAATTTCTTATGTTCTTATGATTGACAGATCTCTTTCCAGGGGTAATAATCCCTTCAAAAAAACAATAATAATAATAATTTGGTCACTTCAATCCACGACTGTTTGTGGGACGCTGTTGTGCGCAATTGGCTGCCGCGTTTCACCCACAAAAAGATACCGTTAATTCATTTTAGAGTTTATTCTGTGAAGCGCTTTGGTCGCCTCAAAGACATGACACGGCACTGTATCATAGAATCATAGAATCTTATTACACAGAAGGAGGCTATTCTGCCGCTCATTCCTGTGCCGACTCTTTGAAAGAGCCATCGACTGGTCCTACCCTCCCCCCCCCCCCACAACAACACAATGACATCTATAGAGCGTCTTTCACGTCGGGAGGACGTCCCAAAGCAAAGGGGTGAGGGAAGACAGAGAGGTGGGAGGGAGACCAAAGGGACGGTCGAAGAGGAGGGACTTGAGACCGGCCTTGAAGGAGGTGAGGGAGGAAGCGAGGCGAAGGGACCGTGGGATGGAGTTCCAGAGTGTGGGGGCAGAGAGGCTGAAAGCCCAGACACCGATGGTAGGGCGGGTCGGGCAGGAGACATGGAGCAGCCGGAGCCCGATGAACGGAGGGAGGGGGCAGGTTGGTAGGGAGTCAGCAGGTCAGAGAGGTGGGAGGGGGCGAGGCCATGGATGGCCTTAAAGGTGAGGACGAGGATTTTGAACTCGATCCTCTGGGGGATGGGGTGCCAGTGGAATCGGGCGAGGGTGGGAGTGATGGGGTCGGGCGAGGGTGGGAGTGATGGGGTCGGGCGAGGGTGGGGTGATGGGGTCGGGCGAGGATGGGGGTGATGGGGTCGGGCGAGGGTGGGAGTGATGGGGTCGGGCGAGGGTGGGAGTGATGGGGTCGGGCGAGGGTGGGAGTGATGGGGTCGGGCGAGGGTGGGAGTGATGGGGTCGGGCAAGGGTGGGAGTGATGGGGTCGGGTGAGGGTGGGAGTGATGGGTCGGGCGAGGGTGGGAGTGATGGGGTCGGGCGAGGGTGGGAGTGAAGGGGTCTGGCTAGGGTAGGAGTGATGGGGTCGGGCGAGGGTGGGAGTGATTGGGTCGGGCGAGGGTGGGAGTGATGGGGTCGGGCGAGGGTGGGAGTGATTGGGTCGGGCGAGGGTGGGGGTGATGGGGTTGGGCGAGGGTGGGGGTGATGGGGTCTGGCGAGGGTGGGAGTGATGGGGTCGGGCGAGGGTGGGAGTGATGGGGTTGGGCGAGGGTGGGAGTGATGGGGTTGGGCGAGGGTGGGAGTGATGGGGTTGGGCGAGGGTGGGAATGATGGGGTCGGGCGAGGGTGGGAGTGATGGGGTTGGGCGAGGGTGGGAGTGATGGGGTCGGGCGAGGGTGGGAGTGATGGGGTCGGGCAGTCTGGTCGTGAGAGTACATGAGCTGCAGAGTTGTGGATGATCTGCAGGTTGTGAAGGGAAGAGGTGGGAAGGCCGATGAGGAGGGAGTTCCCGTAATCGAGCCTTGAGGTGACGATTGTGTGGGTGGGGGTCTCACCTGAGGGGTGAGGCAGTGGCGGAGTTTGGCAATGGTGCGGATCATCATAATAACTGTGATTTGAATCGACTGTATTTTGTGAGCGAAACACAGGAGCCAATTGCACACGGCAGTGTCCCACAAACAGCTGTGGGTTGAAGTGACCAATTTATTTATTTTGAAGCAATTATTACCCCAGAAATTGATCCTCAATCGACTAACAACCGGATTCCCACTCACTGCCGGTAAACAGAGGGCTGTGGAGTAAGGAAACTTGCCGAAGGTTTCGCTCTGTTCGGGAATCGAACCCGAGTCCTCTCGACTATGGGGGGGTGGGGGGTGGGGGCGCGATGCTGAATTATTTTGTGGTGATTTTCAACTCGATGCAAAACGTAAGTCACTTTATTATATTCAGTCCCTCCCGACCTGCTCTGTCCTGGGCCCGCGACACCCTCCAGTGGCCACATAGGGACCTCTCTCTTCTGCTGCACAGATGTTTGTGAGGTCGGGATATCGGGATTCGAGGCAAAGGCGGGTAATTGGAGTTGAGGTACAGATCAGCCATGTTCCTATAGAATGGCAGAACAGGCTCAAGGGGCTGAATGGCCACCTCCTGCTCCTGTGTTCCTATCAACAACGACAACAACTTGCACTTATATAGCGCCCTCCACTCAGGGCAGCGTCTCAGAGCCCTTAGCAGTGGCGGAGCCCGACCCCGACTCTGTCGTGGACCCGAAATATTGACTCACTTTCCTCTCTCCATAGATGCTGCCTGACCTGCTGAGTGTTCCCGGTGACCTCTGTTTTGTTTCAGATCTGCAGTATTTTGCACTCTAATAATAATAATGATCTCGTCTTCTGCTCAGATCCTCGCTCAGAACTCCACAGCTGCTGCGGGGGCCTTGAGGACCACCGAGAGCCCCATCGACCCCTACAACCGCACCCAGTACTGTCACTGGCCGTGCGCGTGCCCCCTGTCTCCCCCTGACTGTCCCCCGGGGGTCAGCCTGGTGACTGACGGCTGTGACTGCTGTCGGACTTGCGCTAAGCAGCTCGGGGAGTCCTGCACTGAGGCTGACACCTGTGACCCCCACCGTGAGCTCTATTGTGACTACAGCAAAGATCGGCCCCGCTATGAGGTGGGACTATGTGCGCGTAAGTATCCTCCTCCTCCTCCACTGCCAGCCCAGGGGTGGGAGGGGTGGGTGGGGGGGGTGGAGAGATCCCAGCCCTGAGAGCGAGAGGGGGAGTGGGTGGGGGAGTGGAGGGAGAGACCCCAGCCTGGGGGCGCGAGGGGGCAGTGGGAGTGGGGGGAGTGGAGGGGGAGACCCCAGCCTGGGGCGGGAGGGTTGGGTGGGGAGGGGAGTGGAGGGAGAGACCCCATCCTGGGGGCGAGAGGGGGAGTGGAGGGAGAGACCCCAGCCTGGGGCAGGAGGGTGGGGAGGGGAGTGGAGGGAGAGACCCCATCCTGGGGATGAGAGGGGAAGTGGAGGGGGAGACCCCAGCCTGGGGGCGAGAGGGGGGAGTGGGCCACCGCTGTGTGCAATTGGCTGCTGTGTTTCACCCACAAACTACACAGTTACGTTACTGTTGACTCTGGAAAGCGCTTTGAGACGTCTTGTGATGAGGCGTTGGATCAAATACAATTATTATTATGATTGTTATTATTATTATTATGGTTGTTGTTGTTGTTGCTATTGTTGTTATTATTGTGGTTGTTATTGTTGTTGTTATTGTTGTTGCTGTTATTCTGGTTATTGTTGTTATTATTCTGGTTGTTGTTGTTGTTCTGGTTGTTGTCGTTGTTGTTATCGTTCTGGTTGTTGTTGTTTTGGTTGTTATTGTTGTTGTTATTGACACTCTTGCCCCCATCACTTCCCGCACTGTCTCCTACTCTCGCTCCTCCCCCTGGTACACCACCCACCTCCGCTCACTGAAGAGCCCGGTGCGGGGCCGCTGAACGCACCTGCGTCAAATCTGGCCTAACGGTCCACCGACAAATCTGGCTGGACCTCCTCAAAATCTACCGCTCCACTCTAGCCTCGGCCAAGTTGTCCTTCTACTCCAGAATAATCCTGGAGGCGAAGAACAACCCCAGGCTACTGTTTTCCACCACATCCCGACTCCTCCGTCCCCCCGCCACCCCGCGCAGGTCATCTCCTCCAACCTTCACTGCGAGGAGATGCTGGATTTCCTTGAATCCAAGATCAAGGGAATCCGCTCCGCGGTCACTTCCCCTCCAACTTCCACCCACCCCCACCCCTTCCCTCCCACACTCCGACTCCTACCCATCCTCCCCTACACACCTTTGTACCCGTTTCCCCACCCTCTGTCACCAAACTCATCCTATCCCTGAAACCCACCACCTGCTCCCTTGACCCCATCCCCACTCCACTCCTTATCTCCCAGCTCCACCTCCTGCCCCACATATCACAGACATCATCAACCTGTCCCTCTCCTCTGGCTCTGTCCCCATTCCATTAAAAACTGCCATCATCACTCCCACCTTAAAAAAACCCTCCCTTGATGCGTCGCAGCTATCAAGTTACCGGCCCATCTCCAACCTCCCCTTTCTCTCCAAGGTCTTGGAAAGAGTTGTCGCCTCCCAACTGCGCTCTTTCCTTTCCACCCATTCTCTTTTTGAACCCCTTCAGTCGGGTTTCCGTGCTGCCCATAGCACAGAAACTGCCCTGGTCAAGGTCACCAATGATATCCTGACCATCTGTGACCAGGGCTCCCTCTGTCTCCTCGTCCTCCTCGACCTATCGGCAGCATTCGATACGGTCGACCACGCTATCCTACTCCACCGCTTGTCCTCCCACCTCAACCTTCAAGGCCCTGTCCTTGAGTGGTTTAGGTCGTACCTCTCCCACCGTCTTCACTTTGTCTCAACGAATGGCTTCTCCTCCACCCCCCGTACTGTCTCATGTGGTGTCCCTCAGGGCTCTGTCCTCGGTCCCCTCCTCTTCACCCTCTATATGCTCCCCCTGTGGTGACATCATCCGCAGACATGGAGTTAACTTCCACATGTATGCGGATGACACCCAACTCTACCTTTCCTCCTCTACTCTCAACTCCACGACCCCCGATGTCCTGACAGCTGCCTGTCCGACATCGAGTCCTGGACGAGAGACAACTTTCTTCAGCTCAACGTGCGAAAAACCGAGGCCCTCCTGATTGGCTCACGTCAGCGCCTCCGCACCTCAGGCGCTGACACCATCAGCATCCAAGGCTGCACTCTCCACCTCTCAAAGCCGTCAGGAACCTCGGCGTTTTGTTCGACCCTGAGCTGTCCTTTCTCCCTCACATCCGCACCACAACTGGCACCGCCTTCCATCACCTTCGGAACATCGCCAGACTACGGCACTACCTCACCCCTCACGCGGCTGAAACCCTGGTTCACGCCTTTGTCACCTCAAGGCTGGACTATGGGAACTCTCTCCTCGTCGGCCTTCCCGGCCCTCCCTCCACACTGCAGGTCATTCAGAACTCTGCAGCTCGTGTACTGTCCCGCACCAGGCTTCGGGACCACATCACTCCCACCCTCGCTCGCCTCCACTGGCTCCCCATCCCCCAGAGGATTGATTTCAAGATCCTCATCCTCACCTACAAGGCCATTCACGGCCTTGCTCCCTCCTACCTCTCCAACCTACTATCCCCCTACCTACCTGCCCGTACCCTCCGTTCCTCTGGCTCTGGTCTGCTCCACGTCCCCCGCCCAACCGCCCTACCATCGGTGGTCGGGCCTTCAGCCTCTCAGCCCCTCGGCTCTGGAACTCCATCCCCCAGTGCCTTCGCCGCTTCCTCCCTTTCCTCCTTCAAGGCCGGTCTCAAAACCTTTCTCTTTGACCGTGCCTTCAGCTCCCCTCTCGACTCTCTTCCCCCTCCTCGCTCCCTCCCTTCCCTCCCCTCACCCTGACCATTTCCCCCTCCTTGCTCCCTCCCTTCCCTCACCTTGACCATTTCCCCCCTGCTCGGGTCATGACCCAACTGTGCAGCGCCTTGGGACGTCCTCCTGACGTGAAAGGCGCTTTATAAATGGAATCTTGTTGTTGTTGTTGTTATTCTGGTTGTTTTTGATATTGTTGTTGTTGTTGTTCTGGTTGTTGTTTCATAGATCCATAGAATGTTACGGCACAGGAGGCCATTCGGCCCATTGAGTCTGTGCGGCTCTTTGACAGAGCGTCACTTTCACTGACCCCAATCACCAGCTTTCTCCCCATAACCCCACAAACCCGTCTTCCCCGATACCTGTCCAGTTCTCTCTTAAAAGCTGTTATGGAATCGGACTTCACTGCCCTTTCGGGCGGATCATTCCAAATTCCAACAACTCACTGAGTGAAAACATTTCTTCTAACCTCCCCTCTGCTTCTTTTGGTGATATCTTCAGACTGTGACCGCGGGTCAGACACACCTACCAGCGGAAACAGCTTTCCCTATCTCGCCTGTCAGAACCTTCCGTGATCTTGAAGACCTCTATCGGGTCCCCGCGTAACCTTCTCTGCTCTAATGGGAAAAGTCCTAACGTCTCCACTGTCCTCATAGCTAAGGTTCCCCATTCCTGGTATCATTCTCGTGAATCTCCTCTGTACCCTTTCCAGTGCCTTAATGTCCTTCCTGAGGTAATGTGCCCAGAACTGGACGCAGTACTCCAGCTGAGGCCTAACCAGTGTTTTGTACAGATTAACCATAACCCCTACTCTTATACTCTATGCCCTACTAATAAAGCTCAGTACACCAAATGCCTTTTTTACTGCCCTATCTACCTGTCCCGATACCTTTAATGATTCGCTTACTTGAACACCCAGATCTCTCTGTACGTTCACCCCCTTAAGATTGAGCTCCAAGTCTATATTGCCTCCTATCATTCTTCCTACCTAAGTGTATCACCTCACACTTATCCACATTGAAATCCATCTGCCACATGTCAGCCCATTCCACCATTCTGTGTATGTCTGTCTGCAGTTGGTTACAGTCCTCCTCACTATTTACTACCCGACCTGACTCTGTATCATCTGCAAACTTGGAAATAGTGCTCTCTATGCCCAAGTCCAGATCATTAATATATATTAGAAAGAGCAGTGGTCCCAATACCGATCCCTGGGGGACACCGCTGCACACCTCCTTCCATTTCGAGAAACACCCATTAACCACCACCTTCTGCTTTCTGTCACTCAGTCAGTTCCTAATCCAAACTGCCACTGTCCCCTTAATACTGTGGGCCTCTAATTTTTTTATTAACCTCTTATGCGGTACTGTGTCAAAAGCCTTTTTGAAATCCATGTAAATAACGTCACCGCATTTCCCTCATCAACCCTCGCAGTCACCTCTTCAAAAAATTCTATTAGATTTGTTAGGCAAGATTTGCCTTTAACAAATCCATGTTGGCTGTCTCTAATTACCTCGTGTTCCTCTAAGTAGAGATTTATTTTGTCCCGGATTACGGTCTCCAGTAGCTTTCCTATTACCGAAGTTAGGCTGACTGGCCTGTAATTTCCGGGTTTGTCTTTCTGCCCCTTTTTGTAGAGGGGGTAACATTAGCCACTCTCCAGTCTCTTGGCACCACTCCTGTGTCCAATGACGATTGAAATATAATGGCCAAAGCCTCCGCTATTTGAACCCGTATCTCCCACAGCAACCTTGGGTGACAGCCATCTGGTCCTGGTGACTTATCAATTTTGAGCCCAGTCAACCTTTTCAGAACTTCCTCTCTGTCGATAGTAATCTGATCTATGTCCTCTGCCCTCTCACCCAATGCTGCAGCATTTGGGACATCCGTTTCCGTTGTGAAGACAGATGCAAAGTACTCATTTAGTACATCAGCCATCCCTCTGCCTCCACAACAAGATGGCCGTCATTGCCTTTGATTGGCCCCACCCTACCTTTAACTAACCTTTTTTCCTTTATGTGCTTGTAAAATATTTTAGGATTCCCCTTTATGTTACCCGCTAACCTCTTCTCATGTCTGTCTTATCACTCTTTTAAGGTCACTCCTGCATTCTCTATAATGCGCTTTGCTATCCTCAGTGTCTTGCATCTTCCAATTGTCGTACGCCATCTTCTTCTTTTTCATCCTCAACAGAATATCCCTGGCCATCGAGCCGGGCTTGGTTGTCGCACATTTCCCTGTTGTGGGAATATATCTATTTAGACCCTGAGCTATCGTATCTTTGAAGATCTCCTATTGCTCATGAGTCGTGTTACCTGCCATTCTCACTTGCCAGTCCACCAACTCTCACTCCCTCTTTACCCCATCAATATTAGCCCTTTTCCAGTCAACCATTTTCACCCTCGACTGTACTTTGTCCCTGTTCATGAGTAATCTAAACCTAATAATATTATGGTCACTGTTGTTGTTATTGTTCTGGTTGGGTTGCAGACCTGGTTGTTGTTGTTGTTGTTGTTGTTGTTATTGTTCTGGTTGGGTTGCAGACCTGGTTGTTGTTGTTGTTGTTGTTGTTGTTATTGTTCTGGTTGGGTTGCAGACCTGGTTGTTGTTGTTGTTGTTGTTGTTATTGTTCTGGTTGGGTTGCAGACCTGGTTGTTGTTGTTGTTGTTGTGTTGTTGTTGTTGTTGTTATTGTTCTGGTTGGGTTGCAGATCTGGTTGTTGTTGTTGTTGTTATTGTTCTGGTTGGGTTGCAGATCTGGTTGTTGTTGTTGTTGTTGTTGTGTTGTTGTTGTTGTTGTTGTTATTGTTCTGGTTGGGTTGCAGACCTGGTTGTTGTTGTTGTTGTTGTGTTGTTGTTGTTGTTGTTGTTCTGGTTGGGTTGCAGACCTGGTTGTTGTTGTTGTTGTTGTTATTGTTCTGGTTGGGTTGCAGACCTGGTTGTTGTTGTTGTTGTTGTTGTTATTGTTCTGGTTGGGTTGCAGACCTGGTTGTTGTTGTTGTTGTGTTGTTGTTGTTGTTGTTGTTATTGTTCTGGTTGGGTTGCAGATCTGGTTGGCGTTGTTGTTGTTGTTGTTGTTGTGTTGTTGTTGTGTTGTTGTTATTGTTCTGGTTGGGTTGCAGACCTGGTTGTTGTTGTTGTTGTGTGTTGTTGTTGTTATTGTTCTGGTTGGGTTGCAGATCTGGTTGTTGTTGTTGTTGTTATTGTTCTGGTTGGGTTGCAGACCTGGTTGTTGTTGTTGTTGTTGTTGTTATTGTTCTGGTTGGGTTGCAGACCTGGTTGTTGTTGTTGTTGTTGTGTTGTTGTTGTTGTTGTTGTTATTGTTCTGGTTGGGTTGCAGACCTGGTTGTTGTTGTTGTTGTTGTTATTGTTCTGGTTGGGTTGCAGACCTGGTTGTTGTTGTTGTTGTTGTTGTTGTTGTGTTGTTGTTGTTGTTATTGTTCTGGTTGGGTTGCAGACCTGGTTGTTGTTGTTGTTGTTGTTATTGTTCTGGTTGGGTTGCAGACCTGGTTGTTGTTGTTGTTGTTGTTGTTGTTGTTGTGTTGTTGTTGTTGTTATTGTTCTGGTTGGGTTGCAGACCTGGTTGTTGTTGTTGTTGTTGTTATTGTTCTGGTTGGGTTGCAGACCTGGTTGTTGTTGTTGTTGCAGATCTGGTTGGCGTTGGCTGTGAGCTGAATGGGCGACGTTTTGCCAATGGACAGAACTTTCAGCCCAACTGCAAGTACAAGTGCACGTGTGTGAATGGTGCCATTGGCTGTGTACCCGCGTGTCGCCAGTCCCGCCCCCCCCTCGTGTGGTGCCAACACCCCAAGAGTGTCCGGCTGCTCGGCCGCTGCTGTGAGCAGTGGATCTGTGACCAGTCAAAGCGTCTCCGCAAACCGGCGCCGCGACACGTGTCCATGTCAGGTACGTGACTGGGCGGGGCTTCAGTGTGTGGGCGGGACTTTGGTATGTGGGCGGGGCTTCAGTGTGTGGGCGGGACTTTGTTATGTGGGCGGGGCTTCAGTGTGTGGGCGGGACTTTGGTATGTGGGCTGGGCTTCAGTGTGTGGGCGGGACTTTGGTATGTGGGCGGGGCTTCAGTGTGTGGGCGGGACTTTGGTATGTGGGCGGGGCTTCAGTGTGTGGGCGGGACTTTGGTATGTGGGCGGGGCTTCCGTGTGTGGGCGGGACTTTGGTATGTGGGCTGGGCTTCAGTGTGTGGGCGGGACTTTGGTATGTGGGCGGGGCTTCAGTGTGTGGGCGGGACTTTGGTATGTGGGCGGGGCTTCAGTGTGTGGGCAGGGCTTTGGTATGGGGCGGGCTTCAGTGTGTGGGCGGGGCTTTGGTATGTGGGCGGGGCTTCAGGGCCTTGAGACTGTTTCCCCGGTTGGAGAATCTAAAACTTGGGTCATAGTCTCAGGGTTAAGGATCAGCCGTTTTGGATTGAGTTGAGGAAACATTTCTTCACTCAGAGGGCAGTGAATTTATGGAATTCTCTACCGCAGAGGCCGTGGATCTCAGTCAGTCCTTAAACTTATTCAAGGCTGAGGTTGTAGATTTCTGAAGGATGGAGGGATTAAGGGATATGGGGATAGGGCGGGTAATGGGATTAGGTTAGAAGATCAGCCACGATCTTATTAAATGGCGGGCACAGGCTCGAGGGGCTGAATGGCCAACTCCTGCTCCTAATTCTTATGTTCTTAAGAACAACTTGCACTTACAGAGCGCCCTCCACGCAGGATAGCGCCACAGAGCGCTTCACCATGTTAAGGTGGAGCTTCACTATGTCAAGGTGGGGCTTCACTATATCAGGGTGGGGCCTCACTATGTCAGGGCGGGGCCTCACTATATCAGGGCGGGGCCTCGCTATATCAGGGCGGGGCCTCACTATATCAGGGCGGGGCCTCACTATATTATCAAAAACAAGTGACATTGTCGCAGTGGTTCTCAGGTGGGGAGGACGTCCGAAGGCGCTGTCAGGTACATCACGGTGGGAGGGGAGGGGAGGACAAGCCGGCTCCGGCTTTCATCCCTGTCTCTATGCCAACGCTAACCCCCTGCCTCACTCCCCCCCCCCACCCACAGCGTACGGCGGGGACTCGGAGGTTTGGCGTAAGAACTGCCTGGTGCAGACCACGGGCTGGAGCGCCTGCAGCAAGACGTGTGGGATGGGCATCTCCACCCGAGTCTCCAACGATAACCAACACTGTCACCTGGGCAAGGAGCGACGCCTCTGCCTCCTCAGGCCATGTGACGTGGACATCACCGAGCACATCAAGGTCAGAGCCTCAGCCCACACACACCTCACACACTGCGCCCGGGGGCAGGAACCAACAAGGCTTATTATGGGGCTCGAACCCACAACCTTCTGACACAGAAGAGGCGAGTCTGGCTGCCACCTTTCATAGGGAGAGAAAGAGGGGGCGAGAGAGAGAGAGAGAGAGAGAGAGAGAGGGGGAGGTCCTGGAAGCCAATCTATCACCACTCTGGCCCAAAATGCTGTAAATCTGAAAGAAAAACAGACGTCGCTGGGAACACTCAACAACAACAACAGGATTACATTTGTTTAGCGCCTTTCACGTCGGGAGGACGTTCCCAAGGAGCTGGACTGAGTACAGCATTTCAGACCCGAGCTGGGGTCAGGGGGGGAAGGGGGAGGAGGGTGGCCAATGGCATGGTTGAAGAGGAGGGTCTTGAGGCAGGACTTGAAGGAGGCTACGGAGGGGGCGAGGCGGAGTGACTGGGGGATGGAATTCCAGAGGTTGGGGGCAGAGTGGCTGAAGGCTGTCCCGCCAATGGTGGGGCGGGGGACGTGGAGCAGTCAGAGCCGGGTGAGTGGAGGGAGCGGGCGGGTTGGTAGGGGGTTAGGAGGTCGCAGAGATAGGGTGGGGCGAGGCCATGGAGGGCTTTGTATGTGAGGACCAGGATCTTGAACTGGATCCTCTGAAGGATAGAGAGCCAATGGAGTCGGACGAGAGTGGGGGAGATGGGGTCACGGAGTTTGGTGCGGGAGAGGACACGGGCGGCAGAGTTCTGGATTATCTGCAGCTGTGGAGGGAGGGGTTGGGAAGGCCGACAAGTAGGGAGTTTGCATAGTCGAGCCTCGAGGTGATGAAGGTATGAACAAGAGTTTCAGAGGCCTGAGGGGTGAGGGAGTGACAGAGTCGGGCGATGTTACGGAGGTGAGGGAAGGCAGAGTGGGTCATGACTTGAATGTGGGGGAGAAAAGACAGATGAGGGTCGAACAAGACACCCAGTTGGTGGTTGGTGAGTTGTCGTGAGCAACCATGGAGGTTGATGTTGCCGGAGCCTGAGGTGCAGAGGCGCTGGTGTGAGCTGATCAGGAGGGCCTCAGTCTTGTTCACATTCAACGAGTGAGTCAGCGTTCGGATCCACGACAGTCGTTGGAAACACTCAGCAGGTCAGGCAGCATCTATGGAGGGAGGAAAATGAGTCAACGTTGGCTTACTTTCCTCTCTCCATAGATGCTGCCTGACCTGCTGAGGGTTCCCAGCGACTTGTTTTGTGCAGTAACAGGGATCTGCCTCTAGGCGGCAGCATTGTGCTGTGTAACTCAGACGCAGCGTGACAGTGCCCCCTCCTGGCTGAGGGGAGGACTGCACCCACCCTGAACCGTTTTGTGACACATTCATACGACACAATCCCTGCATCTGATACAGATCCTGATCATCAGCCTCAGAGCGCTTCGCAGCATATACCGTAAAGTGTGGTGACTGTGTATTTGTAGGTAAACGCAGCGCTCTCTCTCCCCTCTCCCCCTCTCTCTCCCTCTAATCCCCCTCTCATTCTCTCCACTCTCCCTCTCTCTTTTCCCCCACTCTCTCTCCCCCTCTACCCTTCTCTCTCTCCCTCCTCTCCCTCCCCCCCTCTCTCCCCGCCCCGCATCTCTCCCCTTGCTCTCTCCCCCTCCCACCTCTCTCTTCCCCTCTCCCCCCTCTTCCCTCTCTCTCCTGCTGGTCTCTGACTGTTGTTGTTGTTGTTTACCCACAGCCGGGGAAGCGATGCCTGAGTGTGCTGAAGCAGACGGAGCCTCTACACTACACACTGTCGGGGTGTGTGAGCCGCCGCTCGTATCGGCCCAAGTACTGCGGGGGGTGCACAGATGAGCGTTGCTGTGGCCCCCTGAGGACCAGAACCATCCCCGTGACCTTCACCTGCCCCGACGGCACCTCCTTCTCCAAGGACCTCATGTGGATCAACTCGTGTTTCTGTAACCTGGGCTGTCAGAACCCCAACGACATCTTTACTGACCTGTCGTACTACCCCTCATACAGCGAGGTCAGCAACTGACAAGAACAACAACAACTCACATCTGTACAGCGTCCATCACCTGGGGAGGACATCCCAAGGCTCTGGATAGTCAGGGATTTGGACCCGAGCTGGGGGTTGGGCTCGGGGGGGGGGGGGGGGTGGAAGGCAGGGAGGGTGGGGGTAGGATGGTGTCCGAAGGCGAGGTCGATGATGAAGATCTTCAGATGGGCCTTGAAGGAGGTGAGGGAGGGGGTGAGGCAAAGGGAATGTGGGATGGAGTTCCAGAGGGTGGGGGCAGAGAGGCTGAAAGCTTGACCACCGATGAGTAGGCCAGAGCCTGCTGAGTGGAGGGAGAGTGACAGGTTGATATGGAGTTAGCAGGTCTAACCCCACCCCCCTCTCTCTCTCTCCCCTCATGCTCTCCCACCCTCCACTCCTCTGGTGACTCTCTCCCACAAAAGGCTGTGGATGTTGGATCCGCTCCAATTTTCAAGGTTGAGATGGAGAGATGTTTGTTAGGTCAGGGGATCAATGGACATGGGCAAAGGCAGGTAATTGACCCGACGTGAAAGGCGCTATACAGATATACTTGTTGTTATAATTGGAATTGAGGTACAGATCAGCCATTAATAGAAATATTAATAGTAATAGAATGGAGGAACAGACTCAAGGGGCTGTATGGCCTACTCCTGTTTCTATGACCAAAATGGCGCCCCCCCCCCCCCACTCAATATAAGACAAGGTCCTCACTGCTCGCTCGTTATCCCGAGATAATACATCTGCTTTACAACACCCCGCCCCAACCCCACTCGTCCGATCACCCCCTCCCATCCCCCCCCCTCCCATCCCCCCCCCTCCCATCCCCCCCCCCCTCCCATCCCCCCCCCCTCCCATCCCCCCCCTCCCATCTCGCTCGGCTAATACAACTGGAGACTGCTTGTCCCTTGACCCCTCAATCCCACCATCATTGGCCGTGCCTTCAGCCACTGTGCCCCTGATCTCTGGAACTCCCCGACCCCTTTATCCTCCTTTAAATCCCACCTGAAGACAACAGCAAATTACACTTGAACAAAACAGAAAATACTGCAGATGCTGGAATCTGAAACAAAAACAGAGAGAGCTGGGAACGCTCAGCGGGTCAGGCAGCATCTATGGAGAGAGGAAAGTGAGTCAATGCTTCGGGTCCACGAACCTTCGTCAGAACTGACGAGTCCTGACAAAGGGTCGTGGACCTGAAACGTTGACTCACTTTCCTCTCTCCATAAATGCTGCCTGACCCGCTGAGCGTTCCCAGATCTCTCTATTTCTGTAGCAAATTACACTTATCTAACTCCTTCCCTTCACATCAGAAAGACATCCCCAGGACACTGAATAATCAGGGCTTTTGGGCCCGAGCTGGGAGTTGGGGTCAGGGGGGACAGAGGGCGGGGTGGGTGGAGTGGGGCGGCTGGGGGGTGGGTGGGGTCGTGGCCAAAGGCGCGGGCGAAGAGTAAGGTCTTTAGACGGGACTTGAAGGAAGCAAGAGAGGGGATGAGCCAGAGGGATTGCGGGATAGAGTTCAGAGTTTCTTTCACGTCGGGCGGACATCAAAGCACTTACTGGGTATCTGAGCTGGGGGTGGGAGCTGAGTGGGAGGGTGAGGGATGATATGATTACGGGCTTTAAGATTCTGAATGGAATATATAAAGTAGACCATGATCAGCTGTTCTATCTTGAACAGAGCCACGGCCTGCGATTGACGGGGGTAAATTCAGAAGAAATCTGCGGAAACACTACTTCAGTGAGCGAGTTAGTAAACGTATGGAACAGACTCCCTCGGGAGACGGTGGAAGCAGAAAGTGTTGATTCTTTCAAGAACAAATGAGATAGATTTCTGTTAGGAAATAATATCTGGGGAGACGGTGTATAGTTTGGGACACTGCCTGTCAAGTGACTGCCAGGATGGTGGAAGGCAAAACTGAATGAACCTCGGTCTTCTTTCGCCGGCAAATTCTTATGAATTATTTTAAAAGGGAATTAGATGTTTGAAGGAGGGATGTTAAGGACGAGGAGTTTGGGGGAAGGAGCAGGAGACTCGGCGACTCACGTGGAGTCTGTAACTGCGATATCAGGGAACACGCCCCAAATGGAAGATTAAAATAAGATATATATATATTATTGTTTTGTACAGTATATAGAATCTTTCTGAAATAAGAGCTGTATTGAGTCCCCATTTCTCACCTTTATTATCTGGATGCCTTGCTTCGTTGCTGTATATTTTACTCCTGTTCAGTGTGTGTGTGGCTGTCAATGCTCTTCTGTGTGGTTGAGTATAGACACTGCTCTGTGCACAGAATCAGTAGCCAGGATCTTCCTGGCTGTCGCTCGTGCTCTCACATCTGGGTCAGAAGGTTGTGGGTTCGAGCCTCCTGGTCCAGGCTGCCGTACAGTCCACACACACACAGACACACACACTCACATCCCCTCTCTTGCACACACTCACACTCCCTCTCACACTTTTTCTCTCACACACACAGACCCCATCCCGGTGTTACAATGGTGCTGTTCTCTCTCCAGTTTGAGTTCTGGGTCTGGCCCCTCACACATAGCAAAGCTATTGCAGAAAAGTAAATGCCAAAATAAAGATCACCAGATGTGAGTTGTTGATAAATGGAGACTTGATATCACAACATTCCTTCACCCCCAATTACCTTCTCAAAGCCTCAGCAGTGAACACATTGCAAGCCGGGTGTCACAGAGTAGAAGAAAAAACTAAGTGTATTATTGTTTTGTCAGAGACACATTGCTATAATGTATAATGTAAAGGAATGCTATAAGAAAGAAAGTCTATTTAATTCCAATTATGAATCATCATATTAAAGGTGCAATTCAAAAATGACTTAAGTGTTGATTATTATTATTTTGATTTTGATCAGTTATTGAAAGTGTCTGAGCCGCTGGGGGTCCGGCAATGCATTGAATAGCGCAGTCAATTCGCAAGTGAGAGGACCTGGGTTTGATTCCCAGACACGGCTAAACCTGAGTAAATTTCCTTACTTCTTACTCCACACAACTGTTTACCGAGCAGCACAATTGCCCAAAGCAATGTCCAACAAACAACCAATTTGGCCAGGACACCAGGAGAAATAAGAGAATGTCCCTTCTCCTTTTTGAATAGCGTCGCGGGATCTTTGAAGTCTACCTGAACAGACAGACGAGACCTCAGTTTAACGTCTCATTCGAAGGATGGCACCTCAGACAATGCAACACATCCCCACAGCGCTACATTGGAGTGTCATCTTAGACTGTGTGATTCCACTTCCCAACGTGGAATCTGTTAATTTTCCCATTTTAGGAAGATTGTTTGCACCCTTAAAGCAAACTAAATTCCACACAAACTCACTTGAGGATCCACTTGCTTTGCTCAGCTGCATAGTTTCGGCCGATATTCATTCGTTTGTTCCATCAGAAAGTCAGTTGCATTCACACGCTTGAATTCTTCAGTTTCCCGATAGTTGCGGGGATCTTGTGGCTGTTAATAATAATAATTCTTGCACTTTATATTGTATTTATATATTTATTTGTTGTTGAGACGTTGCAAAGAGCTTCACAGAATCTACTGTGAAATGAATTGACTATATTTTGTGGGTGAAACACAGCAGCCATTTACACACAGAAGTGTGTCCCCACAGACAGTCATGGATTGAGTGACCAAATTATTATTTATTTTTTGAAGGGATTATTGCCCCTGGAAAGTGATCCACTAATCGACTAACAATCGGGTTCCTGCGATTACCCACCCAGGTCCTCTCGAACTAACATGCTACAGGACTCCCTCCACCTGTTGGGTCATTTGACATCTGATAAGCGCAGGTGATGAGGAAATAACCATAAAACAGTGAAGGTCTGGACAGAAAACACGGATACACACAATGTTTTTTTTGGCAAAGTTTTAAAATTTATTTTTCAAATAAATATAAATGTATATGTCATTGAGAACAATCTTTTTCCCCAAAAAAAATTCTTTCCTACATTAAAGTGAGCAAGTGCTCACCTCACCACCGTAGTTGTTCATTCAGTCCTGTCCCCACACACCTCGCCCCTTTCGTAGGGAACAGAACACACCGTGGTCAATTTAAACAGATTGTCGGAAATCACACCCACCAATGCTGGTGAGAAAATCAATCAGGAAAGTAATCTGCTCATTCAATAAAAGGGCAGGCCAGACTAACCTAAAATCACTGCACCTCTAAAGCTGCGGAGAGTCATTAATACACTGGCAGACCCTTCTTATAGCCTGTTTACATAGCCTTTTGTGGTTCAATACACTATCTCCCCCACACTCTGCAAACACTTGCCTTTAAATTAAAGATCATGTTTTACTATTGCTGAGTAGAAATGGCCTTTTTTGTAATGTTGCAGAAACCGTATGGAAGCCCTACTTCCTCTCTTCCTCGCTCTCGCTCCCCCAACCCCAGCAAAGAGAGGCTCGCCGGTGGGTAGGTCGGTGTATGAGGTGAATAATGATGCTCTAACGAAACCTCAATTAAGTTCTGGCTCCATTGTGCTGGAGGAGATGAGAAGCCTGTTATAAAGAACAGAGACAGCCCCAAATGTAATGTTGACTTGATGTACACCTTTGAAGGAGTTAGGTAGGATTTTAGGTCCATTTGGAGAGCGTGTTTATAGCCTCCTGTTGGTTTTCTCTGGTCTTTCGCAGAGACTCTGTAAACTGAACCCATTTGCTTTAATCCTTCATGCTATTCAAGATCAGAAAAATGGGTTGACTCACACGGCAAGTTCATGCACTAAAGTGGAGGCTTCTTCAAGACAGGTGCTCACTTTCCTTCCCCACCACATACACATTCCTAGCCCTGTCCACCCACACAGCAGTGGGCAGGAAAGACAATAGCAACACAGACGCGGTGTGGTTTGAACCCTCGGCTCTCTCTTTGCTGCAGTGCAGAAGATGTAAGAGATTTTTTTTCTTTTGCAGACAAACTTTTTTTGCAGCCCAAAAAGTCACAAAGCCTCAAAAAGGTGAGATTTCGATAATAGCCGTTAGAGATTGTGGCTGGTTATTCAGCAAATAAACAAATTAACATTTCAAGAAATACAAACCGTTTTGTTAAGCACAACAATGGGAAACACAGGCCTTGGAATGGTATACCTCAAGGCCAAGAAGGGAAACCAAATCTATCAGAAAGTTAACATCAAAATCTTGCCCTGCCACTCAGCCCAAGCTAATTAAACGCTGACACATTCAAAAACCAAGATTTTTCACATGTGCTTTAAAGACTACAGCTCTGCCTTTTAGTCTCGCTCTTCAAGATTTTAGTTTTAAAAAAACAGCTAATGTAACGAGTGCGGAAATGCAGGGAAACAGGGAAACCTGCTATTAATTAACGGTGGACTAAAAGTTTGCAACAAAATTGATTCAACGGAAATCTATCATTTGGAAGGTGGGGGGGGGGGGGGTTGAGGAAAATCAAGGACTGTACATCTTTCTAAAGATTTAACTTCAGCTTCACAGGGGCTCTGACAGAGAGAGCGCACGCAGACTTCTAACGTTTGTCAAACTTTTGTTACCCGTAAGGCATTGCTTCCCTCCCCCAACAAAGGTGCAAGAGTGGTTTGCTTTGGGACGTAAGTTACTTTGACATTGAATCTTTGGGTGACCCATTACTACATTCAGTCGTGACATGAGTCAGGTCTAAACCGCAGGGGAGTAGAAACAGAACAGTCTATGCACAAACCTTACAACCACAGCGATGCACACGCACTGCTTTGCATATAGTTAGCGATGCGTGTGGCAGTGCCAATGAGCCGGGCAGCAATGCCTTAAGGGTAACGAGAGATTTCACTTTGGGCAGTCGAGGGAGGGAGCGGGGGGGGGGGGGGGGGGGGGGCGGGAGGAGAGGGGGCTTCAACAGGAAACCTCCGCCGACTGTGGTCCAGAATGTTCCATGGTGGCCGAGCGAGGGGACGAGCTGAGTGGTGACTCCATGGCGGCCTGGCTCATGTTGGTGTTCTCCAGGGTGTGAGCACGGCTGCGGTTCCCCTCCCCGGTGTGAGCACGGCTCCGGTTAGAATCAATGGAGGTGTAGCTTGAGGCGGAGCCAGTGCGGGATCGCATGAGGCGAGTCATGCTGGCTCCAGGCACTGCAGAGCACAAGGTGTCAGTCATTGATGACCTGCTTGCTATTCCCAGCTCCACAAGGTACACTTCATCCAAAACTCCACCGCCCGCACACTCACCCGCTCTAAACTCCATCCCCCATCACCCCAATCCTCGTCAGCTCCACTGGCTCCGTATCACCATCAACTTCAAGATCCTCACACTTGTCTACAAATTCCTTCACGCCCTGGCACCTCCCTACCTACTTAATTCCCAACCCACTACCCACTGCCCCCGGCTTTCTGCACGTCCCTTGTGTTCTCCGCTCCACCACTGGCAGCCTCGCTTTCAGCCACAATGCCCTGGAACACTCTTCCTCTCTCCACCCGCCTTGTCCTCTCCTCTCAGCAATGAAGAATGTATCTACTTACTGTGGCCCATGCCTTGGACAAAGTACTTGAAGGCCTCTGTAAGCTTTGCCGGCTGCAAGAGACATCATAACCTAAATTTATCAAAAGTTTATCTTCTCTTCCCCTCACCCCCCACACAAAACAATGAGAACTTTCGGACCACACTGTTTCAATTAGCTTTTTTTTTAATAAAATAAACATAGAGAGTGGCTTTAACCAATGTTATAAAAACAGAAACTGAAGGTAATAATCTTTGCATTTGATATAGTCCCTTATCACATTCTTAAGATGTCTCAAAGCGCTTCACATGATAGATCGTAAAGTGAATTGTGTATCTTGTGGGTGAAACGAGGCAGCCAAATACACCAGCAGTGTCTCTCACACAGTGGTGGATCGAGTGACCAAACTACTATTATTATTTTTGGAGAGATTATTATTCCCCGAAAACAATCTGCCGAACAACAAGCAACCGGGTTGCTACTTACTGCAAGATATCCAGAGGTGTGTGGAGTAAAGAAAGCTGCCCTGCCCGGGAATCGAACCCGGGTCCTAGAAGGTTATGCTTGAAGGCTTAGTTGAGGAAGGGCAGGAGAAGGCTCATGTGGAGCATAAACACCGTCATAGACCAGTTGGGCCGAGTGGCCTGTTTCTGTGCTGTATATTCTAATATATTCCAATGTATTCTCCCGCTCGCGAGGCGAGTGCTCTAACCAATACGCCTCAGGACTCCACTGTGCCAATTTACAGCCAATACAATTAAAAAGGGGAGCGATGAGAAAGGAAAGATGCAGTTATATTTAGCCCAAGACAAGGTCAGACTCTATGCGGTGCTTTAGAAACTGAATATCACATAATCCTGGCATTTGATATAGCGCTTTTCACGTCGGGAGGACGTCCCAAAGCACTTCACAGAACACACTGTAAAGTGAATTGACCAATTGCGCACAGCAATGTCCCACAAACAGTCATAGATTGAAAATGACCAATTTATTATTGTTTTGGAGGGATTATTATTAGGCTCTGTGTGGAGTAAGGAAACTTGCCCAAGGTTTCGCCCTCTGCCTGGAATTGAACTCAGGTCTCTCACTTGCAAAGCGAGTGCTCTAACCACTGGTTGTAAACGTACCTGAACCACCTGTGGCAGCCCTCCACAGTCAGACATCTAATTAGACAGAAAGAAAGCGGGTTAGACATTCACTCCACAGACAATTAATTCATCATCACTGCCACACCTCAGAATTTTATAATAATAATACTTTACAGAAGTTTCTGAATAAAACAGCTGGAGGTGGACTTGTCCTCTTTATAGTTGTGAATAGAAGCTAGGTTTGATACCTTCTGTTTAATGAGACCAGGACTTAAAGAGTTAAATTACGAGCACAGGTGGCATAAACTTGGTCTATATTGTCTATAGAGTTTAGGTTTGAGGCTGATCTGATTGAGGTGTTTAAAATGATAAAGGGGTTTGATAGAGCAGCTACAGAGACACTATTTCCTCCGGTGGGGAATCCAGAACCAGACCCATCATCTTAAGATTAGAGTCCGGCCATTTAGGAGTGGAAACAGGAAGCAGTTTGTCACACAAACGGTAGTGGGAATCTGGAACTCTCTCCCACAATAACGCTGTGGATTATGGCTGTGGATCCATTCACATTTTCAACACTGAGGTGGGAGATGTTTGTGAGGTCAGGGGATCAAGGGATACGGGGCAAAGCCGGGTAATTGGAGTTGAGGTACAGATCATCCACGATCTCATAGAGAATGACCAAACAGGCTCGAGGGGCTGAATGGCCTCCTCCTGTTTCTAGGTTTTGTCCGATTGCTGGTGCAGTGGGGCCAGGATTCAGCATCACTGTCCTACATAACCATTAGCCCCACTTTTCACCTCTGGTGACAGCCTTACTTTCTGGGCCAAGGACCCGATGGGCAATCTCAGTCGCCAAACTAAACCACCCATCGCCGTGGGCACTGCACCCAACCGATTCACGGGGAGAAATTCCGCCCGGGTTTAGATTTATTGTACACAGCATTTTGGGGGCACAGAATTTGGCCACTTCTTAAATACAGCCTCAAGTTGTTAAACTGGTTTGGGTAAGTTCTTCTAAGAACAGAAATCTGCCGTCAAAATTAAGGCTGAATTCACCATTAGTAAACCTTGCATTTGATATAGCGCCTTATCACTTATCAAGTGCTTCACATGATATACTGTAAAGTGGAGTGACTGTGCATTTGGTGGGCGAAACGACAAAGCCGATTGTGCACAGTAACATCCCACAAACAGTTGTGGATTGAGTGACCAAATTATTATTTATTTATACTTTGAAGGGATTATTATCCCCAGAAAACAATCTGCAAATCGACTAACAATCCAGTTCCTATTTACTGCTGGATAAGTAGAGGCTTATAGATAAAGAAACCGTTAAGAGATTTGCTGCATCTTTTTTTGTCCCTAACCCTAAGTAAGGGAACAGGAGAGTGACTCACAATGGATGAACACAGACCATTATTGTGCTGGCGGAATAAACAGAGCATAGGAACAGGAGGCCATTCAGCCCCTCAAGCCTGTTCCGCCATTCTATAAGATCATGGCTGACTTGAACCTCAACTCCAATTACCCATCTTTGCTCCATATTCCTTGAATACCCTGATCTAACGATAATCTATCCACCTCAGGCTTGAAAATTGATCCAGAATCCACAGCATTTTGGGGGAAAGAATTCCAGATTTCCACGACTCTGGTCCAGGCCTTTGTCACCTCTCGGCTGCACTACTCCAACACCCTCCTCGCCGGCCTCCCCTCCACTGCCATCCATACAATCCAGATTATACAAAACTCTGCCGCCCACATTCTCACCCGCACCAAACTCCGCTCCCTGATCCCCCCAGTCCTGGCCCTCCCCCCCACCCCCAAACTCCGCTCTCTGACCACCCCAGTCCTGGCCCTCCCCCCCACCCCCAAACTCCGCTCCCTGATCACCCCAGTCCTGCACCTCCCCCCACCCCAAACTCCGCTCTCTGACCACCCCAGTCCTGGCCCTCCCCCCCACCCCCAAACTCCGCTCCCTGATCACCCCAATCCTGCACCTCCCCCCCACCCCCAAACTCCGCTCCCTGATCACCCCAGTCCTGGTCCTCCCCCCCACCCCCAAACTCCGCTCTCTGATCACCCCAGTCCTGGCCAGACTGGACTTCAAGATCCTCACTCTTGTCTTCAAATCCCTCCACTCCTCTGCACCCCCCGACCTCTCTGACCTCCTCTCGCCTCACAACAGTACCCATTGCCTACTTTCCTCCGGGTCTGGCCTCTTCCATGTCCCCCAAGTCCTCTGCTCCCCCCTCGGCGGCTGTGCCTTCAGCCATTACGCCCCGAGGCTCTGGAACTCCCTTCCTCACTCCCTTCCCCTCGTCCCCTTTCTTCCTATTTCCAGGTCTCTGCTGTAGACCTTTCTTTTCAACCGCACCTTTGGTCACCTTCCCCCCCACCCCGCACCCTGCCCCTGGCTCCCCCCTCCCCCTGGCTCCCCCCTCACCCTGGCTCCTCCCGCTCCCACTGGCCCCTCCCCCCCGGTTCGGCCCCGGGATCCGTTACCGTGAACCTCTGAGACACCATCTGGCGTGGAGGCCGCTATATAAATCCAAGTTGTTGTTGTTGTTGAAAAAACACCTCCTGATTTCATCCATAAATGGCCTGGCTTTAATTTTAAGATGATGCCTCTTGTTCTGGATTCCCTTTATCATTTTAAACACCTCATTTAGGATCAAACTTCTAAACTCAAGGAAATGCAAGCCAAGTTTATGCAACCAGTCCTCATAAATTAACCCTTTTAGTGCTGCGATCATTCTGGTGAATCTGCACTGCATGACCAGACAAAAGAGGAAACACCTCCCATTGAAAAGAGGGCAAGTCACATCAAACCAATTGCTTATCGCTGGCTCCAATGCACACGAGTTAGCACTAGTCCGGGTGAGGTGGTCTGAACACACGAACGAGCATGCAAGTGAGCCATCTGCATTCGAATCAAGTGCAAAATAATGTTGGAGAGTTAAAAAAGTTGCCAGATTCGTGAATCAACTCAATGTTTTCTGGCACACTACAAATCGTAAAGAAACTTCACAAATGGATCTGCTGCAGAGCACACCACAAGTAACATTTGAGTGAATAAGGGCCATTGAGTCAGTATTATTGAGCACCTCCAGATGCTATACCAGTGAACTTTAGATACTGTGCAACTGCACTAAATAGCCTTGTGGTGAGCACCTCTATATAAGGCTGATAAGCAGCAGTAAGTAACAATAATCCTTTGATTATAGGGTCTTATCATGTCATTAAGACGCCTCAAAGCGCTTCACAGAATATACTGTAAAGTGGAGTGACTATGTATTTTGTGGGCGAAACGCAGCAGCCAATTGCTCACAGCAGGTCCCAAAAACGGTTGTGGATTGAGTGACCAAATTATTGTATCTCCACATAGGCTGAGATACTGAACCCCTATGGCGTGGCCCAGCATTGAGTAACTTTACACAGGCAGCGAAAGATAACAGGAGGCACATGTGGAGGAATACAGAAATGGCACAAGAGAAAAAAAGCCTTCCTGGTATCAGCAGTTTTTTTGCAACTGACATTATACTAGTCACCCCTGATATAGCACACACTCATGCTGTGTGCTAATAGTTACATGCTGTACCATGCTTTGCCACAGTCTCTATAGAGGATATTAATTACATTGTCCAAACACAGGCTTTAAGCGCTCTGAGACGCTATCCTGCGTGGAGGGCACTATGTATAAGTGCAAGTTGTTGTTGTTAACCTCCCCTTCTGTCCCTCTCCCCACCGTCGGGTTGTTAAGCAGTGATCTTACAGTGGAATCCTTTTGGTCATCCACATACTAATACTGCCCATTAAGCTTGGCAGAAGAGAGCAAAGTTGTGACTGTGTTGTCATATACTTCAATAGAGCTGCCAAAATATATCCTCTATAAACACAGTGAGCCCTGAACATGCCCATCACACCACAGCTAAATCCTTTAATGTGACGTGCAGTTGGAATGCTGACCATCTCGTCAGCAGGATGCTTTTACACCAATAAGGTTACAGAGGGGCCAGCAGTCCCTTCACAGGCGATCTTCAACCCAAGGCAAACCTCACTGCAGCTCTGTGGCTCTTCTTCACATGTACACTAGACATGCGGATGCTGGGCCCTGCAGATCAGCCCAATTTTGCCTTCACAAGATAAATTATTATAAATAATTCTTGCATTTGACATAGCGCCTTATCACATCTTTGAAACGTCTCAAAGCGCCTCACAGAATATATCATAAGAACATAAGAATTAGGAGAGGAGTAGGCCATTCAGCCCCTCGAGCCTGTGCCCCGCCATTCAATAAGATCATGGCTGATCTATTCTAACTCCACCGACCCGCCTTCTCCCCATATCCCTTAATCCCTTTATCCACAAGAAATCTATCAATCTCAGTCTTGAATATGTTCAAGGACTGAGCATCTACAGCCCATTGGGGTAGAGAATTCCATAAATTCACTGCCCTCTGAATGAAGAAGTTTTTCCTCAACTCAGTGCAAAAGGGCTTACCCCGAATTTTAAGACTGTGACCCCTGGTTATAGTTTCTCCAACCAGCGGAAACGTATCCCTCTATCTATTCTGTTGTGCCCCTTAATAATCGTATAGGTTTCTATAAGATCACTCATTCTTCTATATTCTAGAGAATATAGGCCTAAATTGCTCAACCTATCCTCATAACTCATCCCCCTCATCCCAGGTACCAACCCAGTGAATCTACGTTGTACCCCCCCCCAAGGCAAGTACATCCTTTCTTAAATAAGGAGACCAAAACTGCACACAATACTCCAGGTGCGGTCTCACCGGGGCCCTATACAGTTGCAGCAAGACTTCCCTACTCTTATATTCTAACCCCTTTGTAACAAATGCCAACGTACCATTATCCTTCCTAATTGCTGCTGTACCTGCAAACTAACTTTTTGTGACTGGTGCACAAGGACACCCAAGTCCCTCTGAACGCTAACACTATCTAATCTCTCCCCTTCTAAAAAATAATTTGCTCTTCTGTTTTTGCTGCCTCACACTTCCCTACATTATACTTCATCTGCCACCTATTTGCCCACTCACCTGCCTATCTATATCTAATTGCATTTTTTTAATGTCATCCTCGGTGTTTACTCTCTCTCTGGTTTAGTGTCATCTGAGAATTTGAATATATTAAGTTCAATGTCCTCATCTAGATCGTTGATGTAGATTGTAAATAGTTGAGGCCCAAGCACTCGACTAGTCACATCCCGCCAATCTGAGAAGGACCCGTTTATCCCTACTCTTTCCTGTCTTCCCATTAGCCATTCTTCAATCCATGCTGATATATTCCCCTGAATTCCATGGGCCCTAATCTTGTGGATCAACCTCTTATATGGCACCGTATTGAATGCCTTTTGGAAATCTAAATACACTACATCCACTGATTCCCCCCTATCTAATCTACTTGATATGTCCTCAAAAAAATCTAAAAGATTTGTTAAGGATAACTTCCCTTTTGTAAATCCATGTTGACTCTGTCTAATCATATTGTGGTCCTCTAAGTATCCCACTACGACATCCGTAATTAAGGACTCGAGAATTTTCCCTACCACTGATGTCAGACTAACTGGTCTATAGCTCCCCATCTTTTCTCTCCCACCCCTCTTAAATAGTGGTGTGACGTTTGCGATCTTCCAATCAATGGGAACCGTTCCAGAATCCAGAGAATTTTGAAAGATCAGACACAAAGCCTCCACTATCTCATGAGTTACCTCTTTTAAAACCCTGGGATGCAAACCATCAGGTCCAGGGACTTGTCACTTTTTAACGCCAACCTTTTTCCCAAGCATAAAGTGTGTTTTGTGGGAGAGTCACATCAGCCAGTGGCACACAGCAGTGTCCCACAAATAGCCAACAATTTCCACACATTCACAGATTTTCTATTTTTTTGGATACTGCATTGGGATCAGGAACTGTGGCTGATTTTCATCCCAAACCCCTTTCCTGGGAAGCAGCTCCCCCACC
Organism: Callorhinchus milii; assembly: GCF_018977255.1. NCBI lineage: Eukaryota > Metazoa > Chordata > Chondrichthyes > Chimaeriformes > Callorhinchidae > Callorhinchus > Callorhinchus milii. The sequence goes on along the minus strand of NW_024704743.1, from coordinate 124,532,325 downwards.
ACAGCGCCCTTACCATGATCAGCTAAATCAGTACAGACAAGGGAACAATAGCTGACTTTGGGCCTTTCTTGTCTGTGTGTCTCAGTGAAACATGAGAGCACTTTCTTCTTTCTCCTCCGAACAGTTACTACACTAACAAGAGCCAATTGCCTTGATGCCCAATAGAAAAACAACGTCTTTTTCGGTAATTATTATGAATAATTATTAATTATTATTAATAATCATTGCATATGAAACAGCGCCTTATCACATCATTGTGACGTCTCAAAGCACTGTACAGAATATATTGTAAAGTCGATTGACTGTATTTTGTGGGCAAAATGCGGCAGCCAATTGCACACAGTAACCGTCCCACAAACAGTTGTGGATTGATCAATTTTTTTTACGGGATTATTCCCACTGGAAAGTGATCCATCAATCGCCAAACGATCCGTCCTCTCGCTTTCTCTAAACAAAGCACTACAGGACTCAATTACAAAGAACATTTCCCCTGGCTTCAGCTATTATTATGATGAATGGCCTCTTTACCAGCTACAGGTTTACTACCATACATCTGTGCGTCACACAAGGCAATTCTTCCTTCAGACTTACAACAGTCAGGACCTGGGAACCTGGTAAGAAAACTGCATGTCCTGTAAAGTTTAAGGGGTAGGCAATTCAGTACTTTAATTTACAGACTGAGGTACTATTCACTTTGTTACAGGAGAAGCTTTATGATAGTAACAAAGTGAGGTGATCTTAACAAAAATCCTCGCATTTGATATGGTGCTTTATCATGTTAGGACATATCAAAATACTTATAATAATAATAATTTTTGCATTTAATACAGGGCCTTATCACATCTTCCGAGATATCTCAAAGCGCTTCACAGAATATACTGTAAAGTGAATTGACTATATATTTTGTGGGCGAAACACAGCAGTCAATTGCACACAGCAGCGTCCCACAAACAAATGGACTGAGTGACCATATTTTTTTAAAAGGGATTATTACCCCCGGAAAAGCGATCCATCAATTGATTAACAACTGGGTTCCTACTTACTGCTAGGTAAACCGAGGCATGTGGAGTAAGAAAATTTGCCTAAGGTTTCATGCTGCCCGGGAATCGAACCCGGGTCCTCTCACTTGCGAGGTGTGTGGTCTAACCAATACACTACAGGACACAACAGCCTGTCAGGCTTTGCAGAGGCATGTGTGTATAAAATGTAGTGACTATATATTTGCCTACAATTGCCTCAAAGCAATGACCCCAAAGTTATTTAGAGAACGACCGATTTTTTTTTAATCTGGGGAACAGTTAGTCAGCACTTCTTGAGAAACTCCACTTTCTTTTCATATAGTGCCTTGGGATCTTTTAACGACCACCTGAACAGGCAGACAGACAGAACCTTTAACATCTCACCTGAAATAAGATGAACGTAAAATACATGGACGTGGACCACTATGGTTCTACAGAGAATTAAACATATAGCACCGAGCAAGGAGTTTTAATGCTCAGATTCAGACATTGCTGAATTGCGGCAAGTGGATTCTCACTAACAGCACAGTCTGGTTGATTTAAGCCATTTTGCACACTGCAAGGTCCCACAAAGAAGTAAATGACCTGAAGGCAGAACACTGGGAGACATCTTTTCACTTCCATCTGAACAGGCAAGCTGGACTTCAGATTAACATCTCATCTGAAAGATAATATAGAGCTTCCCTCAACTTCCCCCACTTGGAAGGCAGTGCAGACCGTGAAAGAATAGAAGGGTATGTGAGGGAATGAGGAGTGGATAGAGACTCAAAAGCCGGCAAACACAAGTTGGGCTGAATGACCTGTTTCCGTGCTGTAAATTCTATGTACTGCTTGGTGGCAGATTCTCAGCTAGCCTTATTTCCTTTAAAACCAATATTTTTTGAATCTAAGACATTCCATGAAACAGCACTGTTTCATTCAGGCTCATCTTCTGTAAACATCCTAAGTCTGGTAACTGGTGCATTAACCTGTTACTACTTGTAGCTAGAGAGAGTTACCTTCAGCAGAGTGGTTTTGGTTGGGTCCAGTCTTGTGTTACATTCAACCTGAAACAGAATATCACAATTAACATTGTGAAGCAATACTACTAATAATAAAAATTGCTGCATTTGATAAGCACCTCATCATTTGAGTGAGTCGTCTCAAAGCGCTTCACAGGATATACTGAAAAGTAAATTTACTGTATATTTTGTGGGGGAAACGCGGCAGCCAATGTGCACCACAGCTTCCCGCAAACAGTCGTGGATTATTATTTATTTTATTTTGAAGGGATTATTAACCCTGGAAAGCGATTCGCCAATCGACTAACAACCAGGTTCTTACTTACTGCTAGGTGAACAGAGGTGTGTGCAGTAGAGACTTGCCTAACGTTTCACCCTGCCAGGGAATCAAATTCAGGTCATCTCACTTGCAAGGCAAGTGACCACTAAGCTACAGGATTCCTTTCACTGGGATGTGGTTACACTGTTTGCCCTTAGAAACCCGCTGCCCAAGTCGTCATTGTTCCTCTCTGAGCCTTGGCAATGAGTGTTGGCAGCTGTTCCGACTGTAGACGGCATCACAGCTGAGCCTGACCTTCCCCACTCCTTGCTGCCATGTTTAAACACAGACAGCAGTGTATGCTGTAGAAGGCACAGAAGCAGGGACTCTGGGTGGTTTTCTTCCCTGGAAAAGTTGGGGCAATTGAGCCCTGGCTGAGACCAGACTGGGATTTAAACCAGCGATCTGGAAACTGTGGCTCCACTACACCATTAGGCTACTCCACATTTCTTATTCCTTACTTGTCGCTAACCAATTGCTATCGGTCAATAAATCAGTCGCTATTTAAAACTGCACACTAACTAATTTATCTGTATACAGACTGGGTTTTGTGTGGTATCAATAACAACAACTTGCAATTATATAGCACCCCTCACACTGAAAAGCGCTTGACAGTGGCAGAGCACGACGCTGAGACAAGGGGTAACTGTAAGTACAATCGAAGAGGAAGGTCTTCAAGCATGACCTGAAGATGAGGAAGGAGGGTGCAAGGCGGAGGGATTGAGGGAGAGTGTTCCAGAGTTTCAGGGTGCAGTGGCTGAAAGCGCAGCCACCAATGATGTAACGGAGGGCATGAGGACCAACAGTCAAGTGGAGGCAGCGGTTGGTGGATTGGGGTGGAGAAGTAGGGAGGTCCCAGGGTATGAAGATGAGTGTGAAGATCTTGAAATCGATCGATTCGATGATAGGGAGCCAATGGAGCCTGGCTAGAACAGTTTTGATGGGGTATGGAGTTCAGTGAAGGGGTGTATGCAGGCGGTGGAGTTCTGAATTAGGTTAACCCCCAATTAGTTTTCCTCAACCAAAATTACCATCCTCTACTGAAGCATGAGGAGGCCCGCTCCAATTCTTGACTGATGGAACGAAGATGTTATATCCCTATACTGGTTATAAAGCTTCTAGGACCTGAGCATAGGCCGTGCTCATTTTATGGGACCTTCACAGCCAGCAGAGCAACCTTCCAGTCCTTATTCTGACCAATTCCCAATCTCAATATTAAACAGTATTGTCTTATTCTGACTCCACCATCAATGGAAATTTTCAGACCCATCATTTTCTGGAACAATTGTCATGTACTTTTCAAGCTGTTTTATAATCTGTAAATATTTGATTTGAATGTTCATGTTGCCTTCCTTGATTTTATTGTATTTTTCTTGCAGTGGGAGATGATACAATTGTGAGAATTATTTAAGAGTTAATGAGGGATGTTAACAGTCCACTTAATTGTCTCCCAAAACATACGGTTATTATTCTAGTCTGCACATACCACAGCATCCACAGCAGGTGAACTGTCTCCAACCACCAGCAACGAGTGACATCTGTAAACCAGAAACAAAGGGAGCAATTCATTAACGCAGTCCCAATGCACACCACAAAATTTGCCACAGGCAAACACAGCTGCTCAAAGACCACACTAAAGGATCACAGCCAAAGCTTTGTGAAGTGATCTCGACAGAATGTTGTGCATTCAGGGGTCAGAGCCTGAGATGAGTGGCTGTCCTCCAGACAGTCAATCCTCTAACGGTGCTAATCCAGCCTACTTTACACTCTTAACTTTACATTTCATTTGTTCAAATAAACAAGTTTCTGGACATTCTGAAGATTCCCAAATGAATCTCTCTGGATCTGGGTGGTATACTTGCTGTGTTATTATTAATAATAATATTCACACTTTCATGTGAATGGCCAATTTTTACTTTGGAGATTGCTGGTTAGGACACTGAAAAAAACTCCATTCTCCTTACGAATAATGCCATGAAATCGTTTAACTCCAACTGATCAGGCAGATGGAGCCTCGGTTTAACAGCTCATTCAAGAGAAGGAATAATAATCCTTGCATTTGATGTAGCGCCTTATCGCGTCTTCACAGAATATATTTGTAAAGTGAATTGGTAATTTTGGTGAACCATGGCAGCCAATTGCACACAGCACTGTCTCATGAACAGTTGTGGATTTGGTGACCATATTATTTTTTTAAAGGAACTATTGCCCCTGAAAAGCAATTTGCCAATCGATTAACAATCAGGTTCCAACTTACTGCTGGTAAACAGAGGCGTGTGGAGTAAGGAAACTTGCCTAAAGTTCCACCCTGCCCAGGAATCGACCCAGGTCCTCTTGCTTGCTTGGCGCGCACTCTGAACCACTACACAACAGGACTGCACTCTATAGGATTCCTTAGACCTAGTTACAAGGTTCACATTTTCTCTTCTCCATGAGCCCAGTGCAACATTCCTTTACACAGTAAACCTGGCTGGTGGTGAAATCAGCTGTGTCCTGAACAACAAGCACAAATGCAGAGTTAATCTGTAACTCACTTTAAGGTCATATAATTGTGCATCCCAGCTACAGGGCGTTCAATGTCCAGGTCTCTTCGGCTGCGAGGAGGAAAAGTCACTCATTAGTTATAACAAATCACATCCTGAAGTCAGCTCTTCCCAGAGTAATCAAAAGATCCCCTTTCTGCCCCTCCCGCTCACTGACTAATCCTATCACTCAGCCAATGCTGGTGTAACCACGGAGAAGAACTTATATAAGTCACTTTACAACAAAAAACAATGACATTTGCACAGTGCCTTTCACATCGGGAAGATGTCCCAAGCAGCTGAACAGCCAAAGATTTGGACCTAAGCTGGGGTTTGGGATCAGGTGGGGTGGAGGGCAAGGAGGGTAGGAGGGTGACTGAAGGCGTGGTTGAAGATAAGGCACATGGTTGAGACAGGCCTTTTGAAGGAGGCAAGGGAGGGGGTGAAGTGAAGGAACTGTGGAATGGAGTTCCAAAAGATGGGGGAAGGGAGGCCGAAGGCCTGACTGCCGATGGGAGGGGAACCGATGTGGAGTCCTGTAGCTCAGTGGTTAGAGCACTCGCTTTGCAAGTGAGAGACCTGAGTTCAATTCCCGGCAGAGGGCGAAACCTTGGGCAAGTTTTCTTACTCCACACAGAGCCTAATAATAATCCCTCCAAAACAAAACAATAATAAATTGGTCATTTTCAATCTACGACTGTTTGTGGGACATTGGCTGCCGTGTTTGCCCACAAATATACAGTCAATTCACTTTACAGTGTGTTCTGTGAAGCGCTTTGGGACGTCCTCCCAACATGAAAAGCGCTATATCAAATGCAAGGATTATTATTATTATTATTATAATCGGGCAGGTGACATGGAGCAAGCCGGAGCCTGCTGAGCAGAGAGAGCTAACAGGTGTAATGAGTTAACAGGTCACCGAGATAGGGAGGAGCAAGGCTGTGGAGGGCTTTGAAGGTGAGGATTTACTCCCTTGGGTAGGGGGCTGTCCCTTCACGCTCTTCCCCAGATCATCTGAAATTGCTGACTTGAGCTATTGGCTTTGTGTAAGCATAAACACTGGGTTGTGGATTTAATCTTCACGTACACATGGAGCTGCTTTATTAGTTTAACTGTAAGCACATTAGTCCCTCTTACTGCTTTGTAAGCTTGTTTACAGTAATAAAAAAAAACCTTACTGGTTGTAGGAATTGATAAAGTGATGCAGGTTGGTCTGATTGATGTCGTGAGAAATGTGATGGCGGTAGGTCTGAATCATGCCAAGGTTGTTGTGAACTTCCTCCTAAAAAGAAGTGTGTGAAATACATTGGGTTTTGTCAAACAACAACAAATTACATTTATGTAGCGTTTCACATCGGGACGACATCCTAAGGTGCTGGACATTCAGTGTTTCCCATTTTAAACCCAAGTGTCCCAGTGTAAACTCAAACCCAGGTGCATTTCAAAAGGACTAGTCTAGTCATATGTACGACCCTAGTTCAGATCCCACCCCACCACCATTTCTGACTCCTATCTTCCTATCATTTCGAGTTTCTCTAACTCTGTTTAGACTCGCTATTAACACACGTCAACAAACGCCAAAAATAACTATGGGAACAAGTCATTCTGGCAACTACAGCAATAAAATCTCATCACAAATATTGACTGTTTCTGATAAACCCAATGAGTTAAGGAGAGGCTTGCAGACATTATTTGGGGAGCCTTCAGGTCTTTGTTACATTTTGTACCCAGACCTAAACATCAGCTTTAGAATGGGGAACACTGTTCCAAGTATACGGGGAACTGTGTGAATGAGACAACTTGACACTCAGCTCACCTTGCTAAAGAGGTGTGAAATCACAACATCATCCAAGGCACCAGTCAGACCAGTGAGCTAGCAGAGAGGGAAAAAAATATATTTTATTAAAATCTTTTTTGCTGCATTACACACATCAGGCACATCAGACTGACTCAGTTGGTAGTATTTGCACCTCGGAGTCAATGAAGGACATTGAGTCCTGTAGGGTTTCCGTGGAGTCCTGTAGCATATTGGTTAGAGCTTTTAAAGTGTTATAAAGTGTTATATCAAATGCAAGGATTATGATAGCATTATCATTTCTGGCATAAACTTCCTTTTGGTCATTACCCCACCCTAACCACCACCCCCACTAGAACCAAAACAGGAGACTCAATTCTTCCCATTAACCTTTGAGCTCCAGTGGTAACATAATGTGTTTGTAGGTGACGAGAGCAGAAATATAACAAGTTAAACATCCACTTTTAATATGTCTCCAATTTGCACTTAATGAGGGACAATGGAAGCATGCAACAGAGTCTAGATCTCCCTCACTGTAAGAACAATAATAATAGTCCTTGCATTTGATACAGCACCTTTCACATTAGGAAAGCGCTTCACAAGTAATATTGTAAAGTGGAGTGACTGTGTTTGGTGGGTGAATGCAGCAGCCAATTTGTACAGTCATGTTCCGCAAACCGCTATGAAGTGAAACACCAATTTTACTGGGGGGACACTGGGAGAGAGAAAATTCCTTTAAAATCCACCTGAACAGCCAGACGGGGCTTTGGTTTACCGTCCCATCCAAGGACCGCACCTCCGACAATGCAACACCCCCCCCAAGCACAGCACTGTAGCGTCAGGTTTACTATACAAGTTCCATGTCCCAAGGTGGGGCTTGAACCTACAACCTTCCAACTTGGAGGCGAGAGTGCTACTAACTTGAGCCAGACTGACCTACAATCGGATCGCTGGTGTGCAACAACTATAGAACATCTACCAAACTTCCCCAGAACTTTTAGTTAATAAATACCGGACTCGCTTTACATTATTACCTTAGATGCTGCCCAGTCCATCCAGCCTTCAGCACAGGGGTTGATATTAATGAGGCACAGGCCCTCAACAAGGTCCGGGTGGGCCAACTGTAAGATTGTAAAAATGACAAGAGGTTTTGTACTTTATGCATATTTAGCCGCTAGAGGTAAATCGTCAAAATGGCTAAATAGTTTATGCCAAACTTACAGCAAATTTAGTCAGGATAAATGCACCCGCTCCAACTCCCAATCCAATGATGCTGGTCACACTGAAAGAGAAAAATCAAACTATTTCAGGAAGTGGGAACATCTGTACAGATAATTATAATTCTTGCATTTGATATTATGTCTTATCACGCCGTTGAGACATCTCAAAGCACTTCACGGGATAAACTGTCAAGTATATTGACTGTATATCTTTGTTGGTAAACATGGCAGCCAATTGCGCACAGCAGTGTCCCACAAACAGTTGTGGATTGAGTGAACAAATTATTATTTTTTGAAGGGATTATTAGAATTAAAAAAGAGGATTGCAGACGCACAAACATAAATCAAGCAGCATGTGTACTGTGTTTTCACAAGAATTGCTATAAACACACAAGCAAGCACATGTATGGACGGCATATAAAAACTGTTTGAAATCACAAGGAAAATAATAATAAACCTTGCATTTGATATAGCTCCTTATCACGTCCTCCAGATGTCTCAAAGCGCTTCACAGATATCCTATAAAGTGATCTGACTGTATATTTTGTGGGCAAAACGCGGGAGCCAATTGCACATAGCAGCGTCCCACAAACAGTCATGCATTGAGTGATCAATTTATAATTTTTTTTTGAAGGAATTATTACCCCCAGAAAAGTGATCCTCCAATCGACTAACAACTGGGTTCCTACTTACTGCTAGGTAAGCAGAGGCGTGAGTAAGGAACCTTGCCCAACGTTTCATTCTGCCAGGAATCAAACCCAGGTCTCTCACTTGCGAGGCGCGTGCTCTAACTACTGAGCTGGATGATGCACACAGTTGGGGAATTGGAGTATATTAGTAGACTGCAGAAACTTGGCAAATAAACCAATGATAGCTATGTGGAAAATTGTATTATTCAACCTTACTTAAAATGCTTGAGGATTTGTGGAAGTATGTCAGCCAGCTGGTCCATTGTTGGATAATGGTACCTGAAAGTCAGAACAAACAAAACCATTCAGCATGGATATTGTCAAACCACCATCAACAACTTATAACTATATAGCACCCCTGACACAGGGGAGGGTCCCAGAGTGCTTGACAGTGGCAGAGCACAACACTGAGCCGGGGGGAGGAAGGCACATGCCTCGACCCGAAACTCAGGAAAACAAAGACGCAAACGTGAAGATGTAGAAGGAGAGGGCAAGGCGGGGGGATAGAGGAAGAGTGGTCCTGAGTTTCAGGGCGTAGTCGCCATTTATCTGGGATCAGATTGTTTTTTATAGGAATGGTCACAAGGAAAATATTTGATAAACCAAATTATTCATACATCTGACATTCAATTAACCAATCTCGTTTCTTAGATTAGGAGTGCAAATGAATTGGGATTTCTAAATTCTATTCAATAAACAGAACTATTCAATTATTCAATTAACTGAATTTCACTGTACTTCATCTTAGGCTTCATAAACTTGGGGAAATTTAGAATTTGCGGTTCTGGGGGAAGTTTGCACATACCTTGGGTCAAATATTTGCAGGTGGTTAAAATCAGAAGCATTTTTCAAGTCTACAAATTGCAAGTTTATTTTAATTTTAATGAAAAATTTTTTTTAATGATGACCATTAATGATGGCCTCTCTGCTCCCACCCTCTGGATCTCCATCCCACAGTCCCTTTGTCTTACCCCCTCCCTTGACTCCTTCAAGGCTGTCTCAAGAGCCACCTCATCAATCATGCCTTCTTAGTCCTACCTTCCCTGCTCTCCACCCCTCCTGATCCCAATCATCAGCTCGGGGACAAATCCTTGACTGTCCAGTGCCTTGGGACATCCTTCTGATGTGAAAGGCGCTAACAAATGACATTTGTTGTTGTTGATTTCCATTTTGCAGGGTTTCTGCCCCTGGACTTTTGCCTAAAACATCCTCTCAGTTGGATAGTCAAGACATTTGACCAAATAGTAAGTCGGATAAAACCAGCTGAGTGGTGAGTTAAGCTATAAGGAGCATCAGTCTCCAAGTCCATCACCATAACAGTGATTAATATCAAGCCACAAGACTCTGCATAGAGTGCTGTTGCACAGGTACTGGCTGCTCTCTGGTTCTCCTCCCAAATGGCTCTCTCACACACACACTAATGCTGAAGAAGGACCAGAATCCGGAACCCTGATTTTTGCCCACTTTACCCTGGGAAGGCCGGGGCTAATGAAGTGTAGCCTCCCACTGGCTGAGACCATTAAGCTCGGGATGACCTGGGAAATGAAGCAGCAGGCTCTATCCACTATACTATGGTCTTAGCTGGACAAGCAGCGGGAAAGCTGCTCTCTCAATGGCAAGCTATGCGGTTTTAGCTGGTTAGACTCCAGCAGTTGCCCCAACAGACACTCTGGGGTCCCTAAGCCTTCCCAATCTTGACCAATACTCTCTGGAATTAGGTAAGCAGGATGTGTCCCTCCAGGGAGAGAGAGAGAGAGCACATTCCATTCCAACAATCTATCTCTAGGATTTCCATGTGTAGGTGGGATGTATGGAAATCGCAGCTTGGTTTGGAGACTCTTAAGCACGATGATGAGTTTCCGCACATGTCAGACACTTGGCTGGCCAAAAAAAATTGGAATTCTTCTACAACTCGCTAAACGCTCAAGATTGTAATCCTAATCTAGTGATAATTTTTGGTTGCTGCAAATATTGTCAGGATACAATCTAAGAAGCCAGATACTCTACTGGATACTTTGGTGGGTTACCCACTTTGTAATGAATCAATCCTTACCCTTGTGGAAAGTTTTTAGCTCCCATCTCCTGGCCAGGTGCATCAACGTGGCATACTGCAAAATGGCGGACAATCTCTTGCATGTCCTCAAAGTTGAAGAGAGAATTGAAGCAGGATTTGTCTGCAAAAAATTTTTTTTTAAAATACACAATTGTTAATTGAATACTTCTAGATTTTTTGTGCCACTAAAAAAATATCAAATAATAAAGCTAAACTCAGTCAGTGTTGAAGCCATGAACTGCTTAACATCCAGTAGCCATGAAATAGATGTGGAAATGGTGTGAAGCTTTCATTCATTCCCTTCATAGTGCCCCTCACGCAGGGTAAAGTCCCAGAGTATTTGACAGTGGGGGAGCATGACGCCCAGCCGGGGGAGGAGGCCGTAGGCATGGTCGAATAGGAAGATATTCTGGCACAACCAGAAAATGCGGAAGGAGGGGACAAGGTGGAAGAATTGAGGAAGAGAGTTTCCAGAATTTGGCGGTACAGTGGCTGAAAGTGCGGCCGCCAATAGTGGAACGAAGGGTATGAGGGACAGGCAGGTGGCCGGAGCTAGTCGAGCGGAGACAGCGGGCAGTGGGTTGGGGAGTGAGCAGGTTGGAGAGGTAGGTGCCAGGGCATGAAGGGATTTGAAGATGTGTGAGGATCTTGAAATCGATCCAAATATTTTTTTCCCGATTATTTAGTTCCTGATTATTAATAATAATAATCCTCACATTTGATATACCACTATTCACATTAAGAGGACATCTCAAAGTGCTTCACAGGATATACTACAAAATGGAGTGACAGTATATTTTCAGTCAATTTCCCCACAGCAACATCCCACAGACAATCATGAAATGAATAACAAATTTTATCAGGAGAATAGTCCCAGATATCTGGAGCAACTCCCTTCCTTGAAGAGTGCTGTAGGAGTGCTGTGGGACTTTGGTTTAACATCTCATCCAAAGAATGGCACCTCTGACAATTCAGCACTCCCCCAGCACTGCACTGGGGTGTCAGCTTGAACAAAATGAGATCCGAAACTCGGGGACTTGAACCCACAACCTTCTGATTGGAGAGGTGAGAGTTTTGCCAATTGAGCCAGGCTGACATACAGTAGCCAAAATAGAAGAGGACAGAAGCCAAACATCTTAAACATTAACAGGTGTCAAGCTAAGGCTCCAAAATTTAGGTTTCTCTGTACTGTTCCTTTAAAACTAATCTTTCATCCCAACCCTGCACCAGCTTTTCTCCCAGACATATTTAGTTCCTGATTAATTCGCTGAGCGAGGGTTGTAACAGCAATTCAATCAAACCAAATATAAGCAAACTGCTCTGCTCCATTTACATCAAAGTTAAAGTATCCAGTTAAGAGATTTAACTTGGAAGAAGACAAAAGACTTTGAGGTTGATCCTTAACTATCTCCTCATGAACTCAGCTGCAGATTTCAGTGGATTTAGGAATGAACCCAGCTGAAGGTCAGGGGTACTATAAACTTGACTATTATGGTTAAACCTTTCCAAATAAGAGAGGTGGACAGGGTAGGGAAGATTTCAGCCATTATTTGAGAACACACAGCTCTAAATGAGAAGAATACAGAACAGAATGCAACCAAGATGCAAACTACAGAATGCCCCAAGTGTAAAATAGCAAGCACAACATCCTCAACTAAAAGACAAGAGCCTTTTTAACAGCATCTCAAAGTGGGTCCAACAGGTTTCGGTTCTGGGATGGAACAGGCACCAAGATCAGTGTTGCCGCTCGACTGTTCTTTGGAACATTAGCTCTGCAGAGCAAGGGACGTTCAGAGTTGATTCGTGAAACACCTCCGGTTTTACTCAATCCCCCATATAAAATTGGTCATTCACTTCATAATAATAATAATAATAATAATCCTTGCATTTGATATAGCGCTTTTCACGTTGGGAGGACGTCCCAAAGCGCTTCACAGAACACACTGTAAAGTGAATTGACTGTATATTTGTGGGCGAACGCGGCAGCCAATTGCGCACAGCAATGTCCCACAAACAGTCGTAGATTGAAAATGGCCAATTTAATTATTGTTTTTGTTTTTTGGAGGGATTATTATTAGGCTCTGTGTGGAGTAAGGAAACTTGCCCAAGGTTTCGCCCTCTGCCTGGAATTGAACTCGGATCTCTCACTTGCAAAGCGAGTGCTCTAACCACTGAGCTACAGGACTCCTTCATGACTGTTTGTGAAACATTGCTGCATGCATATTGGCAGTCACGTTCGCCCATAAAATACAGTCACTGCACTGAATGATGTGATAAGGTATATCAAATGAAAGTATTTATTGTAATTGGAATTATGGGGATGGGTATTCCCAAATTGGGAAGTTGGGGATATTAACACCTTTAAAACGCAAACAATATTTAATAGTCCTGAAGTAGCTTGCTTTACTGGCACAAACAGTATACATAATAACAGAGGCATCTGGCCAGGCAATTATAAGATTATAAACCAAACTAATCCCAGATTTGAGTACTGCTGGTTGACACTGGGTTCAAGCTAGTATATTAGTGACCCACTTGGAGCTCCGACACAATAACCTGACTTAGTTCCTTTACAGGTCAAGTGCCCGAGAGGAGGTTCCTGTGTGGAATGAAAACATTTGGCAGTTTCAGATGCTAAGAGGCTTATCGTCTTAAGGTTAGATTTTGAAATTAAAAAGGTTTAATTCAGTCAAGATGGTGCCCTAATCCAAAGGCTTCTTGTTGCAAGTATTTTATGGAACAGGAGCTCTTCCAAATGTCTCAATATATATATATATATATTATATATGTATGAAGCTCGGTAATCTGGTTCCTGAGCCAGGTGGGTACGCAGTATTGCAAGGCACTGCTGATGACAGCACAGTCCAGTCTGGTTCATCGGGGGCAGTCCTGGGGGCAGAGAATTCTCCCACTTAACTCCTGTTAACTCTGCAGCCAAACCCCAACAGGTAGGGTGGTCCTAGCTGGCCAAACAGCTTGAAAGCTTGCCAGGCAGCGATATCAATGGCAAACGACGCAGTTTTAGCTGGTTAGACTCCAGCAGTTACCCCAACACACATTCTGGGGTCTTCAAGCCTTGGTTCTTACCAACCTGCGCCTAAATACTTTCTGGAATAGGTTAAGCAGGATGTGTTCCTCAAGGGGGGGGGCGGGGGGGAGAGAGAGAGAGAGAGAGCGCATTCCATTCCAACAATCTATCTCTGGAATTTCCATATAGGTGGGATGTATGAAAATCTTAACTTGGTTTGGTTTGGAGATTCTTAAACAGGTGATGGGTTTTCATCATTGGATACCCATCAAAACACCCGGCTAACCCCAAAAAACAAAGCTAAACAATTTGGCACTATTATACAGGGTACAATACTAGAGATACATTGTTGAGAGGCTACTCATGAAACCATCAGTACAGTGAGCTGGATCACAGGGTGTGCGGCCAAAGGGTTACACAACTCCCTGCTTGTCGACTTCCCAACTCTTTCTTCCACAAGCTGCAGATCATCCAGAACTCTGTGACCACCTCACCCCCAAACGGCTCCACTGGCTTCCCATCCCCCAGGGGATAGAGGTCAAAATCTTCTTCCTTGCCTTAAACGCCCTTCACGTCCTTGCTCCTTCCTACCTGTGACCTGCTAACCCCATATCAACCTGCCAGCTCCCTCCACTCAGCAAGCTCCGGCCTGCTCCATATCTGCCTGGCCCGCCCCACCATCACCAGTCGGGCCTTCAGCCTCTCCTTCAAGGCCCATCTCAAGACTCTCGTCTTTCACCGCGCCTTTGGTCACTCTCCTACCCCTACGCTTCCTGCCCTCCACCTCTCCTGATCCCAACCCCTAGCTCGAGTCCAAATCCCTGACTCTCCAGCGTCTTGAGATGTCCTCTTGACGTGAAAGGTGCTGTGTAGATGTAATTTGTTGTTGTTATACAACACACATCACAATTCTGGTCGCTTTATTACAGCACATCTTGGCATTGGAGGGGGTAGGGTGAAGGTCAACTGGATAGGAAACGAGTCATTTATTTTTTCTTAAATATTTTAAATAACCAGATGGACCAGAGTGGTCTTTTCCAGTCCTGTACATGACTGTGTTCCTATCGTTAGACAGAGACTTTATATCTTTCGGGATTCATCTTATTGCAAGCGCGCATGTTGTTTTATCATACAAACCGCATCATTTGTACTTACGATTCAGCCCAATGTCATGAAATGTAAGGATGACTGGTCGCTTGGGTCTTGGGATCCCACGCACAGTGATTTGCACAGAACCACATGAGGTTTCAACAACATGCTCCTGTGGGAGAGATCAGCATTGGTTCAGTAAGATGTCAATTAGTCAAGCCACTGTATATTGCATACAAAGTATATAAAGAAATCCATTTCAGGTAATATAACAATAATAATCATTAGATTAGATATTAGATATCATGTCATTGAGATGTCTTAAAGTCCTTCACAGAATGTACTGTAAAGTGAATTCACTGTATTTTGTGGGAAAAACACACAGCCAATTGTGCCCGGCAGTATACCACAAACAGTTGTGGATTCAGGACAAAATGTTTTTTTGAGGGATTATTATCCTCGGAAAAGCAGGGGTAATAATCTGAACATAAACACACACACACAAACAACTTGTTCAATCTCTTGCAGGAGTCAAACCCCTCTCTCCCTACAATGGCAATGCCACAGAATTCAGTTTGTCACCTCCCACCTCGCTCTCCCCTGGCTCGGTGTCAGATTTACCACTGTCAAGCGCTCCGAAACTCTACCCTCTATGAAAGGCACTATATAAATGCAAGTTGTTGTGGTATTCATTCTTAACTTTAAGCTGTAAACTCTTTCAAGTATGAAGAGGTTTCAAATTTCTAAAGGGAAGTGCTAACATCTTTTTGTGAAATTATTGTTTTATAGAAACTAATCAGAAACTTTCTTTACAGACATACTGCAGTTTGTTTCCATAGCTCTAGGTCTGAGTTTATCACAAACGCACAGGGATCAGCCAGACTCCATTTGTTCCTGTGGTTCCCTCACAGTCAATACCTGCTCACCACAAACTGATAAGAGAGCATGCAGTGCTCGGGTTCACCCCCTCGCCCCCACCACCCTCAGGTTATCACATACAAAGCTACATCAGCAGAAACCCCAAGAACACGTTAATCATTTTAGACAGAAGAGGGATTAGAAAATTGACAGTTATCTTGCTCTTAGAGTTGACTTTTACATTATACTTTCTACACAAGGTTATTATGGAGATAGATTGATCAAAATAGCCACAATCCTTCCTGTTTCCACCCAAACCATTGAACAGGGGAAATATGTATGATTTTTAGATTAAGAATGATTAACACCACAAAGTACACAGTTAATCCACTTTACAATATATCCTGTGAAGCGCTTTGAGACCTCACAGCAACATGATAAGGTGCTATATCAAATGCAAGGTTTATTATTATTAACCATTTTTACACAACATTGTCCTCCCCCTCTCACCCCCTCACTTGTACAGAAAGTACACAATTGCAATAACTTCTCAAATTCATTCGGTCCAAACAAATAAGACAGAGCTAATCCCCAAACACATGCTATTTTTGTAAAATAAATCCACAAGGTGATGAGTTTCCTGGTATAGAAAGGGACTCGCTTCCAGTTTCCACCCTCCCCTGGATTGCAAGGCAACAGTTGATGAGGATTAAAAATATAATATATAATAATCCATGCATTTGGTGTTGCACCTTATCACGTCAGTGAGTGTCTCAAAGTGCTTCACAGAATATACTGTAAAGTGAATTGACTATATATTTTGTGGGCAAAACGTGGCAACCAATTGTGCACAGCAGTGCCCCACATACAGTCGTGGATTGAGGGACCAAATTTTTTTTTTAAAAAAAGGGATTATTACCCTCGGAAAGTAATCCACCAATTGACTTACAACCAGGTTCCCACTTACTGCTAAGCAACCAGAGGGGTGTGGAGTAAGAAACTTGCTTAAGGCTTCTCCCTGCCCAGGAACAGAATGCTCTAATCAATACGCTGAAGGACTCCACAATGAAAAGACTAAAACTTCAGATATAGATCTCCAAATTGGAAACACTGCTGTATTTGTATCCTTTCTATTCTTACATTTGTACCTTTGCTATTTACACATTTGCACCTTTCCTATTTTTACATTTGTACCTTTGCTATTTACATGTTTGTACCTTTGCCATTTTTATGTTACCTTCTCACCTCCTTAAAATTGGTCCGTCGTGCATGAACAAGCAAGAGTGATTAGCAATGTAGGCAGAGGCTGGGAGCTGTGCCTAAATAACCAGGTGATTTTGCTCCAGCTCTGTTTTTCTGCTTCAGCAGTTATAGACCAGTTAAATTGTAAATGTGTAACAAGGTTATAATAATACATGCATTTGATGTAGCGCCTTATCACATCTGTGAGATGTCTCAAAGTGCTTCACAGAATATTCTGTGAAGTGAATCGACTATATACTTTGAGGGAGAAATGCGGCAGCCAAATGCACAGAGCAGCGTCCCACAAACAACTGTGGATTCAGTGACCAAATCAGCATTAATTTTTAAGGGATTATTTTTCTCAGAAAAGCGATCTGCCCATCGACTAACAATTGGGTTCCTACTGACTGCTAGGTGAACAGAGGCGTGTGGTGTAAGGAAACTTGCCCAACGATTCGCCCGGGAATCGGTTGCAAGACGAGTGCTCTAACCACTACGCTACAGGACTCCAGTTTCACATGTGCTTCAGTCAGTTATCATGTTAGTTTCGTGACAGATGTCATACGTTTGCACATGCACGTAAAGTCATTGGGACCCATCACTTTGCCGTTACCCTTCCAAATACTACACCAGGCCTCCTGTTGAACAGGGTTCCGCCAAATTCGGTGATGGGAAAATCGCCCATTTTAAGTTACAATTTACCTCTAAAGACTGGCTTACCTCAGGAAACAAACACGTAATACGAGAAAAGCTTTCAATTAACCAATTTTGTGATGTCTTTAAATACAACTGAATCCAGACCATAGAGATCACAAAATTAGCCACTGTTCACTGTTGGCAAATGGGAAAAACACATTGATTGGGAGAGATTGTAAACGTGTGAAGAGTACAAAGATCAACTGAGTAAACTGGTAAGTTTACTCAGCATTGAAGGAGGTTAGCGGGGAGGCTGGGGCCCAATGCTCCTTAATGTTCGGAGTTCACTTTGCTTCTCAGTCATGAATTTACATTTAGCCACCAGAAACAGCCAAATCTAAACCCCTTGCACCACTGTCTCTTGTCCCCTTCTTTCTCTCTCTCCCCATCTCTGAGATGGATTCAGTGCAGTCGTCCAGTGAATCACTTTGCATCCCTGTAGGGTAGCGGTTAGAGCACTTGCCTCGCAAGCGAGAGGATCCAACAGCAACAACTTGCACTTATATAGCGCCACCCACGCAGGATGGCGTCTCAGAGCGCCTAACGTCTCAGACCTGCCTGGGAATCAAACTCAGACCCAGATTTTCTGGGTGTAATAATCTTCCCAAAAAATAAAATAATGATAATTAGGTCACTCAATCCATGACCGTTTGTGGAGCACTGCTGTGCGCAATTGGCTACTGCATTTTGCCCACAAAAATACAGTCAATCCATTTTACAGTGTATCCTGTGAAGCATTTTTTTGAGACGTCTCGAAGATGTGATATGGAGCTATATCAAAATCAAGGATTATTATTAATCCCCCAGCCAACAAATTACATCATATAAGGTATATGTATGTGTGGGGGGAGAAATTGCCAAATTCAACACAGAATTGGCACTACAAGCTGAATTTGTAACCAGAAACTTACAGACAGCTTCTCTGGCATCTATCCCTGAATGATTCCAGAGACTGGCCTGAACTGGCAAAAACAAAACTGATTCAGATCAGTTCTTGAGCCTCACTGCAATGCACTACCTTTAACAGACTTTAACAGACTCCGCTGCATTTTGTACAAATGAATAGTTTTCTAGTGAGATCCGATTTCCAACTTACTAGAAAACTATTCTTTTGTACAAAGAAACCCGTTGAGTGCCACCACCTGGATTTATTTAAAAGGTTTTATTTTAAAATAAAAACATTAAAAACATTTTAAAGTTTAAAAAAGAGGTTAACTTTTATAAAAGTTTAAAAACACAGTCTTTCTTGCAAAGTCAGCCCAGTTCTCCTAAGGACTGCCTCAGGAATACTCACTGTAAGAGGGTAATCGATGGAGCAAGCAGTCTCGGGCTCCTCCATATCCAGAACCATGGCTACAGCAGATAGACAGACAAATTCCAAACAAGGCCGAAGCTGCAAGTGGTTAAGAGCTCACACTCCAAACTGAGTTTTATACTGCAGTTGGGCTACACTCTGCTTTAAGCTGCTGAATCCTTGGCATTCCTCACACACTGTCCGAAAAAAACTATTTTAGGATCATACAATCCGTAAATTGGATCAGACAAGTCAGCTGGTTTGGTGATCTGAAGAATGTTGATTCTCCACAGCTTATGCTGCACAACATCAAGAAACTGGGTCACATCAACAGCAACATCTGCAGCAAGACTGCTCATACCTGCACTTGTTTAACTCGCTTCCTGTACAAGGGAGAGGAAGTGCAAAGCCTTTTCTCTAATAATTATAATAATAATCGTTGCATTTGATTTAACGCCTTATCACATCGTTGAGACGTTTCAAAGTGATTCACAGACTATACTGTAAAGTGAATTGACTTTGTGGGCAAAACGCGGCAGTCAATTGCACAAAGCAGTTTAAATTTAGCTAAACAAACAGAACTACCAATATTCTTCTTGACTGAACTGAATAGCTGATTATTAAGCAATTGTCAAAAGAACATCAAAAACAAACATCTGGCACATAGAGCAAGTTACAACCACAGACATCCATTCCATAGATGTTTCAGTGCACGGCCGGATATCCACAGCGCAGAAAAGATATGTACAAGAACAATAACCCAAAGAAAAACAGAGAATAGATATGGCTGGTATAGGAGCTATTTTTGAAATATATCCTTGCAGGACAAAATCTTAGGCAAGTTTCCTTACTCCACATGACTCTGTTTACCAAGCAGTAGGTAGGAACCCAGTTAAGTTGATTGGTGGATCGCTTTCCAGTGGTAATAATCACTCCAAAAAATTAAATAATAAAAGATAATTTGGTCATTCAATCCACAACTATTTGTGGGACACTGTTGTGCGCAATTGGCTGCCGTGTTTCGCCCACAAAACACACATAGTATATCTTATGAAGTGCTTTGAGACATCTCGAAGGCATGATAAGGCACTGTATCAAATGCAAGGATTATTATTATTATTATATAAGTATATGCCAGTGATGGTATATAGAAAAGGTGGTGAAAAGAGGATGTTTCTGTGATCCAAATACGTACAATCCTCATTAAAAAACCGGCATGAAAAAAATTAAGGATACATACGTCACAGATGGCTGCTTAGTTTGAGATCAGTGTACACACTCGGAAGTATTCTGTGTGTTCTGCAAACAGCATCAAATTAAAACCAAATCAATTTAATTGTGTGCAAGTACAGATTCATGGTAATTCTCCTCCCCAGAGAACACACTGAAAGTGTTCGGTATCATATGTTCAGACATATTCTGACCATTGAAAACACATTTGCGAAAGTGTACTTTGCCAGAGGGAGCATGGACAATAATTTATACCTTTTAGGCTACACAGGCTCCAAATTACCTCCTCTCTCCTCTCACTCGTTTTCAAAACCCTTCATGCCTTTGCACCTCTCTACCTATCCAATTTGCTCACCCGCCACTCCCCGACCCGCTATCTCCGCTCCGGCCTCGTTTGTCCCTCGTCCCCTCCGTTCCACCATCGTCCACTATGCCCCGAAACACTGGAACTCTCGTATTCAACTTACTCAATCCCTCCGCCTTGCCCTCTCTGAATCGGAGTAAGCAACTAGGAGGGTCAGTGTGGTGAGGGGCTCTTGCCAAGAGCCGAGCAAGATTGGCTCAGGTTCGTCAGTTTTGAGTTGAACAAAGTGATATCCAACAGAGTCTGTCAGAACAGAAGTGGTCCTGGAGTCATGGGTAGAGCCAGAAAGGTAGAGCTGTGTGCCTCCATGAACAGATGGAAATGGAATGCATGCCAGCAGACGGTGTCACTGAGGGGGACACGTATATAATGAAAAGGAGATGCCAGGGATAGAACACAGCAAGTGTGGGGCTGGAGTGGTCAGTGAGTGAGATACACTGAAGATAGCGCTTCTCACTCAGGGTAGGGTCCCAGGGTGCTTGACAACGGTGGAGAACGATGCTGAGCTGGACTGGGCAGGGGGAAGGGGGCTTGACCGTAGGCACGGTCGAAGAGGAAAGTCTTCAGGCGCGACCTGAAGATGAGGTAACAGGGGTCAAAGGGCAGGGATAGAGGAAGAGTGTTCCAGAGTTTCGGGGAAGTGGTTGAGAGGGCACGATGGACTAGCATGAGGATCAGAGTCGGTTGAGTGGAGGCAGTGGGTTGGAGAGTAAGCAGGTCGGAGAGGCAGGGAGGTACCAGGGCATGAAGGGATTTGAAGACCCGAGTGTAAAGTTCGTGAAATTTCTTTTCAACTGCACCTTTGGTCACCTTCCTCCCCCTCCCCCCGGCTCAGTCCTGGGATCCGTTACTGTGAAGCGCTCTGAGACGCCATCCGGCGTGGAGGGCGCTATGTAAATCCAAGTTGTTGTTGTTGAAATTACCCCCGTATTCACAGACCAGTGGAAAATGGAATTCTAACTAACCCATAACAGGTGGTTTAACTGCTTGTTCTGCCACAGAATTCTGTGATTAGTCTCATTCGCAGAAAGACTGCAAATAGCAATTTGAACAGATTGAAGGAAGTGGGAACATTTAGTGAAATTACACTTATGTAACGTCTCGGAAATTAAATCTCAAAACGCTTCACGAAAACGATGGGGATCCTTCAGCAGGAAGGAAATGAGAAGGAGTTCAACATTACATATTTTTAAAAAGGGTAACTGACCATGGGCAGAAGATTGGTTGGTAAGGGTTGGATAGGATCGAAAAGATAGGGAAGGGCAAAATCATGAAGGAATTTGAAAATCAGGATGAGGAGCTTAGAATTAAATTTCATTAAATTTAATTAGAGTTCTTACCTGGAGCCAGGTAAGAATGGGGTTAATAATGATAATCCTTGCATTTGATACAGTGCTTTATCATGTCGTTGAGACATCTCAGAGAGCTTCACTGTAAAGTGAATTGACTGTATATTTTATGGGCAAAACGCGACAGCCAATTGTGTACAGCAGCGCCCCACAAACGCGTTCAGTGACCAAATTATTATTAGTATTAATTTATTTTGGAAGAGATTATTACCCCTGGAAAAGCGAACTACCGATTGATTGAAAAGGAAACTGTCTCACCATAAGAATTTGGAAATCAAATCCATCAATTACTCTGAAACTGAGGATCCCGTGAATCATCATTGAGTCCCACCCAGAGACCAAAAGAAACATACCAGAAATGGAGTACTTGGGAGAGATTTCTATTTTGATGACCATAAAAACATGGGGTCACATAGCTTAACTTTCCGCAGACCCTATCCAGTAATCACGCAGTACTTAAGTCACTTGGATTGTCCATACCAATTAAAAACCGTCTGCTTCCCTTCCTTTCGTCCCTCAAAATAAAGCTTGGAACTCTTAATCCCTTTACTGGATAAGTCTATACGTGCCGTGCTGCATGGAAAGCAAGATGAGCAGATGGTGGCATACACACCAGCGTCATATCTGTTTTGTCAGTTAGACAGTTTATCTCACTGATCACCACTGCTATCCCAGAGAAAACAATCCCAACAACACTAATCCAATATGGAGATCAGCACATGTCGTCTCGTCTCAAAGCTGCCCCTAAAAGCCTTCCCTCAAGACTGACTGCTTTGCAAAAGGTGGCTCCAGATTTCTAGATGCAGACTTTAAAGTAGGCCAGCAATGGAAACCAATTTATACAGGATTGAAGTGAAGGACAACAAGGCAGTTTGCAACAGACTGAAATATCTTGCCATCTAAACCAGAGGGCAAAAACTACTAATCCAGGAGATGTTTTGTTCTTTAAAGCTTGTTCAATTTTTGAAACTTTACAACTAATAGATGCATAGCAAGTGCTTGCTTTAGGTCGATGATCTTTCTCTGACAAAAGATCATCGACCTGAAACTCACTTTCCTCTTTCTATAGATCCTGAGTGTTCCGAGCGACTTCCACTTCATGATGTGGTACTGTTTCCCCCCTCCTTCTTTTGCAAATAAACCTACTGACCAGCTGTGCTATCGTTGCTGGACAGCCAATGCTTAGCCTAACTGACCAAATGAAGGGAATGGAATCACTCCAAGTCCTGGATCATTATTACAACATAATTGTATACAATTGAATAATTTAATACAGTAATAATAATAATAATCCCTGCATTTGATATAGCGCTTTTCACGTCGGGAGGACGTCCCAAAGCGCTTCACAGAACACACTGTAAAGTGAATTGACTGTATATTTGTGGGCGAACGCGGCAGCCAATTGCGCACAACAATGTCCCACAAACAGTCGTAGATTGAAAATGACCAATTTATTATTGTTTTTGGTTTTGGAGGATTATTATTAGGCTCTGTGTGGAATAAGGAAACTTGCCCAAGGTTTCACCCTTGAAAGTAACATCTTTCCTCCTATGCAAACAATCTTTACCTTTTGAGATTTTTATGGCTTACTGAATTTTAACCTTTATTTTATGATTCCAGAATCCTGGACCCTTTTGCTTTCCATTCCTCTATACAACTCTCCAGCCATTAAATGTGGAGAGAAGCTCAGGTTGATGTATCCTCAGATTTGTGCTTAGTGTTGGACACCCCAGTTGAATCGTGGTAGGATTTATAATTAGCAGCTCTGGAGCTTGGCTGAGGTGCAGGTTGCAGTTCAGCCAAACTAGAGAACAGCATCCAAGCAGAGCTTCAGACACATTCAGGTACATACAACAATCTGCATTTGAAAAATTCTTTTTACTATTCTTGCAATTTATAATTCTTGTAATAATACTTGCATTTGATATAGCGCCTTCGAAGTGCTTCACAGAATATATTGAAAAGGTAATTGACTGTATACTTTGTGGGCGAAATGCAGTAGCCAATTGCGCACAGCAGTGTCCCCACAAACAATCGTGGATTGAGTGACCAAATTATTATTTTTTTTTTGAAGTGATTATTACCCCTGGAAAGCGATCCGCCAAATGACTATCAATCTGGTTACTACTTACTGCTAGATGATGAGGCGTGTGGAGTAAAGAAACGTGCCCAAAGTTTCGTCCTGCCCAGGAATCAAACCCAGGTCCTCTCACTTGAGAGGTGAGTGCTCTAACCACTCTATTGAGCAGGAGGGGCGAGCGTAATGGGGAAGAGAAGACAGAGGAAGAAATATTGGACATCAATAATGCACTTCCAGGATTTTCATTCCCCATTTCTAAACTTTCAATAAAATATAGGTTATTGACAATAGTAGTGCAAGAGCTGTTTGGTTGGATTAAAGATGGTTTAATGTATTGCATTTTGGATGGTGTGGTAACCAGTGGTTCAGTCCTGATGATGATGGTTTCTGGGCTCTATTCAGTTGGATACTGCCGCCTAGTGGACATTTACCAATAACTAAGTGCCTATAACAACAATATTTACATTTGATACAGCACCTTATCACGACTTCAAGACGTCTCAAAGTGCTTCACAGAATATACCGTAAAGTAAATTGACTGTGTATTTTGTGGGTGAAATGCACACAGCAATGTGCCACAAACAGTCGTGAATTGAGTGACCAAATTATTATTTTTTTTAAGGGGTTATTGTAGCCAATCGACTAACAACCGGGTGCCTACTTACTGCTAGGTGAACAGAGGCATGTGGAGTAAGGAAACTTGTCCAACATTTCGCCCTGCCTGGGAATCAAACCCAGGTCCTTTTGCTTGCGAGGCAAGCGTTTAACCATTAAGCTGCAGGACTCCACAATAATTTAAAGGCACTATCAAGGCCTATAATTTAGTGTAGCGATTCTTATTTATTATAAATACAACTAATATGCCTCAACTACTCCAATGCCCTTCTCACCAGTCTCCCAGCACCACTATCCACAAAATCCAGAACTCCGCCGCCCGCTTACTCACCTGCACTAAACTCCGTACCCCCATCTCACCAGTCCTCGTCAGGCTCCACTGGCTCCCTAACACCGAACGGATCGATTTCAAGATCCTCTCACTCATCTTCAAATTCCTCATGCCCTGACATCTCCCTACCTCTTCGACCTGCTTACTCCACAAGTCACTACTCGCTATCTCCACTCGACCGGCTCCAGCCTCCTGTTTGTCCCTCATGCCCTCCACTCCACCATCAGTGGCCTCACTTTCAGCCAATAACCTCTGAAACTCTGGAACACTCTCGCTCTATGCATTTGCCTTGCCCCCTCCTTCTCCATCTTCAGGTCCTGCCTGAAGACCTTCCTTTTCGACCATGCTTACACTCATCTCCCCCTGGCTTGGTGTCGTGCTCCGCCAGTGTCAGGCGCTCTGGGACACTGCCCTGCGTGAGCGGCGCTGTATAAATGCAAATTCTTGTTATAACAAGTGGAAGGAAGAGTTTGTTTCCGCTCTATTCTCTCACCGCCTCCTCCACAGCAGGCTCCTCTCGGTACAATATAATTTCCCTCAGACAACTACTGGAAATGTATTTGGCAGGAAGCACTTTTGAGCATTTTTGCTACCTTATGTCAGAATACATATCAGCAGCACTTCCTGCACTGCCCTGTTTTCCAAGGTTTAAAATGTGAAATAAAACTGCATATTTATAGCAATGTGGCACCATTCCTCTGAGCGCTCCTCTGCCAAGAGCCCTCTGCTGCCATAGCCTGTCACAACACTGTTAGATTTATACCATGAAAACAGAACCAAACAGCATGTACTCAGCATGTGACCCTTTGCTTCCAACTTTTTAGAACAGACTGTGGAGCCTTGTATTCAGTCATTTTGTGCTCAGAAAGACTTTGATGAAGTGAAGGGGGAAGGGAATCAATCCATTCCTGGGTTCGATTCTCGAGCGGGTGGAAACATTAGGTAAGTTTCCTTACAGCAAATAGGAACCCGGTTGTTAAGTCGATTGGTGGATTGCTTTACCAGACGTAATAATCCCTCAAAATTAATAAAAGGAATAATGTGGTCATTCAATCCATGACTGTTTGTGGACAGTCCTGTGCGCAATTGGCTGCTGCATTTTGCCCACAAAATATACAGTCAATTCACTTTACAGTATATTCTGTGAAGTGCTTTGAGATATTTCAACAATGTTATGAGGTGTTATATCAATTGCAAGAATTATTATTATTACTGGCAACTTAAAACCACTGGATTAAGTTGCCAGTAAGCGTGGATGAGACAAGGACACTGGATTTGTTATAAAAACAAAATAACTTGATACTGTGATGGAAGGATGGTAAGGGTGGGTAGTCTGGAAGGATGAGATCAGATGGGCAAAACAGCTTTCTTCATCCAAACTAATCTTCTGATCTTGTGAAATTTTAGGGTGGAGGTCAGAAAGTACAGCCTCCAATTTTTTTTAAATATAGAAAACACAGAGATGGTTCTAACCACCAATAATGTCACCCTTCAGTCACTTTCTCCATGGATCAAATTAAACCTCCAATGAAACTCTGGATTCAGACTGTAGTTCAATGCTTGTATTGGAAACTCTGAGATTGAACATTCAGGTTTAATCTTAACCAGGCGTTCTGCTTCATGTACTTCAAAGTTATAACACAGCCCAATTGTGTGAGGGTGCTTTTTTCTGGTTAAACCTAAGGACCTAGACACATTCATTTGCTCTCAGATTATAAGACATTAATTAACTCACGCCACTAAGAAAAGCTAACCACTCACTCATGCCTGGTAACATGTGGTTTTGGAATGCGTCTCTAAGATAATGTTTGTAAATGCTAAGTCGGATATATTGAATCCCACTCCAGGAATCGAACCCTGGTCCTCTTGTGCTAATCACTATGCTACGGAACCCCTCGAATGACCACCCTGTGAGATACTTAGGCTGGCATATTTATTTACAGTAGGTAAAAGAATACCCAAACAGTACATAGCTCCAGCTACGTTACTGATCTCTTTATGACCCGAGACACTTAAGAAGATCAATTTGGTAACTATTCAACCGAAAGTCCATGCTAGCGTTTATACTCCACGAGTCTCTAGCCACTGCTTAACTCCCTCCAAGGCTGTTCTATTCCTTTCGCCCTCATGTGTATGTCTGTATCTGAAGTTATCTCCTCAAGGAATTCAAATGATGAACTGTGGTGAATTAAAACAAAGGCCATTTCTAATAGTGATCTGATCCTCTCAAAAATGCCTACTTTGCAACTACTCTCAGCTCTGTGTTTTGGAAGATTAAGAACTTCAGGGTGCGACAGTATAATGTGCAGTTTACCCACCCAGAATCAGTGCAAGTGGAATAAAATTATTCCGGTGTTACTTAATAACTATAATAACTCTTGCATTGATACAGCGCCTTATCACTTCATTTAGACGTCTCAAAGCGCTTCACAAAATATACTGTAAAGTGAATTGACTGTATTTTTGTAGGCGAAACACAGCAGCCAATTACGCATAGCAGCGACCCACAAATAGCCGTGGATTAAGTGACCACATTATTATTATATTTTTTTGAAGGGGTTACTACCCCCGGACACGCGATTTGCCAAATGACTAACAACCGAGTTCCTATTTACTGCTGGGTAAACAGGCGTGTGGAGTAAGGAAACTTGCCCGTTTCACCCTGCCCGGAATCGAACCCAGGTCCTCTCGCTTGGGAGGGAGTGCTCTAAGCACTAAGATACAAGACTCCACCCACATATAACTGTAAAGTATAGGGGGGTTTGTGTGTGGGTGAACACAGCAGCCAATTTTGCATATAGTAACGTCCCACAAACAGCTATGAAGTGAATGACCAGATGCAAGTTTACTGAGTTTTACCACTGCAAATATTTACAATTTGTAGTGTGGGTTTTCTCACTCTCCTCCTCAAACATCAGCAGACAGCATGCATCCTAAGTGATGGCAGGCTCTATAAATAGTCTTCATACCAATATTTTCCACAGGTAGGTTGAAAATGTAGAGCTGACATCGTCAAGTTAGAAAACTGATGATTAAAAACTGTTCCTGTCAGATTCTTACACTTGATGAAAATAATCCTTGCATTTGATATAGCGCCTTATCGCATTGTTAAGACATCTCAAAGTGCTTCACAGAATATACTGTAAAGTGAATTGACTGTATATTTTGTAGGCGAAACACGGCAGCCAATTACTCAAAGCAGAGTCCGCAGTGAAAGAGGAAGGGACTTCCTAAATAGTTTAGAAATAATAGTGAAAATATTTGCTGTGTAACACAGGGAACAGAATGCGGAGGCTCAAATGTGTTGAGTTAGCTGAAGCAACAGCTCTGATGATTTTAAATAATTATTAATATTTTTTATTGAAATTATATTGTTAATTATTGAAGACGTCTACTCCATGTCCCCTACCCAATCTGCCTCTCCATTAGTAGGTGAGCTTTCAGACATTCTGACCTGCTCAGCGAAAGATAAGGAGAAACAAGAAAAAGAAAACAGGAAAACACTTACCACACTGTCATTCTCTTCAAAGTTCAGGACATTTCCCTGTTTAAAATAAATCATAACATTTGTAAGACACAAAATGGTGAATTAAAAAAACACACCCATCCTCTTTCCTGGTCTTTCTTGTCACTCTGTTCCCAACTTTCCATAACATTGCTCAGACAATAAAAAATCCTTGTATCTGATATTGCGCTGTAGGGTCATTGAGACGTCTCAAATCGCTTCAAAGAATATACTGTAAAGTGAATTGACTGTGTGGGTGAAACGTTCACAGCATTATCCTATTTTGTGAGTAAGTAGATTGAGTGACTTTTTTCTGAGGGTTTATTACCCCCAGACTGCGATCCTTCAATTGACTAACAACTGGGTTCCTACTTACAAAATGTGTTTGGCTCACAAAATATACAGTAAATCCACTTTACAGTATATCCTGTGAAGGCCTTTGAGACATCTCGAAGACGTGATAAGGCGCTATGTCAAATGCAAGGATTATTATTTATTATTATCATTTCAAATTTCACCATTTACCTTTCATACAAAGATATTTCACTTTAATACAAAGTGACTAGTTTAAAAATCAATAAATGTTTTGAGAAAGACTTCCTTACCAGCAGTGGTTTATGTTCTGTAAGCTGGTAGCCCGGTGCCTCCTCCGTCATTTTCGACAATTGATATTGTAGCTGCAAAAGGACAAAGCAAGCATTAGTTTAATCAAACCCAGCATTTCATTTTAAATCTCAAAACAATCAAACCAGCACTGAAGATAATCTTTCAGATTATGGAGGTCAGTAAAGCTATGTGTCCCAGGTCCTGAGCTGGCTCAGAGGCAACCCGCCTGGCAAGGCGGCATTAACCCAGAGGTGATCTGAAAGTGTAGACAAGTCCTCAATCCTTTAAGGCCCAAGCCCTAACTGTGAAAGATTCTGAGGGAGGTAGGGTCTGGTGGATGGTGAAAAGTAGGAGCCCAGTAGCACAGTGGTTAGCGGGTTTACCTCGTAAGTGAGAAGACCCAGGTTCGATTCCTGGGCAGGGCAAAACCTTAGGCAAGTTTCCTTACTCCACACGCCTCTATTTACCTAGTAGTAAGTAGTAACCCGGTTGTTAGTCGATTGGCGAATCGCTTTCTGGGGAAATAATCCCTCCCAAAAATAAAATACTGTTGTTCACTCAATCCATTACTGTTTATGGGATACTGTTGTGTTCAAATAGTTGCTGCGTTTTGCCCACAAAATATACTGTTAATTCACTTTCCACACGCCTCTGTTTACCTAGCAGTAAGGAACCTGGTTGTTAGTCAAGTGGAAGCGCTTTGAGACATCTCTAAGACATGAAAAGGCAAAGGATTATTATTATTATACTATACAGTACCAATACTAATTCTTGGGGAATGGATGGAAAACAAATTCACCATTTGCACCAATTCATTGTTGAAAGAAGAATTACGGTGCAATACTATTTTGCATAACTAATGAGTTTAAAAAAAACTTACATTTATACAGCGCCCTTTGTGGCCAGTAACATCTTGGGAGTGATTTACAGAGATGGTGCTGGACACTGAGCAGAGCGTGGGGAGATGGATGTAAGTCACATAATAAATAAGCTAAATTATGGGCGTGTGAAAATAAATCTCGTCTGCAATAGTGAAAACTGCAGCATGGAATACATATCCGAAATGAAGTTTACACTGCTTCTTCTGTGACACTCTTATTTACACTTGTGAATTCTGCCACCACTTTCCAGGGGAGGGGGCATTGGCACTGGAATAAATAGCTTGCATTACAACAACAACAAGATTCCATTTATAGAGCGCCTTTCACGTCGGGAGGACGTCCCAAGGCGCAGTACAGTTGGGTCAGGACCCCAGCAGGGGGGAAATGGTCAGGGTGAGGGGAGGGAAGGGAGGGAGCGAGGAGGGGGAAATGGTCAGGGTGAGGGGAGGGAAGGGAGGGAGCGAGGAGGGGGTAGAGAGTCGAGAGGGGAGCTGAAGGCACAGTCAAAGAGAAAGGTCTTGAGACCGGCCTTGAAGGAGGAAAGGGAGGACGCGGCGAAGGCACTGGGGGATGGAGTTCCAGAGCCTGGGGGCTGAGAGGCTGAAGGCCCGACCACCGATGGTCGGGCGGTTGGGGCGGGAGATGTGGAGCAGACCGGAGCCAGAGAAACGGAGGGTACGGGCAGGTAGGTAGGGGGATAGTAGGTCAGAGAGGTAGGAGGGAGCGAGGCCGTGAATGGCCTTGCAGGCGAGGATGAGGATCTTGAATTCGAATTACAATTGATGTTCCACACATATGCACATCATTAGCCATAAGTGGTACATGACCACTTATACTTGTGTGGCACATCACGCACACTCAGAAATGTTTGTGATATTTATGATTTCTCTACCAAAAACAATAGTGGAGGCCGGGTGATTGAGACAGCTTTGTCCCTGGCCTTCTTCCCTACCCACCTCCAGTTCACAAGATCACAAAATTGGTTTGGATGAAGAAGGCCCTTTGAGCCATCCAATCTCATCCTTCCGGAACACCCTCCCATCACAGTAACAAATTGCTTTTTAATAATAATCCTTGCATTTGATATACAACAACAACTTGCACTTATATAGCGCCCTCCACGCAAGGCAGCGTCTCAGAGCGCTTAACAGTGGTGAAGCCTGACTCCGAGCCGGGGGGAGGGGGAGGTGGCTGTAAGCACGGTCGATCAGGAAAGTTTTCAGGCGGGACTTGAAAGAAGTGAGAGCGGGGGGGCAAGGCGAGGGATTGAGGGACAGTGTTCCAGAGTTTCAGGACGTAGTGGCTGAAAGCGCGACCCTAATGGTGGGGCTGAGGGTCCGTGTGACAAGCAACAACAACAACAAGATTCCATATATTGAGCGCCTTTCACGTCGGGAGGACGTCCCAAGGCGCTGGAACTGGTGCCAGTCGAAAGGCGGCGCCAGATGGTGGATTGGGGAGTGAGGGGGTCGGAGAGGTGGGGAGTGTGGAGGTCGGAGAGGTAGGGAGGTGCCAGGGAGTGAATGGATTTGAACACGAGAGTGAGGATCTTGAAGTCGAGCGCCTTATCAAGTCATTGAGACGTCTCACAGCTATTCACAGAATATACTGTGAAGTGTAGTGACTGTATATTTTGTGAGCGAAACTTGTCAGCCAATTACACACAGCAGCGTCCCACAAACAGTCATGGATTAATGAGCCCAGTCCAGCGTCCTGGCCTCAAATCACCTTTTCTGTCAAAAATTCTAGTAATTTTGCGCAGGCTTGCTGCTAATGCACAATGACAGATGTTACATAAATGCACTGTATCCTTGCTGTGCTGATGAACGCTTTTCATTCCTGAGATGTGTGCCACTTTTCTTAATCAGCAGGAAACAAATTCCCGGCACGTGCACTGCACAATGTCAGCTAAGGCATTCTCTCATCATTCTGTATTTCACCCTATAGATCCAGGTAAAGGACCTTTTGCCATTATTAGCAACCAGTTCTTAAGAATTATATCTCTTTCCTTCCCTTCTTTTCTCGTGGCCTCCCCACCCATTGCTACTTCCAGTCTTGGAAGATTGACTATAACAATAACATTAATAATCCTTTCATTTGATATAGCGCTTGACCACTTCATTGTGAGGTCTCAAAGTGCCTCACAGAGTGAACTGTAAAGTGGATTGACTGTATTTTGCGGTCAAAATGCAGCAGCCAATTGTGCACAGCAGTGTCCCACAAACAATCGCGGATTGAGTGACCAGATTTTTACTTATTTATTTAGTGATTATTACCGCCAGAAAGCCATCCACCAATCGATTAACAACCAGTTCCTACTTACTGCATGGTAAACAGAGCCGTGTGGAGAAAGAAAACTGTCCTAAGGTTTCGCCCCAGTCGGGAATTGAACCCGAATCTGCTCGGACTGGGAGATGCACCCAAATAACTAGGTGATTTTGCTCCTGGTCTGTTTTTCTGCTTCAGCAGTTATAGGCCAATTAAAATTGTAAGTGTCTAACAAAGTTATAATAATAACAATCCTTGCAACTGATATGGCACCTTATCTCGTCTTCAAGACATTTCAAAGCGCTTCACAGAATATACTGTAAAGTGAATTGCTGTGGACGAAACGGTAGCCAATTGGGCACAGCAGTGTCCCACAAACAATCGTGGATTGAGTGACCACATTTTTTTAAAAAAGGGATTATTACTCCCAGAAAAACAATCATTAACAATCGTGTTCTTACTTACTGCGACGTAAACAGAGGCGCAAACTACAGTAAACTCCTAATAACTCATCACCCCAAGGGAAAAGGGCTCAGTGATGAGTTATTTGGAGTGGCAAGTTAAGCATACATATGTATAAGTAAATGTGGCTGGGATACTGACATCATGATCACTTAAATCAGGGTGGTCCATCTGTTCCGTGGGCTGCATCCGGCCCAAGGCATGATTCAATCCAGCCCGCTAACAGTTGCACTGTGTGTCCAGAGCACAGGCTTGGTCTGACCCCATGGGAAAAACAGCAGAGACCGAGAGAGACAGATACACACACACACACGGACAGAGAGACACATGCTGAGACGCACACAGATACAGAAACACATGCAGACAGAGAGACATACACACACACACAAAGACAAATGCAGATAGAGAGACACACCCAGATACAGAGACACATACAGACAGAGAGAGACACACGAGATATAGAGACACAGAATCAGATAGAGACACAACAAAATTACATTAGTATAGCGCCTTTCACGTTGGGAAGGTTAGGAGGTCGCAGAGGTGGTGGGGGGGGGGGGGGGGGAGGGCAAAGCCATGGAGGGCTTTGATGGTGAGAATCAGGATCTTGAACTGTACCCTCTGTGTGATGGGAAGCCAGTGGAGTCGGGCGAGGATGGGGGTGATAGGGTCAGGGAGCCGGTGCGGGAGAGGACACGGGCTGCAGAGTTCTGGATGATCTGCAGTCTGTGGAGGGAGGAGTTGGGGCCGACAAGCAATGAGTTTTCATAGTCAAGTCTGGATGTTATGAATGCGTGTATGAGCATTTCAGGGCCTGCGGCGTGAGACAGTGGTGGAACCGGGTGACGTTGCGGAGGTGGGGAAGGCAGAGCGGGTCATGGCACAAATGTGGGGTAGAAAGGACAGCTGAGGGTCAAACAAGACCCCAAGGTTCGGGACTGGCTCAGTGAGGGGGAGTGAGCCCCAGGGATGGTAATGCTGTCAGCGCCTGAGGTGAAGAGGCGCTGACGGGAGTCAATCAGAAGCCTCGGTCTTGTTGACGTTCAACTGAAGAAAGTTTGTTCTCATCCAGGACTTGATGTCTGACAGACATTCTGACAGGACAGCAGTGGGTCCTGGGGTCAACAGTGGAGGCAGAGAGAGAGAGTTGGGTGTCATCCGCATACATGTGGGAGTTGACCCCATGTCTGCGGATGATGTCACCAAGAGGGAGCATATAGATATTGAACACCCCTGAGGAACGCCGCACGAGATGGTGCGGGGTTTAGAGGAGAAACCATTTGTGGAGATGAAGTGGAGACAGTGTGAGAGGTTCGATCTGAACCAGTCAAGGACAGAATCATGAAGGTTG
This sequence comes from Callorhinchus milii, assembly GCF_018977255.1. Classification (NCBI taxonomy): domain Eukaryota; kingdom Metazoa; phylum Chordata; class Chondrichthyes; order Chimaeriformes; family Callorhinchidae; genus Callorhinchus; species Callorhinchus milii. The sequence goes on along the minus strand of NW_024704743.1, from coordinate 124,498,458 downwards.
AGGTGAGAGGCGGTGGAAGAGGATACAACGGTATTGAAGGCAGCAGAGAGGTCAAGGAGGACGAGGAGGCAGAGGGAGCTCTGGTTGCAGATAGACAGAATGTCATTTGTCATTTTGACCACTCACAGATACGGAGACACATAAAACAGATAGACACACACACAGATACAGAGACACATGCGGACAAAGAGAGAGACACATACACACACACACAGAGAGACACACACAAATACAGAGACACATGCAGATAGAAAGAGACACACACAGATATCGCATCGCTGGCTGCATTATTGTTTTAAAATTTGTACGACATTTTTACATTGCCTCTTTAAAGTTTGCACCGTAACTAAAATATTTAGTTACACAACTTAAAATATAGGACTTCGATATGATTCCTGTGGTTTATGTTTTTGGAAAGTAAACACAAAAATATTTATTTTGCGTGGTCGTTTCTCAAATAGGGCATCCGACTCTCAGCAGTCACTCTGACTTAACTGGTAGTGATAGTTAAGCCAGAATCAAGTTATCAGGTATTTATTATAATACAGAGACTGAATTGTATGATGAGATATTGGAATCAGCCCTTGTAAAGATTGCAGAATACCGTTATGCCCCAGTCTTGCCATCGTACAACAGTGTGAAAGAGTTGACATACTGACATTTCTTGCATAGTTATTGCTGGTACTAATAGTGGATTCTCTGACTTAACCACCCTAACCAACAAGGATCATCATTGCTTTGTCTTTCAAACAAGCATTTCCTCTTGCTCCTCCGTCTGTTCCAGATTTACAAGTTTGAACACAATCTCCAGCTGTTCCTCATTTACCACACTGGAGTCCATATCCTCCCACTCCAGCTTTGCTAGAAAAACAAATGATCCAAGCTCCTAAGTATGATTCACAACACTAGCCCAAGTCTACGAGGCCACACTTAAGAACAGCACAGTCTTCAGCTTCCTTTGAAACACAAATTTAAACTAAGGCTTAACTGAATAGTTCAGTACATAAACTATTTGATAATAATAATCCTTGTATTTGATATAGAGCCTTATCACATCGTTGAAACGTCTCAAAGCGCTTCACAGATTATACTGTAAAGTCAATTGACTGTATATTTTGTGGGTGAAATATGGCAGCCAACTGCGCACAGCAGCGTCCCACAAACAGTCATGGATTGAGTGACCAAATCATTATTTTTATTTATTTTTTGAAGGGATTATTATCAACTAACAACCGGATTCCTACTTGCTGCTAGGCAAACAGAGGCGTATTGAGTAATGAAACTTGTCTAAAGTTTTGCCCTGCCCGGGAATCGAACCTGGGCCTTTCGTTTGCGAGGCAAGTGCTCTGACCACTACGCTACAGGACTCCACATAGAGTATCCTAAAGCGATACACTGTAGATCCAAAATAGACTTACGATTTTAACAAAAACACCATTTTCTTCATGCCATCTCTGTAATGGATCACGATTAACATGGCAATGGACTTGCAACATTGATATTACAGGACACTGGTTGGTGTCGGTCCATTGAGGATAGATATGTACTGTGTCCAAGATCCATAAAGATTCCAAGTTAACACATTCCCGTCAGGGAAGCACAAACATTAGCCTCAGTGTCAAAGACACTTTACAAGTTTATTCTAGATTCAGAAGATGTACACTGATGGGCTGCACGAAGACATTACTTTCCAGAGATATTATCGAGTCCACTATGCAGCAATTTCTAATAAATTCATTAATAAGCAATCCAAGTGTAATATATCCTGTGAAGGGCTTTGAGACAATGTGAAAAGGCGCAATATCAAATGCAAGGATCACCATCATCATGAGTTGGGTCTCTTTCCCATAGCCAGAACTGACACCCACATCTTGCCAACTACTGGAACTTTGCTCCGAAATTAGTAGTGTTCCCATAAGTTGGTTGTGAGGTCAGTTTTGTTATTAAGTAATCCCATTAGAAATCACTGCATATTACACCCATTAAGATGAGAACCCAACAGACTGATTTTAAGTTGCATCTTTAACATTATTTCCAGAACAGCACTTAAAATTGGTATCTTTAGCCCCAGCCACATGCAACTTGACAAGTGCAATCCATTTGTCTGGAGTGGGTGACTTGGGTTACTCAACAAAGCAGAAGGCAAATATCAGGTTCATTGCAGAAGTGAATACTTGTGCACCTGACACAAACAAACCACTCTGCTGACTGAGCAAATGCAGTTATCCAGAATAGAATAGGACTTTGAATTTGTCCGTGCTGTTTCAGCACAGAAACAGGTCTGTAAACAGTTATTTGAAGCCCTACAAGACACCCGAATGTCCTACACAAATTCTTTTACAATCCATTTTAGACAAGTCATTTAAAACAAATAGCACGAGGCAGCAGTGTGACTGGGAAAAATTTAAATAGTTTTTTTTAGATCTAACTAGATTGTTGTCAAAAAATGCCGACTGATGAAATACCATAAATAGCTCCTTTTGTCAGCAGTTAATGTGCTGATATGGCACATCTCAAACCTTTAAACTTGCCTCCTACAGTATCGTATTAGGCAACCTAACTGTCAGCACAATCTGACTGACGAGGCAAATTAAGTCAAGGGAACACTATTTCAGTGAATAAGCCTTAAACATATGAAACAGGCTCCCTTGGGAGACAGTAGAAGCAGAAAGTACAGTCAATTCACTTTACAGTATATTCTGTGAAGCGCTTTGGGACGTCCTCCCGACGTGAAAAGTGCTATATCAAATGCAAGGATTATTATTATTAAAGTGCTAAGTCTTTCATGAAAAAATTAAGACAGATTTGGGTTAGGAAATAATCTCGGTGTACATTATATAGTTTGAGGAGTGACATGTGCATGTGACTGCCAGGATGGTGGAAGTCGAACTGGATGGACCTTGGTCTTCTTGCGCCTAGGAAACTCTTATGTTCTTATGAAAGCAAAATACACATAGGCTGCAGTGTTACCAATGACATACAGACGATCGAGATACACACATGGCCAGGTTTCTGCTAACTGCAGGAGAAATGCTCATTATTCCTCAGTTCAGCTTTGCTGCAACAAAACATCATTCAAATGAAACTTCACACTTTTTGATGGCACAGTCATATTGCAGGTACTTCAGGATTCTATAAATAGAACCATCTCTCAAGCAGTAGACGGTTGGTTTCTGGTTGTAGGATGCTGCCAGAGCAATGCAGGAACAACAACAACAACAACAAGATTTTATTTATAGAGCGCCTTTCACGTCGGGAGGACTTCCCAAGGCGCTGGAAGCATCAAAAAAGTACTTGCTTGAGTACTTCATTTTCTGGCCCAGATCTAATCCATTCTGATGGCTCAGCCCATTGAAGCTTGTGAAAACACACATTTATCCTGCCATCCCTGGTATCATTGCCACTGAAGATGGAAATAACGATGGAAAAGACAACCCTACCTAAGGAGCTTACAAGCAATAGAATAATCTCATTCACAGAGTAGTGAAGTGTTGCAAAAAACATAAAACACCACAAAACACCATATCTCCACACTTCCTTAAAATAAACCACCGAAACTTATTAAAACGCTCAGATCTCTATAGCGCTTTCACAAGGCATCAGATTTTAAAAGCAGGGCTCCAAGAGTTAAATATGCTTTTACAATATCAAAACCACATCAGAAAAGGCAAGAGGGCAGACAATGTTCAAAGTCAGAAATTATGCCTTCAGTCTTTTGCATGCAGAACAATCGTTAATGTAAAAAAGCCAGTCCTATTCGTAACACGCACCCACTTGAGAAAAAATATTGTAAAAAATAGTCTATTAAAACACAGTATGTACAGAAAAAATGTCAAGGTCCAGCCCATCACTAACACAGGATATGTTGGGTAGACACCACTGCTCAAATTCAGCTCCGGGCTAACACTTTGATCAACAGTCTGGTGGAGGTGATAAATACCACACACACAGATGAACCACTGCATGTGGCAAGTACTAATAAACAAACTAAGGAGTGCCAGAGCAATCTTGGGAGTCCTGTAGCTTAGTGGTTAGAGCACTCACCTCGCAAGCGAGAGACCTGGGTTCGATTCTCAGGCAGGGCGAAACATTGGGCAAGTTTCCTTATTCCACACGCCTGTTTGCCTAGCAGTAAGTTGGAACCCGGTTGTTAATTGATTGGTTGATCACTTTACCTGGGTTAATAACCCCTTCAAAAAAATTTAAAAATAAAATAAGGATTTAGTCACTCAAGACATGACTATTTGTGTGCAATTGACCGCAGCGTTGCGCCCACAAAATACAATGTTAATTCACTTTACAGTATATTCTGTGAAGCACTTTGAGACGCGCGATATCAAATGCAAGGATTATTAGGATATTATTATTTAGAGCACAGTTCTGTCTAAGGAAAAAGAAAAAAAAGCAGGATTTCTGCTCCCAAATACAATACTGCAACAGCTGATGGAATAATGAACTGGCTGAAAAGTGGGTTAGAATATTAATCCTTTCAGCTCTGGACCTAGCTTTGAAAAAATCCCCCAAAATGGGTCACAGCATAACATTTATACCAGTCTCAATCTATTTGCAAGCAAGTGAAAAGCCCACATAACAGAGCTGTTCATAGGCCACCACCAACTAGCATTCGTGGAGTCCTGTAACATATTGGTTAAGAACACTCACCTCGCAAGCGAGAGGACCTGGGTTCAATTCCCGGGCCAGTATTATTATATTCTCACTCAGAGAAGGTCACAGAATTGCAAGTGTAGGAAATGGTTATTCCACACACATGCTGCAATAAGGAGTCAACTTATTAGTTCACCCTGCATCAAACCAACAACATATTTTATCTTGAGTGTAATAATAAGAATCCTTGCATTTGATACAGCGCCTTATCGTGTCTTTGAGATGTTTCAAAGCGCTTCATAGAATATACTGTAAAGTGAATTGACTGTATATTGTGTACTTAGTAATTCACGTTATAATGGGACAATAACAATTTTCACTTTGTAAGAAATTTGCCAATTCCAACAACTACAACAACTTGCATTTATATAGCGCCCTTCACGCTGCATCTCGGAGCGCGTCATTCCAAACACAAAGAAGAACCTGTGTTTTAAAAACAACATACCGTGACGAATAGCGCAGTTTATGGACTGCATTCCCTATCCCGTGGTGCAAGTGAACAGCTGAGGTTCAATCTTTTGTCCAATTCTTAGAAGCAATTTGGGAGTAGCTGTTGGTTATGCAAACACCATTATCTAACAGGTTGTGTTTGACTTTGACAGCACCACAGTTCGATGCGAATTAACACGGCTAAACATTAAGCCTCCAAAGTTAATGTGGAAGTTCTTAAACATTTCAGGCGCTGGTCCAGAAAGATCCACAAGGTCAAGAAGAAGCGTTAAAGTTAAGTGATAGGAAGGTTGGATTATGTAAAATGCCATAGTTTTGCAACACACTAGGGCAGTTAATATTTGCTGACCATTTTTCTCTTGCAACATACCCAATCCAGTCCTGAGAATCTTGCAAACCTTAGTTTGAGCAACTCATTCAACCATGCAGCGTAGTGATTACAGCACGCGCCATTGTAAGCGAAAGGACCCAGGTTGGATTCCCGGGCCGGGCGAAAACATTGGCCAAGTTTTCTTACTCCACATGCCTCTGTCTTACCTACCAGTAAGTCGGAACCCAATTGTTAGTCAATTGGCGGATCACTTTTCCGGGGGTAATAATCCACTGTAAAAAAAATGTGATCACTCAATCCACGAACTGTTTGTGGGACACTGCTGTGCACAATTGGCTGCTGCGTTTCACCCACAAAATATACAGTCAATTCACTTTACAGTATATTTTGTAAAGCCCTCTGAGATTCTAAAAGACGTAATAAGGCACTATATCAAATGCATTATTATAAAAAAGGCAAAAAGTGTTTTATAATTATTTGGGGAGGACAAGTTTGCAGGACTATGGGGAGAGAGCGGGAGAGTGGGATTGATTTGGAAGCTCTTTTAAAATAGCCGCCACAGAAACGATGGGCCGAATGGCCTCCTTCTGTGCTGTATAATTGTATTATTCTATGATCCTAGTTAAGGTAACTACAATGTCACTCACTTTGTTGCAAGACTTTTCATATCCCATTATTTCTAATGAGAATTCAAAACTCCCTCCAAACGCCGTCAGCAAGCAGGTGATACTTAAGTGGGGGAGCAGCCCAATTACACTACCCAATCAAGCAGAGAAGGCAGAGATCTTGAAAGAACAAATAATAATAAATAACAATAATAATTCTTGCATTTGATATAGCGCCTTATCACGTCATTGAAAAGTCTCAAAGCACTTCACAGAAAATGCTATAAAGTGAATTGACTGTATATTTTATGGGTGAAATGCAGCAGCTAATTACACACACAAGCGTCCCACAAACAGTCGTGGATTGAGTGACCAAATTATAATTTTTTTTATTGGGAGGGATTACCACCACCTGAAAACCGATCCACCAATCGACTAACAACCGGGTTCCTATTTACAGCTTGGTAAACAGAGGCAGGTGGAGTAAGAAAACTTGCCTAAGGTTTCACCCCACCTGGGAATTGGCACCAGGTCCTCTCGCTTGCGAGGCGTGTACTCTAACCACAACCCTACAGGACTCCATTTGACATGTTGCTGTTCTCAAATCACTTTCCAATTCATAAATGCAAAATGTAAGAGTTATTGTAGTGCTGTAACCTAGCACTACAAAAAATATTAATTAATCGCGCCCCAGGCTCGGTGACCCCATCATCGCACATCAGGCTCCGTGACCCTATCATTCTCATATTGCCAGACTCCACCACTGCCTCACCCCTCAGGCTGCCCAAACCCCCACGCATTCGTCACATCAAGACTCGACTACAGGAACTCCCTCCTCATCGGCCTTCCCAACTCTTCCCTTCACAACCTGCAGATCATCCACAACTCTGCAGCTCGTGTACTCTCACGCACCAGACTCCGTGACCCCATCACTCCCACCCTCGCCCGACCCCATCACTCCCACCCTCGCCCGACCCCATCACTCCCACCCTCGCCCGACCCCATCACTCCCACCCTCGCCCGACCCCATCACTCCCACCCTCGCTCGACTCCACTGGCTCCTCGTCCCTTTGAGGATCGAATTCAAGATCCTCGTCCTCACTTTCAAGGCCATCCATGGCCTTGCCCCCTCCTACCTCTCTGACCTGCGGACTCCATACCAACTTCCCCGCTCCCTCCGTTCATCGGGCTCCGGCTGCTCCATGTCTCCCGCCCGACCCACCCTACCATCGGTGGCCGGGCTTTCAGCCTCTCTGCCCCCACACTCTGGAACTCCATCCCACGATCCCTTCACCTCGCTTCCTCCCTCACCTCCTTCAAGGCCGATCTCAAGACCCTCCTCTTCGATTGTGCCTTCGGTCGCCTTCCCATCTCTCTGCCTTCCCTCCCCCCTCCCCCAACCCTCGGGTCCTGACCTCTGACTGTCCACTGCCTTGGGACGTCCTCCCGATGTGAAAGGTGCTCTATAAATGTAATTTTGTTGTTGTTGTTGTAATTACTGATTACTGGTCATGCAATATGACATTGCAGAGAATACAATTGAAAGGAAGTACATTGTTGAGCAAATGTAAAATGGAATTGTAAAAGAGGAATGGGATAAAACAATATGTCTCAACCAGCATTACAATAACTGATTTAACTGACGTGCACGGCTTTTTAGAAGCCTTTCAACTGTATGCTTAGTGTAAGGCGCATCCAGCATTGGTATAAACTGTTGTACTGAAAACAGGCTAATAATGATGAATTAAAGGGAATAAAACTGAAGTGAAAACGTGCCTCAAAACATTTTACTGGGCATAAGAAAAAAATTGCAGGAAAACAAAAGGTGTAGAAACCATTTACAGGAATTTAGGGAGCTTTCAGTTCCATTTTGCATATGCAAGTTACTGTACCATTCTTATGTTGATTTACCTACAACAGAATATTTGACAGTAGCAAAGACACACAGTGGAATCTTTTGTTTTGTCAGCCAAATGTCTGCTTAAGACCATCTGAACCAAACTGTGCAATCATTCAACTGCAATAGAGGTAAGCAGGGTCTCCTTGGAGCTGAACTGACTCCAAGGTGACACGCTTGCCAACAGTATGTCGGGATTGAGCCAGCCCTCTGTGATGGTCTTGGTAGCCCAGTCCCTGAGCCTGGCAGATCTGCAGCACTTCAAGGATTAGCAAAGACAGCCTGCAGGACTTGGAAGGACAGAGCAGTCACTGGGGTAGGGTGGTCCTCGCTGGACAAGCAGCGAGAAAGCTTGCCAGACAGCAATATCAATGGCAAGCTATGTGGTTTTAGCTGGTCAGACTCCAGCAGTTACCCGACCACACACTCTAGTTCCCATGCCTTGGCTCTCGGCAACCTGCGCCCAACTCTTTCTGAATTAGGTAAGTGGGATCTCCATCCAGGGAGAGAGCGCATTCCATTCCAACAATCTATCTCTGGGATTTCCATGTGTAGGTGGGAAGGATAGAATTCTCGGTTATGTTTGGATACTCTTAAGCAGGTGAGGGGTTTCCGCATGGATCAAGACACCCAGCTGACCAAAAGAGGAAGCCAGCAGTGATTATCAGTTCTGCTATACTTCCAGGGCCATTTTGGTGTGAATTTGACTAGGCTGAAGCTGTAGTGTGGGCTACTTCCACTACCTCAGAGACCAGCAGTTTTTTTTTTGCACACTTTCTCGTCACAGCAGAACCTGTGCTATGGATACCACTAATGTTAGTGACAACTGGCTATCCATTACAGTCCTCACACAGAATTGATGCAAGGGCACATCGTGAGATATCCCCCCGCACACTTTCTAGCCTGCAGCTCCAATGCTACTCTGCCTGAATTCAGCTAATTCAACAGAACCTGCAAACAAATCGAATCTGAGCCTTCTAGTTTGGATGGATCAGTGCCACAACACAGCATTATAAATCATAATCCAACACCACAAACACTTTGCGATATACTCTTTTACTGTAAAGTATTGTAAAATCTCAGAGGAATATATGTTTGCTGTAAACTCAAATCAACTGGTTAGGTTAAGAAGACACAATGGATAAAAGGTAGCTAAGTTTGGAGTAAATAGGCGGAATTGTTTGCCTATAGGAGTAGCAATAATATTCCTAAATAGTCTTTTCATTTGATACAGTGCATGTAATGTCAAAAGATGTCAAAACATCTTAAAAGAAGTAAATGTACCTGTTGTAAACACAGCAATGTACCACAGACAGCCATGAAGTGAATGACTAATTTTTCAGGGCGACTGCAATCAAACAACATCTTACATCTGTACAGCGCCTTTCCCGCCGGAGGTACGTACCAAGTGCTGACAGCAGCAACTCAAATTAAAATCTAAGCTTATAAAGATATAATGATTTTGAACATCGCCATTTAACAGCGCGCCTCAACCTTTACAATACCAGAGACTGGCTCGGTTTCTTCCTCATAGTAAATGAGCTAGGCTGCCAGGAGACTTCAACCTTCACTTCACCCTCTCCTCTCTACCTCTGCTGACTTCTCCTCCCTCAACCTCTCCCTCCACATCCGCCACCCACATGACCTTACCATCATCAACAAAACGATCTCAGACCATCACTTCATCTCCCTTAACTCATCAATCTACCTGCTCCCTCGACCCCGTCCCTACCCCTCTCCTTGCCTCCCAGCTCCACCTGCTTGCCCCTCTACTCACATACATCATAAACCTCTCCCTATCCACTGGTACTGTTCCACCCCATTAAAAACCACCGTCATCACTCCTATCCTTAAAAAACCTTCCCTGGACCCATCTCTGCTCTCAAACTACCACGCCATCGCCAACCTCCCTTTCCTCTCCAAGGTCATGGAATGAGTCGTTGCTTCCCAGCTTCGTTCCTTCCTCTCCCACCACTCCCTCTCTGAACCCCTCCAGTCGGGTTTCCGTGCCGCCCACAGCACAGAATCAGCCCTGGTCAGTGACAAATGATATTCTGTCCATCTGCGACCAGGGCTCCCTCTGCCCCCTCGCTCTCCTTGACCTCTCTGCTGCCTTCAACAACGTCAACCACTCTATCCTCACCCACCGCCTCTCATCTCACCTCAACCTTCACAGTGCTGTCTTTGATCCTACCTCTCGCACCCCGTCTCCACTTCATCTCCACAAACGGTTTCACCTCTAGCCCCCGCACCGCCTTGTCTGGTATTCCTCAGGGCTCTGTCCTTGGTCCCCTCTTCTTCAATATCAACATGCTCCTTCTTGATGACATCAGCCACAGACATGGGGTCAACTTGTATGTGGATGACACCAAACTGTACCTATCTGCCTCCATTCTTCACTCCAGGACAACAGAATGTCTGTCAGACATCAAGTTCTGGATGAGAGCTAACTTTCTTCAGCTGAATGTCAACAAGACCGAGGCCCTACTGATTGGCTCCCATCAGCGCCTCCTCACCTCAGTCACTGACAGCATCACCATCCATGGGGCTCACTCCCCCTTATTGAGCCAGTCCGGAACCTTGGGGTCTTGTTTGACCCTCAACTATCCTTTCTACCCCACATCTGGCCATGACCCGCTCTGCCTTCCCCCATCTCCGCAACATCGCCCGGTTCCAGCACTGTCTCACACCGCAGGCGCCGAAACCCTCATACACGCTTTCATAAATCCAGGCTTAACTATGCAAACTCTTTGCTTGTCGGCCTTCCCAACTCCTCCCTCCACAGGCTGCGGGTCATCCAGAACACTACAGCCCGTGCCATCTCCCACGCCAGGCTCACCCCCTCACCCAACTCCACTAGCTTCCCATTACACAGAGGACACAGTTCAAAATCCTAGTCCTCACCTTCAAAGCCTGCCATGGCCTTGCTTCCCCCTACCTCTGCGATCTATCCCCCTACCATCCTGCCCACTCCCTCCGCTCAGCGGGCTCCAGCCTGCTTCACGTCCCCCGCCTCACTGTTGGCAGGCGGGCCTTCTGCCACTCTGCCCCCAAGCTATGGAACTCCATTCTGCAGTCCCTCCGTTTCCCCCTTTCCCTTGCCTCCTTTCAAGACCCTCCTCTTCGACCATGCTCCCCCCACTCCCTCCACTGCCCTCCACTCTGCCCAATCTGGACCCCCCCCCCAGTCGGGTCCGAAACATTGACTGCCCAACGCCTTGGGCCATCCTCCCGATGTGAAAGGCACTATACAAAGATAATTTTGTTGTTGTCACGAAAAGAGCTATTTGGTAGAGACCGGCCATGTCATTATCAGACTGGTCCAAGGACTGTTGCCAATTATTGAGAAACTCTGCTGTAGAAGAATAAAGCACTGAATAACCTTACTGTGAAAACAAGCTGCAGATCTGAACTTGGTATCCTTGGAGCCCTGAACAAAATCTATCAAGCTATCTAAATTTAACCTGTATCTGGCAGATCGATTTCCGGGGGTAATAATACCTTAAAAAAAATAATTTGCTCGCTCAATCCATGACTGTTTGTGGGACACTGCTGTGCGCAATTGGCTGTTGCATTTCCCCCACAAAATACAGTCCTCCATTCACTTTACAGCATATTCTGTGAATCGCTTTGAGACGTCTCAAAGTTGTGGTAAGGCAAGGATTATTATTAGAAATTATTTAAGTGAAATTATCGCACTCTAAGGGAATATTCAAGTTACGTCACCAGCAACCCAACAACCTGTAACCTGCCATTTTACAACCTGGTATATAGTCCAGAGCCAAACATAAACAGTCACTGCACTTTAAGGCATATCCTATGAAACACTTTGGGCCATTCTCCTGAACTGAAAGGGGCTATATCAAATGTAAGAACTTCCTATTATTTATATTAATATTGGAATCCGATTTTATGGACCAAACCTCTGCCTTATGAACAGATTGGATATCATGCTTTAAAATCCATTCTAACCTTTTTTTTAAACTAGCCCCAACGACCACACTAACTAAAACTCTTTACACAGAACTAGGATGCTAGAAACAAATAACTTCAGTGATACATGGTTCATTGACTAGTATTTGCCCCCTCTCAACCTGCACTGCAAAGGAATTGTTAATTACAGTATCATCCCAAACAGAAAGGAACTGAATCTTACGGACTGCAACATAGTAAATAAATTGCACATTCCCTTTTTATCAGGCCCTGGGTTTGAAGGTTAATGTATTCTCAACAAGCGGAATGATTACATTCAGGTTACAAATGTTTTAAAGACAAATCTTTGAGCAATATGTCGAAATCTGGGCAGAAGGAACAGCATTATATTAATAATAATCCTTGCAATTGATAATAGCGCCTCATCACGTCATTGAGACGTCTCAAAGTGCTTTACAAAATATATAGTGAATTGTAGAGACTGTATATTTGGTGAGTGAAACACGGCAGCGAATTGCGCACAGCAATGTCCCACAAACAACTGTAGATTGAGTGACCAAATTCATTCCACCAATCAACTAACAACCAGGTTCCTAGTTACTGCTAGGTAAATAGAGGGGTGTGGAGTAAGGAAATTTGACCAATATTTTGCCCTGCCGGAAATGAAACCCAGGTCTTCTCGCTTGCGAGGCTGTGCTCTAACCACTATGCTGCAGGACTTCACCTTTTCCCCAATTCCACTCAGGCTTTCTGAACAATTCAGCTTTCACAGTCCAACTCAAAACATCCACAGATGACATTTCTATCTTTACTACTACACAGGAGCTACTGCATTCTGTAAATGAAATTACTGCATCAACTCTCTGTTTAACTTTAAGTTATAACTTTAAATCTCATCAAATAACATTCATTAACAGTATCAGTGAGCACATCTTTGGGTCGAACAACTTTAGAAAGCAAGCTATATCCAAAGAACAAAGATTTATTTTGATCACTTATCCATGGCTGTTTGTGGGACATTGCTACCATATTCATCCACAAAATAGTCAATCCACTTTACAGTATATCCTGTTTACCCGTTTGAGATGTCTCGACGATGTGATAAGGCGCTATATCTAATGCAAGGATTTTTATTATCAGTTATGCATAGAAAATACTTAGAATCCAATTTCGTAAAAATTCAGAATTTAAAATTCTCAAATGTACATTTCTCTTGAACCTTGGGGTTAGGCTCAGAACTCTAAGATTTAATGGAGGTGTTCAAAATTATGAGGGATTTTGTTAGAGGTGATGGGGAGAAACGGTTTCCTCTGGCCGGTGGGTTGGTAACCAGAAGACACAGATTTAAGATAATTGACAAAAGAACCAGAGGGAAGACGGAGAATTTTTTTTTACCCAAAGAGTTCTTCCAATCTAGAATGCACTACCTGAACAGGTGGTGGAAGCAGATTCGATAATAACTTTCAAAAGGGAATTAGATAGGCTCTTAAAAAGAATTTGCAGGCTATGGGGTAAGAGCGGGGGTGTAGGACTAGTTGGTAGCTCTTTCAAAGAGCCGGCACAGGCACGATGGGCCGAACGATCTCATTCTGTGCTGCTGTAAGATTTATAAAGCTTGCTGGATACGAGTAAACTCCTATGGTGCACTCTACATTGATATTGTCCGTTAGCAATATGCTGGTAGTTTGTGCTAAAACACTCAAGAGCACTAAATCACAGAATAACGTATTACCATATTGGTTTTCAATAAGTCTACAAATTATTGAATGTCAGTTCACTGTGTTAGATTAGCTAATTTCTTTTTGGTGAGGTGGGTGTCTGACATCTGTGGAAATCACCACCATGTTTAAGAGTCTTCAAACTAAACTAAACTGACAATTCCATGTACCCCACTACACATGGAAATCCCAGAGGTAGATTGTTACAATAGAATCTCTCTCCCTGGAGAGACGCATCCTGTTTACCTAATTCCGGTAAGTATTAGGCGCAAAGTGGCAAGAGCCATGGCGCGATGATCCCAGAGTCTGCGTTGGGGTAACTGCTGAGTCTAACCAGCTAAAACTGCAGAGCTTGCCATTGATATTGCTGTTCCGGCAAGTTTTCCTGCTTGCTTGCCCAGCTAGGGCCACCCTACCCGTTATGGCTTTGGCTTGCAGGATAACAGGAACTGAGTGGGATGACTCCTTGTCGTCAATTACTGGTCTAACCTTCCAGGTCCTGCTGATGAGCCAGGATCGGCTGTCATCAACAGTGCCCTGGAATACTGCGGACCCGCCTGGCTCAGGAACCCGACTAGAGAACGTCACACTATCTTATTTATAAAGATAACAGAATGTTTAATCTTCACTAGTGTATAGCAATAAAATAAAATTCAAAGAAAGAAATACTGTCGTCAACTATTACTGCAATTCAAACTAATCAATTTTAGTTACTAGCCTCATAATAACAGTTAGGATAAAGAGAGGCATTTCAGTACAAGATGTCCTCATCTCAAAACATTAATGGGCACCTCACTAGATTTGAATCTTGATCTATAGAAGAAACAGCACAATGAGGTTACATTAGTGCATTAACATGCTGGATAGTAGAGGAAGATATGGACCCTGCTATTAAGGCCATCAAAGGTAATAAAATAAGAACGCAGGGCTCACTTGCACATGAAGAAATCAAGTCATAAAGATCAGAAAGGGCTTAGGTTTGAGGTTGTGATAAGGAACCAACAATGGAAAAATCCCTTTATCATTTTAAACACCTCAATCAGATCACCCCTCAACCTTCTAAACTCAAGGGACTACAGACCAAATTTATGCAATACGTCCTCATAATTTCTAGAGCCGCTACGGGTCTATAAACGCACTATACTCACCCCCTTAGCTAATATGAAGAACGGTGCCAAGGTGAAAGCAGCCAATACTTATGGAAATGTAACTCAGCACAAGTAGCACTTTCAGGAGGTGGCAAAAATGCAATTCTGTGTATAACTTTCCTTTGGTAATAGTTTATCTGTGGTCATTCTTGAAAAACAAACTTCTGGAACTGTGGCCAAGTGAAAACCAGTTCACAGAATTGCTTAGAGCTTTTCACAATCTACAAGAGAAATACATTGCTTAAGGTTGCTGAACTTTAGACGTTTTGCACAATCTGCAAATGTTTCAGTTCAGATGCTTCAGGCTTTATTACCAGTACAGCAGTAGCTTAAATGAACCAGAAACATTTAAAACAACAATGCAATCTGCTAAATTAACAACCTGGTTGTCAACAGTTAGAAAGAGCACACAAGACACAAGCTGTTATGGGGACAATTAAACAGCAGAAGACAACAGCCAGTCATGCCATGGTGAACTTTCCATGTTAAAGATTACTGAGGCAGTTGGAGCACACAACATTATGCCTCGATTCAATATCTTACTCGATAGCTTACCAGTAAAAAGTACAAATTATATTCATCTTCACAAGTTACAATATTCATTGCATCTAATCTCTGACCATGACCTATACAGTTTGGGTCACTCATAGTATACAATTTTAATAGATTTATCAGTGTTTGTGGCCCACAAAAGCCAGCTGAAACCACTTTAAAACTTGTTTTATTGTTGTGCAGTTTTATCTGTGAGAAACAATCAATGTGGCAGCGAAGCCATTGGATGGGGGGGTGGGGGGGGGGGTTCAAAAGTTTCAGATCCAGTGAGATAGAAAGGATTATAACCTAACACAAACCATTAAAGTCAGTTTTTAATTCACAAAAATAAAAGCACAGGATTTTTCCAATGTTTCTTTTTTGTGTCAAAAAACAGGAGAAAATTAGAGGGGAGGGGGAAGGAACACAAAAGCAGGCCTGTTACTGTTCCGCATCACGATCAATCGGTCTGAATGTTTTAATTTTTTTACTAGAAGGATCCCAAATAGTCTTATACAATACAGTAAAATTGTTGAGGAACCTCCTCAATTGATCGCCAATCAATTACTTAATCTTGTTCACATAAGACCATTTCATCATTCATGATATAATACAAAATTACATTTGTATAACGCCTTTCACTTTTCACCCTCCGTAGCCTCCTTCAAGTCCCGCCTCAAGACCCTCCTCTTCGATCATGCCATCGGCCAACCCCTTCCCCTCCCCCCCAACCCCAGCTCAGGTCTGAAATGCAGACTCCGTCCAGCGCCTTGGGACGTCCTCCCGACGTGAAAGACGCTATACAAATGTAATCTTGTTGTTGTTGTTGTTCACTAGTATAGTTCAAAATTTAGTACCATTTCAATTAACGATTGTAATCCCCACACTAGCCTTCTGATCACCTGTTACTGCCAGTCGTGCATTACGGGAAAAACAACAAACAATAGTATTACATTTGTAAAGGGCTTTTCACGTCGGGAGGACGTCCCAAGTTTCTGAACAGTTGGGGATCAGGACCCGAGCGTGGGGGGGGTCAGGGATGAAGGAGCGCAGAGAGGCAGGAGGGCGGCTGAAGGCACGGTCAAAAAGGAGGGCCCTGAGTGAGTTAAAAGGCTACAAACACAGAGAAGCATTCCAACTACCTGCAAAGTAACAGCCTTAGCAAGATTAAACTGTAGTACTGCCCAATAATAATGGTTTGGACCAACAACCAACCACCACAAAATAAGAAGCTCCTTTAATTAAGCTGGTATATAAAATCAAGATTCTATCTAAACCGAGATTCTATCTGGGTTTCACAGGCACAATGTTTTAGTCAAAAAGCAAAACAAATCCTTTGGTCTTATTCAAATAAAATCTAATACCAAAGCCAATACACTCGACATGGAGCAAACTGGAGGTTAACTTCTAAATGGAACTTAGCAAATGCAGGGTTTGCGTTTTCACAAACCAAAGTACATCCACAACCCCACACCACATCCATGCAAAATCGAGAAAGCTAAAATTTGATTAAATTAAAACACCTTATACCAGGTGTATCTTGCCAAGACTGAGTGAAATGCAATGCAGTAAAAAAAGTGCTGAAATCTGGGATCATCTCCTCAAAGCAGTTTGCTTACCAAGGTACGGTCGAAGAGTACTTGAAAAAGGGAACGAGGGGGCAAGACAGAGGGACTGAGGGAGAGTGTTCCAGAGTTTCTGGGCGTGTTGGCTGAAATCATGCCCTCCAATGGTGGGGCAGAGGGTGTGAGAGATGAGCAGGAGGCCGGTGCCAGTCAAGCGTGGCGCCGGGTGGTGGATTGGGGCCTGAGGAGTTCGGAGAGGTAAGGAGGTGCCAGAGAGTGAAGGGGTTAACTGGAGATTATTCAGAACTCTACAGCTCATGTCCTCTCCCACACTAAGCTCCATGTGCCAATCACCCCCACCTTTGCCCAGGCTCCCCATCCCCCAGAGAATTGAATTCAAGATACTCGTCCCACCTTTGAGCACTCGTCTTGTTCCTCCTTTCCTCTGCGACCCACTTAACCTTTACCAATCTGTCCACTCCTTCCACTCGTTGGGCACTCACCTGCTCCATGTCACCCGCTCTACCCATCCCACCACCGGAGATCGGGCCATAGTATTTCTGCCCCCACCCTCTTGAACTCCACCCCAGAGCCCCTCTGCCTCATCCCCTCCCTTGCCTCCTTCAAGGCCCATCTCAAGTCTCTCCTCTTCGATCACCTTCCCACCACCAATTCCTGTCTGCTCCTATCGATTTCAATCCGCAGCTCATGTGCAAGCCCTTCACTATCTAGCGCCTCAGGTCATCCTCCCGACATGAAAGGCACCGTATAAATGCAATCTGTTTTTTTCTGCAGAAGTAGCACAGGTCTGCTGAAAAAATGCCAAAAGATTGGTTAATTATCTCAACGGAGATGCTAGAAATGCCATAAACATCCCAACAGTAGATGTGCTAAAATCATTTTACAACATATAATTTCAGAAAGGCAGATTTACAAGGATTTGCCATTTGCTAGTACCTCATCTTAAAAGTCAATCTAATTGTACAACTTTGGGTTATCAGTCATTGATAGATCATCATTAGACCCTCTTTGAAAACCCAGCAACACCCTACCCTGGATTGTGGATTAATTTGATAAATTTGTCAAAAGTCATTAAAAGCAGTTCTTATACTCACTCGTTTACTGCACAATGTCAAATACATTCAGAATGAAAATTATTTCAATTTTCTCAAGGTAGGATTTTTTTTCAAAAAGTTCTCCATTAGTGATTTACACCCAGGCATGTCTGCACTTCTCAAAACGTAGCTCTTTGACCGTGTTTCCCCCTCCCTAATCCCTTCGGCACCCACCCCTAGCTTGTCAAGTGCTTTGAAGTATCCTCCCAATGTAAAAGCACTATATAAATTGTATAGTATTGTAACACAGCATGAGATATGATCAAATCCTAAATCAACAACTTCCCCAACAGATGCATAGTTATCATGGTTCGAAAATAACCCTGAATCAGTCACAAAACAGGAACCTAGGTCACAAACCCTTCTGGTGGCCTGAAATTTCAAGTTGGGACACACAACCCAAATTCTCTACCAAATATTTTGACAGATTAAATCCTTTTATCCTGCACTTCTCAAATGTTACCCACTTCTTCCTCAATCAATTACGGCTAGCTAGAAAGTTTTAGACACTTTTTGGTCTGGGGTTATCAGGCAATTCTTATAGGAAGAGTTAATAGTAATTCTTGCATCTAATATTGCGCCTTATCACGTCGCCGAGACGTCTCAAAGTGCTTCAGAGAATAAACAGTAAAGTGAATGGACTGTATATTTTGTGGGCAAAACGTGGCAGCCAATTGTGCAGAGTAATTAATTAGTTGCCACGTTGTCAACATAGGCAAGCTAGTTACTTATAGGAAGGTCCCATTGCATTATTGACATTGGATTTACATTGTAATGTTCAGGTTCAAAAGCTTGCCAGTCCTTNAAAAAAACAGCTGGAGTAGAGCATTTGGTGATTTGGAGCCTATACATGGAAACTCAACACTCAGTATTAACAGATTAGTACTATTGGCTTTAAACAACTGACATTCTCTTTGTGACACTCAGAGGATACAGTTCAAGATCCTGGTCACGTTCAAAGCCCTCCATGGTCTTGCTCACCCCTACCTCTGAACTCCTAACCCCTACTATCCTGCTCGCCCCCTCCGCCCTGCTTCACATCCCCCGCCTCGATCACCCCACTACTGCCGGCCGGGTCTCCTGCCACTCTGCCCCCTCCCTCTGGAACTCCATCCTGCAGTCTCTCCGCTTTACCCCTCCCTTGCCTCCCTCAAAACCCATCACAAGACCCTCCTCTTCGACCATGCTTTCGATCTCCCTTCTTCCCCCACTGCCCTCCACCCTCCCCGACCCCCAGCTCGGGTCCGAAACAGCGTCTTGTGACGTCCTCCCGACGTGACAGGTACTTTGCAAATGTAATTTTGTTTTTGTTGTTTTGCAAGTGTAAAACATCAAGAGGCAGAAGACATCAATAAAAATCGAAAGTTCAGGCTTGCACTTTGTTCATTTTTTGTGGTTTCTTTAGTTTTATTGCAACTAAATTGACTGAATACAGATATGCTGTATTCAAGATCACTTGCTAAGGCACTCTCCTGAAAACCAAGGAAACTGTTATGGAATTTATATTGCATCCTAATGTCTTCAAAGTCAGGAAAATTAAACAATGTTTCAAAACTCTTTAGTATTACTTCCAAAGCAACAACAACAAAATTACATTTGTATAATGCCTTTCATGTCGGGAGGACGCCCAAGGCGCAGGACAGACAGAGCTTCGGACCCGAGCTGAGGGTCGGGGAGGGTGGAGGGCAGGGGAAGAAGCAGGGAGATCAAAAGCACGGTCGAAGAGGAGGGTCTTGAGATGCGTCTTGAAGGTGGCGAGGGAGGGGGGCGAGGCGGAGGGACTGTGGGATGGAGTTTCAGGGGGTGGGGGTAGTGGCAGAAGGGCCACCCGCCAATAGTGGGGCAAGCGAAGCGGAGAACGTAAAGCAGGCCAGAGCCCGCTGAGCAGAGCAAGTGAGCAGGATGGTAGAGGTTTAGGAGGTCGCAGAGGTAGGGGGAAGCAAGTCCATGGAGGGCTTTGAAGGTGAGGACTAGGATCTTGAACTATACCCTCTGTGTGATGGGAGTCAGGCGAAGATGGGGGTGATAGGGTCAGGGAGCCGGTGCGGGAAAGGACACGGGCTGCAGAGTTCTGGATGATCTGCAGTCTATGGAGGGAGGAGTTGGGGGCCGACAAGCAGGGAGTTTGCGTAGTCACTGCTTAGCCTCAATGTAATGAGAACATGCATGAGGGTTTCGGCGCCTGCGGTGTGACAGTGGCGGAACCGGGCGATGTTGCGGTGGTGGGGAAGGCAGAACGGGTCATGGCGCAGATGTGGGGTAGAAAGGATAGTTGAGGGTCAAACAAGACCCCAAGGTTCGGGACTGGCTCAGTGAGGTGGAGTGAGCCCCATGGATGGTGATGCTGTCAGCGCCTGAGGTGCGGAGGCGCTGACGGGAGTCAATCAGGAGCCTCGGTCTTGTTGACGTTCAACTGAAGAAAGTTCGCTCTCATCCAGGACTTGATGTCTGACAGACATTCTGACAGACAGTGATCCTGGAGTCAAGGGTGGAGACAGAGAGGCACAGTTGGGTGTAATCTGCATACATATGGAAGTTGACCCCATGTCTGCGGATGATGCCACCAAGGGGGAGCATATAAATATTGGAAGAGGGAGACCAAGGACAGAGCCTTGAGAAATGCCGCATGAGACGGTGCGGGGGCTGGTGGAGAAACCGTTTGTGGAGATGAAGTAGAGGTGGTGTGAGAGGTACGATCTGAATCAGTCAAGGACAGAGCCGTGAAGGTTGAGGTGAGAGGAAAGCCGATGGATGAGGATAGAGTGGTCGACAGTGTCAAAGGCAGCAGAGAGGTCAAGGAGGACGAGGAGGCAGAGGGAGCCCTGATCGCAGATGGACAGAAAGTCTTTGGTCACTTTGACCAGGGCTGTTTCTGTGCTGTGGGCGGCATGGAAACCCGATTGGAGGAATGTGTTAAACAGAGGGAAAATTTTGAGGAATTTTTTTTACACAGCAAATTGTTCAGATCTGGAATGCACTGCCTGAAAGGGTGGTGGAAGCTTTTAAGAGAGAAGCAGATAATTATTTGGGGAGGACAACTTTGCAGGGCTATGGGGAGAGAGCAGGGGAGTGGGATTGATTTTGATAGCTCTTTTCGGCACAGACACGATGGGCCAAATGGCCTCCTTCTGTACTGTATAATTCTATGACGGATATTTGACAGATCAGAAGATCCCTGGTTCAATACCCAATTTGTGCAAATTAGCTGGTCTCAGCAAGTTTTTCAGTGATACAAATAGTTTCAGATACCCGGGATATAATCTAATCCCAGCAAATTAGATTATATGTTGGCAATGACTGGATGGAGCTAATTTGTGATGCCTCTTCCATGGTTGGATTTTCTGCTGATATTCCTGGCTTTCACGT
This sequence comes from Callorhinchus milii, assembly GCF_018977255.1. Lineage (NCBI taxonomy): Eukaryota > Metazoa > Chordata > Chondrichthyes > Chimaeriformes > Callorhinchidae > Callorhinchus > Callorhinchus milii. The sequence continues at coordinate 124,477,134 of NW_024704743.1, read as the reverse complement.
GGAGAGGAGGGAGGAAAACAACTGGTCGAAGGAAGGAATTCCAGAGGTTAGGGAGGGAAATCCTCTTTCTACTTTGGAGAATCGGAAAGTTCAGCCACTGATGATGGCATGTGTAGACAGGGGAAGCCCACCAAGCCTAAATCACCCAGCTGATCAGAGGGGGCGAGCACTGTAGTAGATTTGGAGGAGATCAGAGAGAAAGGGAGGTTCGTGGGTATAAAGTGATAACAAGTGGAGGCTGGCAAGGACTGGGTGATGTATAACTACAACTAGAGGGCAACCAATATCCATCGCAACATAACACAGGGTCTTCGAGGAAAAACTGTTGCCAGGGATGATATCAGTTAGAAGTCACAAGTTATAACTCATTAAAAAAATACTGCAGATGCTGGAAATCTGAAAACAAAAACGGGTCAGGCCGCATCTATGGAGAAAGGAAAGTGAGTCAACGTTTCGGGTCCACGACCCTTTGTCAGTTCTCCAAAATTTTGAGCTATTAAGAGATTGAAGAATTCAATATTAACCAAAATAAACCCTCAGCCCCTCTCAAGAACTTCTGGTTTTAACAAGAATCAAAAATATGCTGCCTGAGCTGAAGATTTGTTTTGATCCAATCTAGGTCACCTGGTACTATTCAACTATAGGTAGTGGTGAGGTGGAAAACAGCGACAAAGGAAGTTAGTTTGAAACATTTGCATGTGATAAATTTTCTTTAGTTCTTTGAAAGTTTTTTAGGTACAGATTGATCAGCTTTTAAAATATGAAACATTTTCACAGTCAAGCGTTATTCCTTCCACACCTAAAAAAAAAGCCCCAAGTTAGTCTTTTCCTATTTCTAAGCATCATAAAATGGGTGGGTAAAAATCATTAATGACAAATCATAGTATAACCTTCCCATCTGCACTGGAAGCANTTTTTTGTGTCAATTAATTCTGGCAACAGGATGCACCTTAGAATTACTAGTCATATGAAACCAATTCACAGCATATGAACAGCACCCCAATCCTTTTCCAAGGAAGAAAACCTGACCAAACAAGTATACCAAAGCAGTATACTATTAACAATCCCTACATTTGATATGCTTGCTACGCCCTTGGGGTCTTGTTTGACCCTCAACTATCCTTTCTACTCCACATCTGTGCCATGACCCGCTCTGCCTTCCCCCATCTCCACAACATTGCCCGGCTCTGCCACTATCTCACACCGCAGGTTGCCGAAACCCTCATGCACGCTTTTATTACATTAAGGCTGGACTATGTGAACACCTTCCTTGTCGGCCTCCCCAATTCCTCCATAGGCTGCCGATCATCCAGAACTCTGCAGTCCATGTCCTCTCCCGCACCAGACCCTATCACCCCCACCCTCGCTCAACTCCACTGGCTTCCTATCGCACAGAGGATACAGTTCCAAGATCCTGGTCCTCACCTTCAAAGCCCTCCATGTTTTGCTTCACCCCACCAGCTCTGCAAGTTCCTAACCCCCTACTATCCCGCTCGCACCCTCTGCTCAGTGCGCTCCGGCCTGCTTCCCTTCCCCCACCTCGCTCGCCCCACTATTGGTGGGTGGGCCTTCTGCCACTGCGCCCCCACCCTATGGAACTCCATACCGCAGTCCCTCCACCTCACCCTTGCCTCCTTCAAGACCCATCTCAGGCCCTCCTCTTCAACAGTGTTTTCGATCACCGCTTTCCTCCCTGCCCTCCACCCTCCCCGAAACTGTCTGTCCAGCGCCTTGGGACATCCTCCCAACGTGAAAGGCACTATACAAATGTAATTTGGTTGTTGTTGTTTCCACATCTGAAGGACGTCTCAAAGCCCTTCACAAGATTTGCTATAAAGTATATTGACTGTTTATTTTGAAAGCGGCAACTAATTTGTACACAGTAGTGTCCCACAAACGAAGTGATTGACTGATTTTATCTGGGGGATTCTTAGCCATGTCATCAGGAGAAACTCCCTTCTCTTTTTGTGCTTCAGGATAATAATAATCCTTGCATTTATCTGAAACGGAAGGAAAATAATATGTATGGAAAATGAAGAGACCTGGTGATCCTGATTGACAAAAAATTGAAGCTCTCCCAACAATGCACTGTGGCAGTGAGTAAAGCAAACCAGATGTTGGGAGTATCAAAAGATCAATAGAAAGCCCAAAACAGTGGGGTAATCGTGCCACTGTATAGATCATTGGAGACTATAGATTACTTAGAGACTGTGTACAGTTCTGGTCACCGCAGCACAAAAAGGATATTGGAGAAATCGAGAAGATACAGAGGGCAACCAAAAAGATTTGAGGGAATTGAAGGACTGGACTGTGAGGAACGACTGAGTAAATTGGACAACAACAACAACAAAATTACATTTGTAAAGCGCCTTTTACGTTGGGAGGTGTTCCAAGTCGCTGAACAGTCAGGGATCAGTTGGGGTTCACCCTGGAAACGAGAAGAGTGAGAGCCGACACGATTGCTGTCTTTAAGGCTCTAAAGGGGCCAAACAATCTGGATCATGATGGGCTGCTTCAACGTGTCCAGAATAGTAAACCAGAGGCCACGGCCCTGCGATTGAAGGGCATAAATACAGAACAAGTCCACCAAACACCATTTCAGTGAGCGGATAGTGACCGTGTGGAACAGACTCCCCGGGGAGACGGTGAAGCAGGAAATGTTGATACTTTCAAACGCAGATTAGACAGTTTTCTTTTAGGGAATAATATGATGGGATACAGCGCACAGGGAGATGGGGACATATGCACATGTGACCACCAGGGAGGTGGAAGGCCAACCGGATGGACCTTGGCTGTTTTTTGTCGAGCATTTCTTATGTTATTTGACATAGCAGCTTATCAAGTTTTTGAGAAACCACAAACCACTTCACAGAACGTACTGTAAAGGGTATTAACTACTTTTGTGGGATCTTCAATGACCATCTGGATGGGCACAGACGGCCTCGGTTTAACATCTTATCCAAAGGACGGCACCGCAGACAATGCAGCGCTCCCCCAGCAACGCACTGGGGCGTCAGCACTGAGCAGGTCGTCCTGAACCCACGTCGCCCTGACCCAGAGGCGGGAGCGCTGCCATCCCACTGCCACCACCTCACCCCGTGAGGAATTAATTATACCTTCTTCCTCCTTCACAGCAACGGTGTGGGGGGGTGGGGATACAAAACGGGGCTTAAGTGGAGCAAACGGCCAATAACACGACGAGAACGTGTACCTCTTCTTCCTCAAGATCAATGCAAAACGGGGTGAAGGGCCGGAAAGCCTGCATCAAGACAGAGCCGGCGGGAAAATACCCCCACCCGCCTCCCCACCACTGGCCGATGTGAGACAAAATGGCGCCTCTCCGCGCGCTTCTCCCCTCCCGTCTGCACACACCGCGGGGGGCGGGGCTTAGGCGGTGTTTACTGGGTCTGATTGGACGCAGCGATGGGCGGGGCTGCCTGTGATTGGCGGAGCCGCCGTCCCAACGGTCAGTGAGGGGCGGTTGGCAGCGCGCGGGGCGGCGGCGGCGGGACGGCGCCCACGTGGCTCTCAGCCGTTTGAAAGCCGCTCGGGCGGCCCCGGGGCGGCGGCGGCGGAGGAGGAGGAGTCCTCTCCTCCCGAATCAAACCAACGCTCTGTGCAAAACTCGGACAAAATGGTGGAGAGGAAACAGGAGCACAACCTTCACCCCCGTCCCCACCCCATCCCCACCCTCTCTACCCCATCCCCAACGCCCCCTCTCTACCCCTCCCCCTCCCGCTAACCCCTCTCTCTCTGTTCCTCTTCGCTCTCCTCTTCCCCCTCTCTCTCCTCTGTCCTCCCTCCTCAAACCCCTTCCCTCCCTCCCTCCTCTAACCCCTTCCCTCCCTCCCTCCCTCCTCTAACCCCTTCCCTCCCTCCCTCCCTCCTCTAACCCCTTCCCCTCCCTCCCTCCCTCCCTCCTCTAACCCCTTCCCTCCCTCCCTCCCTCCTCTAACCCCTTCCCTCCCTCCCTCCCTCCTCTAACCCCTTCCCTCCCTCCCTCCCTCCTCTAACCCTTCCCTCCCTCCTCCTCTAACCCCTTCCCTCCCTCCCTCCCTCCTCTAACCCCTTCCCTCCCTCCCTCCCTCCTCTAACCCCTTCCCTCCCTCCCTCCCTCCTCTAACCCCTTCCCTCCCTCCCTCCCTCCTCTAACCCCTTCCCTCCCTCCCTCCCTCCTCTAACCCCTTCCCTCTCTCTTCCTTCCCCCTCAGGGTTTTGAACCACCAAAACAACAACAACAACAACAAGATTCCATTTATAGAGCGCCTTTCACGTCAGGAGGACGTCCCAAGGCGCTGCACAGTTGGGTCAGGACCCGAGCAGTGGGGAAATGGTCAGGGTGAGGGGAGGAAAGGGAGGGAGAGAGGAGGGGGAAATGGTCAGGGTGAGGGGAGGGAAGGGAGGGAGAGAGGAGGGGAAATGGTCAGGGTGAGGGGAGGGAAGGAAGGGAGCGAGGAGGGGGAAGAGAGTCGAGAGGGGAGCTGAAGGCTCGGTCAAAGAGAAAGGTTTTGAGACCGGCCTTGAAGGAGGAAAGGGAGGAAGCGGCGAAGGCACTGGGGATGGAGTTCCAGAGCCTCGGGGCTGAGAGGCTGAAGGCCCGACCACCGATGGTAGGGCGGTTGGGGCGGGGGACGTGGAGCAGACCGGAGCCAGAGGAACGGAGGGTACGGGCAGGTAGGGAGGGGGATAGTAGGTTGGAGAGGTAGGAGGGAGCGAGGCCGTGAATGGCCTTGTAGGTGAGGATGAGGATCTTGAAATCAAACCCCTTCAAAGAGGTGTGTACCACCACCACCGACTTCTACACTTTATTTCATGTTCAGTTTTAGTGAAGCTTTTAATTTACAAACGGGCATTTAATGGCATTAATTAAACATTTAATATTCAATTTCCATTATTTCATTTAAAGTTATTCAAGCGCCCCTCCTCCATTCTCTTCGATAGATTTGCCCACAAAATGCACAGTTACTACACTTCACAGTATGTCCTCACCACCTCGGCTGACATCGGTGCAGTGCTGGGAGTGAGCGCTGCATTTTTAACCACTGACCTTCGGATAAGACTTTAAACCGAGGTCCCATCTGCCTGTTCAGGTACAACAACAACACGATTACATCTGTGTAGTGCCCTTCGTGTCGGGAGGACATCCCAAAGTGCTGCACAGTGACAGCATTTCAGACCCGAAAGGCATTAAAGATCCCGTCACTGATGGGAGAGAAGAGAATGTCTGGTGTCCCGGACAACCTCCCAATAAAATTGGTCATTCACTTCACAGCTGTTTGTGGAAGACCGGTGTGTGCAAATTCACTGCTGTGTTCGCCTGCAAAGACAGTCACTACACTTGACAGTAAAATCCTACAAAGTGCTTTGAGATGGCTCACCGAGGTGATGTGTCAGATTATACAAAGGTTATTGTGATGAAGAATGCCCACCTGGGCAAGGAACCTGGAAAGGCACCAAGCGGGTGGGGGAGGCTAAACACTTTGAGTCAAGGGGAGGGGATGTGAGAGAGACCATTTACATCCATCCATAACGGGCAAATCATTTTTTTAAAAAGTCAAAGTCAACAGATCAGACGATACACTGAGGATTTAATATATTGGAAAGCAGAGTGAAGAACAGCTTGGAAATCAAAGACCGAATCACTCTGCATTGAACCTCAACTCCCAACCATCTGGGAAGGGAGTTTCTCCTGGTTTCCTGGCCTACAATCCTCCAGATTAAATTGTTCATTCACATTAGGACTGTTTGCAGAACACGACTTTGCAACCTTCGCTTACAGTCACTACACCCTACACAAAGTTTGTGAGGCTCAGTGTTATAAAAACTGCAAAAAAAGTATTTTTTATCTGCTACTGTTTCTAGTGCCATTTGGCTTGGGAAGGCTGATCACCTGAAGGTTCACACACCAGGGACTGAGTGCCTGAGCAAGTCAGCAATAACAACTTTCACTTGTATAGCGCCCTCCAAGCAGATAGCGTCTCAGAGCGCTTAACAGTGGCAGAGCCACTAAACTAAACTAAACTAAACTGGCGGAGGCGGTGGGTCAGCCTCAGGTATGTAAGGTTGATCTTCATGCCGTCTTCTATTGGGTTTTCGTATCCTGGTTACATTTGAGAAAAGTAATTTCACACTCTAATTAGTGCCATTTTGCTCGATTCACACAATAGGTGCAAACAGGAGACAGTCATTCTACCTTTGTGCTGTGTTCATGGATTACCCACAGAGTACACATGAAGCTCCACGTGTGGGCGGGTTTGCAACAAACTTTTTTTAAAAAAATGGAAAGTAAAAGAATGTTACCCTCAGGGGCTCAGCTCCGGGGTCTGGGCTCTGGGGTCTGAGCTCTGGGCTCCCGGCTCTCCGGGCTCTGGGCTCCCGGGGTCCGGGCTCCCGGCTCTGGGCTCCCGGGTCCAGGCTCCCGGGTCTGGGCTCTGGGCTCCCGGGCTCTGGGCTCCCGGCTCCGGGCTCTGGGCTCCCGGCTCTCCGGGCTCTGGGCTCCCGGGGTCCGGGCTCCCGGGTCCGGGCTCCCGGGTCCGGGCTCCCGGGCTCCGGGCTCCCGGGCTCCGGGCTCCCGGGTCTGGGCTCCCGGGTCTGGGCTCCCGGGTTTGAGCTCTGGGCTCCGGGCTCTGGGCTCCCGGGTCTCCGGGCTCTGGCTCCCGGGTCTGAGCTCTGGCTCCGGGCTCTGGGCTCCAGGCTCTGAGCTCTGGGCTCCCGGCTCTGGGCTCCCGGGTCTGAGCTCTGGGCTCTGGGCTCCAGGCTCTGAGCTCTGGGCTCCCGGCTCTGGGCTCCCGGCTCTGGGCTCCCGGGTTTGAGCTCTGGGCTCCCGGCTCTGGGCTCCCGGCTCTGGGCTCCGGGCTGGAGGACAGCACACACACCGTCACATCTCTCACAACACGCCAGTTCACACACACGCATGTAAACACAAAACAGATCCTGTTCTCTCTCCGCCCACAACCCCCCCCTCCCCCACACGCTCTCTCCTGAGAGCCTTCTGATCCTGTTCCTCCTCTCCCCCCCACCCCCCCCACCTGTCACAACCCCCCCCCCAACACTCACACATCCTCTCCCCCCACCCTCACACAACCCCCCCAACACACACATCCCCCCACCCTCACACATCCTCTCCACCCGCTCACACATCCCCCCACCCTCACACATCCTCTCCCCCCTCACACATCCCCCCAACACTCACACATCCTCTCCCCCCCACCTCACCACCCCCCTCACCCCCCCCTTACACATCCCCCCCACCATCCTCTCCCCCCCTCACACATCCCCCCCACCCTCACACATCCTCTCCCCCCCCTCACACATCCCCCCCACCCTCACACACCCCCCTCACCCCCCTTACACATCCCCCCCACCCTCACACATCCTCTCCCCCCCTCACACATCCCCCCAACACTCACACATCCTCTTCCCCCACCCTCACACCCCCCACCCTCACACCCCCCCACCCTCACACACCCCCACCCTCACACCCCCCCTACCCTCACACACCCCCTCACCCCCCCCCACCCTCACACACCCCCCTCACCCTCACACACCCCCCACCCCCCCCACCCTCACACACCCCCTCACCCCCCCCACCCTCACACACCCCCTCACCCTCACACACCCCCTCACCCTCACACACCCCCTCACCCCCCCCCCTCACACACCCCCCTCACCCCCCCCCCCTCACACATCCTCTCCTGAAGGAACTAAACAACTTTTTTTTAAAAAATCAGTTCACAAAACCTCTGACGCATTTGCAAAGTGTATTTACCAATAGTTATATACGGTACAAACGGCCCTGAGGTTCGGGTTATTCACTCACTCGGAACTCAACATTTACAAAATAATAAAACTTTTTTAAAAGCAAAAATAAGGATTATTTGTGAACATCCAATGGCTTCGGAAATCCCCGGAGTTTGTACTCACTGTCACATCACTCACAGACATTACTGACTACTCCTTCCCATTTTACTCGTGTTTCAGACACCACAACCCCCCCCCACCCCCACAACCCCCCACACCCCCCCCACCCTCTCCCCCACAGCCCCACCCTCTCCCCACACCCCCACAACCCCCCCACCCCCCCACAACCCCCCCCCACACACACACCCCCCCCCACCCCCACAACCCCCACACCCCCCACCCTCTCCCCCACAGCCCCACCCTCTCCCCACACCCCACAACCCCCCACACCCCCCCACCCTCTCCCCCACACCCCCACAACCCCCCCCCACCCCCACCCCCCCACACCCCCCCACCCTCTCCCCCACACCCCACCCTCTCCCCCACACCCTCCCACAACCCCCACACACACCCACACCCCCACCCTCTCCCCCACACCCCCACCCTCTCCCCCACAGCCCCCCCACACCCCCACCCTCTCTCCCACAGCCCCCCACCCCCCCCACACCCCCACCCTCTCCCCCCACCCCCCCACCCCCCCACCCCTCCCCCACACCCCCACAACCCCCCACACCCCCACCCTCTCTCCCACAGCCCCCCACCCCCCCCACACCCCCACCCTCTCCCCACACCCCCACCCTCTCCCCCACACCCCCCCCCCCCCACCCCCCCCACACCCCCTCCCCCAACCCCTCCACCCACACACCCCCAACCTCCCCCCACACCCACAATCCCCCAGACCCCCCACCCTCTCCCCACCCCACAAACCCCCCCAGACCCCCCCAACCCTCCCCCCCATTCCCACAATCCCCCCCCCCCGACCCCCCCTCCCCCCCCCCATTCCCCCTGTAAACAGGACCACGAAAGGGTTTCCAATCGGAACTTAAAAACTACAGCGTTTAAATCACATCCCGAGACACAGCGCAGGTTCGGATTTCTGTTGATTTTTCAATTGTTTTTTAGTGTAAACAAAGCACCAAAACCCTCAGAAACCTCTTCCCCGAACACATCCCTCAACTCACCTCCACACCAGAACCCTCTCGCGCTGTGCGGCCCCGACAGCGGCGTCGCTCTCAAATGTGACTTTCTTAAAAATATACTTTGGAAAGTGCAGATGGAGACAAGTTCCTAATGCGGTGACTGTGACCCCCGGAGGCGGCTCTGGGGGGGGCTCTGGGGGGGGCTCTGGGGGGGCTCTGGGGGGGGCTCTGGGGAGGGCTCTGGGGGGGCTCTGGGGGGGGCTCTGGGGGGGGCTCTGGGGAGGGCTCTGGGGGGGCTCTGGGTGCTCTCGGTGGGGCTCTGGGGGGGGGGGGGGCTCTGGGTGCTCTGGGGGCTGCTCTGGGGGGGCTGTGAGTGCTGCTGCTCTGGGCGCTGTGGCTGTTTGCTGGCGGTGGGTGTGAGCGTTGGCTTTAAGGCTGTGGTCTCAGCCCTCCCCCTCCCTCCCCCCCTCAGCCCTCCCCTCCCTCCCCCCCCTCCCCCCCCTCAGCCCTCCCCCCCCCTCAGTCCTCCCTCTCCCCCCCTCTCCCTCCCCCCCCTCAGCCCTCCCCTCCCTCCCTCAGCCCTCCCTCCCTCCCCCCCCTCAGCCCACCCCTCCCTCCCTCAGCCCTCCCCTCAGCCCTCCCCCCCCCTCAGTCCTCCCTCTCCCCCCTCTCCCTCCCCCCCCTCAGCCCTCCCTCCCTCCCTCAGCCCTCCCCTCCCTCCCTCAGCCCTCCCCTCCCCTCAGCCCTCCCCCCCCCTCAGTCCTCCCTCTCCCCCCCTCTCCCTCCCCCCCCTCAGCCCTCCCTCCCTCCCTCAGCCCTCCCCTCCCTCCCTCAGCCCTCCCACTCCCCTCTGTTTTAAATATACTGTCCACGTGTTTGATTCCACCACAGACACTGCCCCACAGCCCCACAGCTCCGGTGTTTATTTGCCAAACATATGTGTATATTTACTAAAATACGTTTGTGGTAAAGTTGGGAAATAAAAACAAAGACTTTTTTTTGCAACTCTCAATGTAATTAAACCCTCAGAGGACGCACTGCTCCGCCGACCTCCCAAAGAAGCTTCTGATCTGCTGCAGTGGCTGTGCACTGACGGTGGGTTCTCGGCAAATGGCACAGTTCCCATTTTATTGCATTGTTTACAGTCTCCCACATGATAACACATTCACTACACACGATTGTCACTCCACATACACAATACACAGTCCAATAAACGGATAATAATGTGGTCGTTCAACCCGCGGCTGTGTGCGGGACACTGCTGCGCAATCGGCCGCCGCGCTTCACCCACAGAGTATTCAGTCAATTCACTTTACTGTATATCCTGCGAAGCGCTTTGAGACGCCTCGAAGACGTGATAAGGCGCCGTATCAAATGCAGGGATTATTATTATTAAACCTAGAATGGCCTCATGCCCTTTCAATAACACTTGCGGTTAATAATAATAATAATCCTCGCATTTGATATAGCGCCTTATCACGTCTTCGAGATGTCTCAAAGCGCTTCACACAGTATACTGTGAAGTGGATTGACTATATTTTGTATGCAAAACGCACCAGCGAATTGCACACAGCAGTGTCGTTTTCACCATTCCTCCCTCCCCCCAAAAACCTTACAGTTGGAGGCAGTTTTCATAACACAAATATTCACATCAGAGACAAGTTCAGTTGGTTTCTAAATGTTTAAATAAACATATATGTAAATCCCCACCACAGCCACACACTGAGTGAGTCACTTCTGCATTTGCTGTAAATCTTTATGGTGTGTTAATTAATGTGTGTCATGTACAGGAATGCTTTCCCACAAATAACCCTTACATTTCCAGCTATTTCATAATTCATGGCATACGGTATAGGCGTTTTAAGCCATTTATTCCAACCTAAACATCTGCAAATTACAGAAGAATGTCTTGATATGTAATTTTAAAAACACACCTCCCGATCATAAAAAATAATCCTTGCATTTGATATAGCCTCCTAATCCGAGGTGACTTCTACCTCCACTTCACCCCCTCCTGCTCTACCTCTGCCGACTTCTCCCTCCTCTCTTCCCTCAACCTCTCCCTCCTCATCCACTCCCCCACCCACGTCCGTGGCCACCCCCTTGACCTGGTAGTCACCCGGGGCCTCACCGTCTCGGACATCAACAACAACAACAAGATTACATTTGTACAGCGCCTTTCACATCGGGAGGACGTCCCAAGGCGGACATCACCATCATCGATAAAGCCATCTTGGACCAACACTTCATCTCCCTCAACACCTCTGTACCCCTTCCCCTTTCTCAACTCTCCACCATCACGTACCGTCCATGGAAAAATGTTTCCTCCCTCTCCCTCTCCGCTGCCTTGGAGTCATCTGAACTCCTTCACCTCTGGCCCTCCCTGACCGATCTTCCCTCCTCACTCTCTTTTCTCCACAACTCCCTCTCCTCCATTCTGGACTCCCTTGACCCCCTCACCTCCCGAACTGCCTCATACTCCCGTAAATCTCCCTGGTACACCTGCCATCTCCATTCCCTCAAGGCACAAGTGCGAACTGCCAAACGCGCCTGGACCACATCCAAGGTCCATCAGCAGATGTGGCTTCACCACAACAAAACCTACTGCTGCGCTCTTGCCTCCGCCAAATCCTCCTTCTACTCCAAGGTTATCTTGGAGACAAAGGACAACAACAACAACAACAACAACAAGATTCCATTTATAAAGCGCCTTTCACGTCAGGAGGACGTCCCAAGGACAACCCCCGCTTCTCTTTTCCACCACAAACCGTCTCCTCCATCCACCTTCCCACACCTCGCCCATCCTCTCCTCAAACTCCAACTGCGAGGAGATGCCGGATTTCCCCGAAACCAAAATCGAGGGGATACGTTCAGCCACCTCAGCCCCATCCACAGCCACCCCCACATAACCTCTCCCTTATGACCCACGCCCCACCCATCCCCCCCTATACTTCTTCGACCCTATCTCTCCCTCCCTCCTCCGTGATTGTTCGCAAACTCAAACCACCCCCCCTCCTGCTCTCTTGATCCTATCCCCACCTCTCTCCTCATCTCCTAGCTCCACCTTCTGGTCCTTCTCCTGTCCGACGTCATCAACCTCTCCTAGTCCACCGGTTCAGTTCCCACCTCCCTAAAAACAGCCGTCATCACACCCATCCTGAAAAAACCTTCTCTGGACCCATCCCTACTCTCCAGCTACCGCCCCATCTCTAACTTCCTATTCCTCTCCAAGGTTCTGGAACAAGTCATCGCGTCCCAGCTCCGCTCCTTTCTCTCTCGCCATTCCCTCTTTGAATCCCTCCAATCTGGCTTCAGCGCTGCCCACAGCATGGAAACAGCCCTGGGGGTTACAGTCACTAATGACATTCTAAACATCTGTGATCAGGGCTCCCTCTGCCTCCTTGTTCTCCTCGACCTCTCTGCCACCTTCGACACTGTCGACCACTCCATCCTCATACACCACCTCTCCTCTTTACTCAATCTTCGCGGAACTGCCCTTGTCTGGTTCGATTCCTATCTCTCTCACCGTCTCCATTTTGTTGCCTGTAATGGTTTCTCCTCCATCCCCCGCACTGTCATGTCTGGCGTCCCCCAGGGCTCTGTCCTTGTCTCCTCTTTAATATCTACATGCTCCCCCTTGGTGACATCATCCACAGACATGGGGTCAACTTCCATATGTACCCGGATGTCACCCAACTCTATCTTTCTGCCTCCACCCTCAACTCCAGGACCACTGCTGTCCTGACAGACTGTCTGTCAGACATCAAGTCCTGGATGAGGGCAAACTTCCTACAGTTGAATGTGAACAAGACTGAGGCCCTCCTGATTGACTCGCGCCAGCGCCTCTGCACCTCAGGCTTTGGCAGCATCACCCTCCGTGGTTGGACACTACAACTCACCAACTCACCAGCCAGTCAGGAACCTGGGTGTCTTGTTCGACCCTCAACTGTCTTTTCTCCCCCACATCCAAACCATGACCTTCCCTCACCTCCGTAACATCGCCCGACTCCGCCACTACCTCACCCTTCAGGCCTCTGAAACTCTTGTTGGTGCCTTCATCACCTTCAGGCTCGACTATGCAAACGCCCTACTTGTCAACCTTCTCAACTTCTCCCTCCACAGCTGCAGATAATCCAGAACTCTGCAGCCCGTGTCCTCTCCCGCACCAAACTCCGTGACCCCATCTCCCCCATTCTCGTCCGATTCCATTGGCTCCCTATCCTTCAGAGGTTCAAGATCCTGGTCCTCACATACAAAGCCCTCGATGGCCTCGCCCCACCTTATCTCTGTGACCTCCTACCCCCTACCAACCCGCCAGTGCCCTCCGCTCAGCCAGCTCCGGCCTGCATCATTGGTGGGAGAGCCTTCAGCCACTCCTCCCCCAACCTCTGGAATTCCATCCCCCAATCACTCCGCCTCGCCCCCTCCTTAGCCTCCTTCAAGACCCGCCTCAAGACCCTCCTCTTCGACCATGCCATTGGTCATCCCCCTTCCCCTCCCCTCCCTTCTCCTTCCCTGACCCCAGCTCGGGTCTGAAATGCTGTACACTGTCCAGCGCCTTGGGACATCATCCCGACGTGAAAGGTGCTATACAAATGTAAGCTTGTTGTTGTTGTAGTGCCTTATCACGTCTTCGAGACGTCTCAAAGTGCTTCACAGAATATACTGTAAAGTGAATCGACTGTATATTTTGTGGGCGAAACACAGCAGCCAATTGCAAACAGCAGCGTCCCACTGGGGGAAGAATTTTTTTTTAACCCCTCGACTGGTGAAACAGATCAAAATGATAGTTTTACAACTCAATTACCCATTGTTAAAACAGTCCATCAGTCTCACTAATGAAACAATAAACTCCTACTTGAGGTCACTAACTGTTGCTAAGTGGACATGCTATTGCTGGCGGTGGTCTGCCAGTGTCGTGGCTGTACTTGCTGTATTAATCATTGCATTTGTTAGAGCGCATTTGATATCTTCCTGTTGGTGGGGGGGGGAGGTAAATGGGGTCTCATTGGAGTTGAATTGGCTCCAAGGTGACATGTTTGGCAACAAAGCTGTGTGGTTGTAGCTGGTTAGACTCCAGCAGTTACCCCAATGCACACTCTGGGGTCACCAAGCCTTGGCTCTTGCTAACTTGCACCTAATACTGGAAATACTGGAATTAGGTAATCAGGATGTGTCCCTCCAGGGAGAGAGACCACATTCCATTCCAACAATCTATCTCTGGGATTTCCACGTGTAGGAATTGGTAGGTATTAGTTTGAAGACTCATTAAATATGGTGGTGAGATTCCGCATGTGTCACTCGGCTGACTCCCAAAAAATAGCGCCTTACCATATCGTTGAAACATCTCAAAAGCAGTTCACAGGATATAGAGTAAAGTGAATTGATGTATTTTGGGATTGTTCAGGTCCTACAAATACCCGTTAAAAGCACTTTTTGTTGCTTGGGGTTTTACTATGTCTGATAACAGAAAGTGTTTGGTGCAGAGTAACGAAAACACAAAGCAGAAAAGGATATGTTTTGGTGGTCGCAAAAAGTTTCCATGTTAAAATATTAAAAGTTATGGCTGTCGAACTCCTAAGGGGTTGGGGGGGGGGGGCAGCAGTTTGTCTTGAGTGTCCTCTGGGGCAATAATAATATTAATGTGCTTTATTCTGGCAAAGTAGGGTGTGTGTATAGGGTTTATAATGCCTGTACAGGACTAACAAGTTATACAGATTTAAAAATGAACAAGTGGATAACATTTCTGAAACTCGGCTCCCAATTCCCAGGGTTGTTACTAGATTATTGAGTCAATCACCATACAACACAACAACTTGCATTTATATTGCACCATTCCCACAGGTAGTGTCTCAGAGTGCTTAAAGGCTCAATGCCGAGCATCTGGGGGATGGGAAGCCAGTGAAGCCGGGCGAGGGTGGGGGGGATGGGGTCACGGAGCCAAGTGCGGGAGAGAATATGAGCTGCAGAGTTCTGGATGATCTACACTTGTGGAGGGAAGAGTTGAGATAGGCGACAAGCAGAGCATTGGCATAGTCAAGCCTAGTTGTAATGAATGTGTGTATGACGGTTTCAGCGGCCTGGGGGGTGAAGCAGTGGAGGAGTTGAGCAATGTTGCGGAGGTGGGGGAAAGCAGAGCGGGTCACGGCACAGACGTGGGGGAGAAAGGACATTTAAGGGTCAAACAAGACATCAAGGTTCCTGACTGACTCAGTGAGGTGGAGTCTGCATCAATGGATGCTGATGCTGCCAGTGCCTGTGGTGCTGAGGCGCTGACGTGAGCCAATCAGGAGGACATCAATCTTGCTGACGTTCAACTGAAGAACGTTATCTCTCATCCAGAATTTGAAGTCTGACAAGCAGTCTGTCCGGACGTCAGTGGTCCTAGAGTCGAGGGTGGAGGCAGAGATAGTTGGCATCTGCACCTCAACTTCAATTACCCGCCCTTGTCCCGTATCCCTTGATATCCAGACCTAACAAATGCAACAGCAACAATTTTACAATTAGATAATGACTTTCACGTCGAGAGAACGGCTGAAAACTCTTCACAGAACTGGGCGTCTGGGGGTAAAGGGAACAGGAGGGAGAGGAAGGAAAAGTGGCAAAACAAACAGGTCTTCAGGTGGGCTTTAAAGGTAGTGAGGGAGCGAGGTAGAGGGACTCTAGGAGAATCCGGATATACGGATTAAAGACTATAGAACAAGATGCCGAGGTTTTGCACTGGCTCCGTTAGATGGAATGTGTATCTATAGAGATCGATAGTCAGTGCCTGTAGTGAGAAGGTGCTGATAGAAGCTGATGAGCTGATATTCAGCTGAAGGAAGTTCGAGCTCCTCCAGGACGTGAAGTCTGTCAGGCAGTTGGTCAGAACAGCACTGGTCCTGCAATTGAAGGTAAAGGCAGTGAGTTCGGTATCATCTGCGTACATGTGGAAGTGGGCCCCATGTCTGCAGATAATGTCACAAAAGGGGAGCATAAGGGGGAGGTGAAGAGGATAGGTCCGAGGTCAGAACCCTGCGGAACGCTGCAGGTGACTAGATGCGAGGAGAAACTGTTAAATAAGACAAAGTGAAGACACTGAGATAGGTGAGAGTGAAACCAGGAAAGGCCAGAACTGTGGAGAACGAGAGTGGTTGATGGATGCAAAGATCGTTATATCAAAGTTCAGAGAGTTCACAAAGTTCTATTACCTTTTATGCTAGTGCACTGCCCAACAACTGAAACACGTGGAAGAATGATGATAATTGCATGTCGAAGTACTTCATTGTATTCAGTACAAATGTTTAACTGTATTTAGACATCCAGAGAATCGGTCTGAGGCCATCATTTCATGGCAGATAATAATTCGTCATCATGTTTGGTGCGACATCTTCTGTAACATGGGTGGAGTGAGGAGGTGAAATGCATCTCTGACTAAAGGAAATAATTTAGGAGGAGACGGTTTACATTTCTGACTTCTATTATTCATCAGTATCTGGGTGGACAGATCCCAATAACATGTTCCAACAAAACCCCACATTTCTACCAGATTTTAAAGTCTGACGTCAACTTAATTAATAATAATAATTGATGCTATCATTCATGCTTGTACGTGATTTCAGTCACATCTCGACTGACTTTCCAGGAGGAGATGGGAGAATGTCATAATTGTCGTTTGTGTCTTTTTAAAAATATTGTACAGGCTGTTCACAAAGTCCTGTTACCCCCTGTTCGTTTCTTACAATCAATTATTATTTTTTGAAACAACAACAAATTACATTTGTATAGCGCCTTTCACGTCGGGAGGATGTCCCAAGATGCTGGACAGTCAGGGATTTGCACCCAAGCTGGGGTTTGGGATCAGGGGTGCAGGGTGGGGAGGGTGGGGGTAGGAGGGTAGCTGAAGGCGCAGTCGAAGAGGAGGGTCTTGAGACGGGCCTTGAAGGAGGCGAGGGAGGGAGCGAGGGGAAGGAACTGTGGGATGGCGTTCCCAAGGGTGGGGGCAAAGGAGTAAACTACAGGAATATGGGGAAAGGCAGGTAAAGGGGACTGAAAGGATTGCTCTTTAAAAGAAACAGCACAGATACAATGGGCCAAATGGCCTTCTTCTGTGCGGCAAATTCCTATGGTTACGGCTAAGTCCACTGTTACGGAACCAGTCACAAGGGGCCGGGAATACTCCCCCTCAGCTCCTGGTAACCCTGCAAGACAAAGCCCTAACTAACGGGGAGGGTGGTCCTCGCTGGACAAGCAGCGGGAAAGCTGCCAGACAGTGATATCAATGGCCGAGCGGTGTGGGTTTAGCGGGTTACACTCCAGCAGTTACCCCAACACATACTCTGGGGTCCCCCCAAGCCTTGGCTCTCGCCAACCTGTGCCTAATACTCTCCGGAATCAGGTAAACAGGATGTGTCCCTCCAGGACTCTTAAGCATGGTAATGGGTTTCCGCATGTGTCAAGACACTTGGCTGACAAAAAAAACTCCAATGTTATAGGCTTCAGAGTAAAGAAATTCTTGGATACGGCAAAAGTTGGAGAATTTGAGAAGGAATATTTATATTTATAGATTATAGATTTATATTGCATATTTATAGAACCTTATAATAATAATGCTTATATCTGGTATAGCTTCTTTCTTTTTGTGGGCATCCAAAGGACAGCACCTCCAACAATGTAGTGCCCTGGAGTATAATGAGTTCAAAGTCCCGATGCGGAGATTGATCCGACAACTTTCAAACACAAGAGACACGAGCACTGCTAACTGAGCCAGGCCGACAAGCCTATTTATAGGCAAACAACAGCAGCCAATTTGTGCAAAGTAATATCCCACAAATAGCCAGAATGTGAATGATCAATTTTAGCTGGAGGGTTATTGGCCAGAACACCCAGAGTATCTCTCTGCAAGTTTCTAACAGCATTTGGGAATTGTTAATATCCACCTTAGAGACAGGCAGACAAGACCTCAGTTTAATATAATAATAATAATAATCCTTGCATTTGATACAGCACCTTATCAAGTCTCAAAGCGCTTCACAAAATATACTGTAAAGTGAATTGACTGTATATTTTGTGGGCAAAACGCCTCAGCACAGCAGTGCCCCACAAACAGTCATGGATTGAGTGAACAAATTATTATTGTTTTTTTGCGGTATTACCCCCGGGAAAGTGATCCACCAATCGACTAACAAGCCAGTTACTACTTACTGCTGAGTAACCAGGCGTGTGAAGTAGGAAAACTTGCCCAACATTTCGCCCTTCCCAGGAATCGAACACACGTCCTCTCACTTGCGAGGCGAGTGCTCTAAATATTGAGCTATAGGAATCCTTTATCTCATCCAAAAGATGGCATAGTGAGAAGGAAGCGTTTTGGTGTGACTGATGGCAAAGAGGCCTTTGATGGCAGGGATTGTGCAAGCTGGAGGGGTTTGGGGAGATGCAGATGGTGTTTGATACAATGCAGAGCCCAGATTACCCACCACTGTCATTCCGAGCCCCAACACCCCATCTATAAAGCCAGCGGAGACAAGTGGTTATTCTGCAGACAGTTAGACTGGTGATAGATTCACAAGGAACTTGTTGGTTTTACAACCTCAGGTATGGAATATTAGTCCACACGTATTATAGTGTGATTTGGTAGCGTCCTGTAGCGTTGTGGTTAGTGCCCTGGTCTTGCACGTGAGAGGTCTCAGGTTCGATTCTTGGACAGGACCTCGGGCTAAACCCTCATCCAAAGGGCGACACCTCTGTGTTGAAGTGTCAGTCTAGACTGTGAGAAAACCAGTCAAATCTTGCCTCTGGTAGGAAAGCACAGTCATTGTTTAGCCCACACTGTGAGACATTCATACATGTTCTAACAGGTAAAACCTTTCAAACCTTTTAAAAGTCACGTACCGTGTGTTTAATAAACATGAGGCACAAATTACACATCACATTCCCAGCAACACATGAACACAAACCAGATCTCATGACTGAGTAGTGCAGTGCCTGCCTTCTCTGTCAAGGTGTGTAGCAACAACAAAGCAGTCTTTCATGTGGGGAGGAAATCCCTGAATCTCTGGAACTTTATCCCTTAATCCCTCCGCCTTGCCCCTCCCTCCCCACCTTCAAATCCCACCTAAAGACCTTCCTTTTTGATCGTGCTTACGGTCACCTCCCCCCTCCCCTTGTCAAACTCTGCACTGTGAAGCACTCCGGGACCCTACTCTGCATGAAGGGCGCTGTATAAATTCAAGTTGTTGTGCTAGGCGCTGGACAGACAAGCATTTGTACCTGAGCTGGGGGTTGGGGTTAGGAGGGGTGGAGAGCAGAGAAGGGTGGGGGTAGGAGGGTGACTGAAGTGCGGTCGAAGAAGACAGTCTTAAAGCAGGCGAGGGAGGGGGAGAGGCAAAGGGACTGTGGAATTCTAAAGGGTGGGAGCAGAAAGGCTGAAGGCTCGACTGCTGATGGTGGGGGGACAGGCAGGACGGGTGACAAGGAGCAGACAAGAGTCTGCTGAGCGGAGGGAGTGGATAGGTTGATATGGAACAGGTGGACGGACCTAGGTTTAAAAGCTTGTGTGAAGGACACACGGCAGATGAGTTTCAATGTGGAGAAATGCGAGGTAATGCATTTTGGAAGAAAGAATGAGGGGCAATATAGGCGGTAATACAATCTTAAGGGGAGTGAAGGAACAGAGAGACCTGGGGGGGGGGCAGGTAACTGAATCCTTGAAGGTGGCAGGACAGGGAGATAAGGCTGTAAATAGGGCATATGGGATACTGGGCTTTATAAATAGGGGCACAGAGTACAAGAGTCAGGAGGTGATGATTAACCCATATAAACACTGGTTAGGCCTCAGTTAGAATACTGCTCCCAGTTCTGGGCACCACACTATAGGAAGGACGTTAAGGCATTGGAAAGGGTACAGAGGAGATTTACGAGGATGGTACCAGGAATGAGGGACCGTGATGATGAGGAAAGGCTGGAGAGGTGAGGATTATTCTCATTGGAGCAGAGAAGGTTACGAGGACCTGATAGAGGTCTTCAAAATCATGAGGGGATTTGATAGGTTAGAGAGGGAAAAACTGTTCCCACTGGTGGGAGTGTCGGTGACTCGAGGTCACAGATTCAAAATAGTCTCTAAAAGAAGCCGAGGGGAGGGGAGAATAAATGTTTTCACGCAGCGAGTTGTTCGAATCTGGAAGGCATCGCCTGAAAGGGCGGTCGAGGCCGATTCAATAACTACTTTTAAAAACGCGGTGGACGGGTATTTGAGGAGGACAGGTTTGCGGGTTATGGGGAAAGGATTGGGGAGTGAGATTGGCATTACATTGCTCTGTTCAAAGAGCCGCACAGACTCGATGGGCCGAATGGCCTCTTTTTGTGTACAATTCTGTGATTCTATGACAGTACCTCAACCCACGTAGAGCTTCCCCCAGTGCTGTATTGGAGAAATATCCTTGACGTGAGCTCAAATCTCCCAGAGGTTGCTACTGACTGAGCCAGTGACAACCTCATCTTGTTCCTAACTCCCCCGCCCACCCCCCCCACGATCAAATCAAGCACTATGAATAGTAGCCACTTGAGTGAGATCTTCATATTACATGAGAGCTGAGGTTAATCCTGGAAGCATTTGCCTGCAGCTTCTGCTGAATATTAACTGGTGGAATCAATTTATGTGGTAACTTTGAGGGTCCAGAATTTAGTAAATTGTTGAATCCAGTCTTAAAATTGAGGTCATTTTCTATGGGTTGTTGAAAGGAATTTACAGAGAACTGGCTTTAAATAAAGCTCTTTTTAAGAATTTAATAATAATAATAATAATCCTTGCTTTATCAAGTCATTGAGATGTCTTATCAAATCATTACAGAAAATACTGTAAAGTGAACTGACTATATTTTGTGGGTGAAATGTGGCAGCCAATTGCACACAGCAGTGTCCCACAAACAGTTGTAAATTGAGTGACTAAATTATAATTACTTTTTTTTTGATGGGATTATTACCCCCAAAAAGTGATCCGCCAATTGATTAACAACCCGGTTCCTACTTACTGCTGGTAAACAGACTCCATAATTTACCAAGTTCTGGGCACTCTGAAATGCTAAGAATTTAGAGCAAAACTAGACCTCAGTGGAATTTCATGCAATCAATATGTAAATAGAGCTTCAATTGGTCTAGTTATACTTTTACTTTTTTTTACACCGACACATATCAGTGTGGTGCAGAATCCAAGTCAGTGAAAGAGAGAGAGGCAAGCCGAAAAGGATTAGATCAGCTTGGCTCAGTTAGTACCTCTGGGTCAGAAGGTTGTGAGTTCAAATCCCACATCGGGACATGAACTCACATAGTTTAAGATGACACTCTCATGCTGGGGGGATGTTGCATTGGTGAAGGTGCCGTCCTTCAAATGAGATGTTAAACTAAGGTCCCGCCCATCTGTTCAGGTGGATGTTAAACATCCGCAGCAATTTTTGAAGAGGGAAGGGAGTCTCTCTGTTCCGGCCAACAAGCCCTCAAAATAAAAACTGGCCATTTTGTGGGACATTTAATACATTAGAATATACACCACAGAAACAGCCCATTCGGCCCAACTGGTCTGTGCCGGTGTTTATGCTCCACGAGCCTCTCCTGCCTTTCCTCAACTAAGCCATCAAGCATAACCTTCTATTCCTTTCTCCCTCAGGTACCTCTCGAGCTTCCCCTTAAATACATCTGTGCAATTTGCCTCAACAACTCCTTATGGTAGCATGTTCCACATTCCCACTACTCTCTGAGTGAAGACATTTCTTCTAACTTCCCTATTTGATCTATTAGTGACTATTTTATATTGATGGCCCCTGGTTTTGGTCTCCCCCACAAATGGAAACGTCTTCCCTATGTCGACCCTATCAAAACCTTTCATCATTTTAAAGACTACTGTCAAGTCACCCCCTTACACTCCTCGATTGCTAGGCACAATTGAGCTGCCGTGTTTGCCTACAAAATACACAGTCTATAACTTCACAGTAAATCCTGTGAAGCGCTTCGGGATGACCTCCTGACATGAAAGACGCTGTACCAAACGCAAGTGTTATTATTATTATAACCTTTTGGATTAATTATTTGCCAAGGAGCCTCAAATGACAATAACTACAACAAAATTGCATTTATATAGTGCCTTTCACATCAGGAGGACATCCCAAGGTGCTGGACAGTCAGTGTTTTGGACCCAAGCTGGGGATCGGGAGAGTGGAGGGCAGGTGAAGTAGCAAAGTGATCGAAAGCACGATCGAAGAGGAGGGCCTTGAGATGGGCCTTGACGGTGGCAAGGGAGGGGGCAAGGCGGAAGGACTGTGGGATGGAATTCCAGAGACAGAGTGGCAGAAGGCCTGCCTACCAACTGTGGAACGGGCAAGGCAGGGGACATGAAACAGGCCGGAGCCCACTAAGCGGAGGGAGCGAGCAGGACGGTAGGGGGTTAGGAGGTCGCAGAGGTCGGGGGGAGCAAGACTATAGAGGGCTTTGAAGGTGAGGACTAGGATCTTGAACTGTATCCTCAGTGTGATGGGAAGCCAGTGGAGTTGGGCGAGGATGGGGGTGATAGGGTCATGGAGCCTGGTGCGGGAGAGGACACGGGCTGCAGAGTTCTGGATGACCCGCAACCTGTGGAGGGAGGAGTTGTGGGCCGACAAGCAAGAAGTTTGCATAGTCAAGCCTCGGTGTTATGAATGTGTGGATGAGGATTTCAGCGGCCCGCGGTGTGAGCCAATGGTGGAGCTGGGTGATGTTGGGGAGGTGGGGAAGGAAGAGCAGGTCATTGCGCAGATGTGGAGTAGTAAAGATAGTTGAGGATCAAACAAGACTGGCTTAGCAAGGTGGAGTGAGCCCCATGGATGGTGATGCTGTCAGCGCCTGAGGTGAGGAGGCGCTAACGGGAGACAATCAGGAGCCTCGGTCTTGTTGATGTTCAACTAACGAAACTTAGCTCTCATCCAGGACTTGATGGCTGACAAACATGTGGTCAGGACAGTAATGGGTTCTGGAGTCAAGGGTGGAGGCAGAGAGGTAGAGTTGGGTGTCATCCGCATACATGTGGAAGTTGACCCTATGTTTGCGGATGATGTCACCAAGTGGGAGCATATAATGATGAAGAGGAGGGGACCAAGGACAGAGCCCTGAGGAATGCCACACGATGGTGCGGGGCCTAGCGGAGAAATCAGTTGTGGAGATGAAGTGGAGATGGTGTGAGAGGTACGATCTGAATCAGTCAAGGACAGAATCATGAAGGTTGAGGCGAGAGGGGAGGCGGTGGATGAGGATACGGTGATCAACAGTGTCAAAGGCAGCAGAGAGGTCAAGGAGGGCGAGGGGGCAGAGGGAGCCCTGGTCGCAGATGGACAGAATATCATTTGTCACTGACCAGGGCTGATTCTGTGCTGTGGGCGGCACGGAAACCCGACTGGAGGGGTTCAGAGAGGGAGTGGTGGGAGAGGAAGGAACGAAGCTGGGAAGCAACGACTCATTCCATGACCTTGGAGAGGAAAGGGAGGTTGGCGATGGTGTGGTAGTTTGAGACCAGAGATGGGTCCAGGGAAGGTTTTTTAAGGATAGGAGTGATGACGGTGGTTTTTAATGGGGTGGGAACAGTACCAGTGGATAGGGAGAGGTTTATGATGTCTGTGAGTAGAGGGGCAAGCAGGTGGAGCTGGGAGGCAAGGAGAGGGGTAGGGATGGGATCGAGGGAGCAGGTGGTTGGTTTCATGCAGGTTATAGTGGTGGTGAGAGATGAGTAGGAGACAGGTTCGAAGGTGTGGAGGGAGGGATGGGTAGGGGCCAGGTGAGAGGGGAACATGGGGAGGGGGTAGTAGACAGATTGGGCGGAGACAGCTGAGCGGATCCCCTCAACTTTGGATTCAAGGAAGTCCAGCAACGCCTCATAGTTGGCATTTGAGGTAAGGATGGGGGAGGCGTGAGAGGGTGGGCGGAGGAGCCGGTTGGTGATGGAGAAGAGGAGCCTGGGGTTGTCCTTGGCCTCCCAAGATTGTCTTATAGTGGAACGATGATTTAACAGAGGTGAGGGCGGAGCGGTAGGATTTGATAGTGGTAGGATTCAGCCAGATCTGCCAATGGGATCGTTAAATTCAACTTAAGCCAGGTGCGCTCAGCGGTACGCATCTGTGCTTTAAGGGAGCAGAGGTGGCTGGTCTACCGTGGTGACTTATGTGTGTAGGAGATAGTTTGAAAAGAGGGGAGCAAGGGAATCGAGCGTGGAGGAGAGGGAGCTGTGCAGAAGAGTGACTGAGAAGGATAGGTCATTGCAGGTCGCTCAGAGGGAAAGGAGTTCAGATGACTCCAAGGCAGCCGAGCGGGAGGGGAGGGGGGAGTTTTTTTTTCAGTGGGGGAAGGAGACGGAGGTGGGTTGGGTGGCTGTGGGGAGAGGGATTGGGGAGTTGAGGGAGATGAAGTGATGGTCTGAGATCGCTTCGTCGATGAGTACTCTGCTCTAAGATAAAGATAGTACGGTGTCACCTGTTCTGCAAACATTCCAGCAGATATCATCTCAATCCCTCTGTGCTGTAGGAAATCCGCCTCAAAGGAGCGAGCAGATTTACGATGATTCAATTTGCAGGCTGGTATCCTGCACTGGTCAAAGATCACCCAGCAGAAGCTTTGGCTGAGTTAAAGAGGTCTCTCTCAGCATGGCCTGCTGTCACACTGCTGAATAAAATGTTCATCAAATCCTCTCCTGCAATGTGGAGAGGAAGGGACGCTGTGAAAAGATATATATCATTTTATTATTTTTTCCATCAGATGATGGTTTGACGTGCAGTGCTTAAGGGCCGCTGTTGCATTGTCAGAGGTTTTGTCCTTCAGGTGAGATGTTAAGTGTAGCTCTGTGGTTAGAGCACTCGCTTCGTGAGTGAGAGGGCCCGAGTTCGATTCCCGGGCACGGCGAAACCTTAGGCAAGTTTCCTTACTCCAGAGGCCTCTGTTTACTAGCAGTAAGTAATGAACCTGGTTGTTAGTCGATTGGCGGATCGTTTTCTGGGGTAATAATCCCCTTAAAAAATGTGGTCACTCAATCTACAACTGTTTGCAGGACACTGCTGTGCGCAACTGGCTGCTGCATTTCGGTGACAAAACACAATCAATCTACTCTACAATATATTCTGTGAAGCACTTTGAAACGTCTCAACTACACAATAAGGCGCTATATCAATTATTATGATCTCCTCCATGGCCAATAAATCCTCCAGAAATATAACTCATTTTAATTTATCGGATCTTGCTGTGAAAAATATCTGCCTTCAAATACACAGTCACTACACTTAATGCAATAATCTCTGAAGCCTTTAAAGACTTTCAATCTTGTTCACGCTGCATCAAATACAAAGTCTGTTTGCTTATTAATGGGGAGACAATAGGGCGGGCGTTCTGGAAAGATCAGATCAAAAGGCCCAAAGGGCTTTCTTCATCTGACTCTCTCTGTAAAACTGTGTGATAGTTGCTAAATAAATCAAGTTGTATCTTACAGTGAGTGCAATAAACGTTGGCCCTGACACTGAGTTGATGCAGCACAATCAAGAGTCACATCAGATTAAAATCCTTACATGAAAATAAACATTGTGCAATATTAATAAAGATTAGATATCAGAACTACAAACATACTCCACCATCGGCGGTTAGGCCTTCAGTCCTGCTGCCCCACCCTCTGTAACGCCAGCCCCTCCCTTGCCTTCAAGGCCCAACTCAAGACCTTCCTCTTTGACCATGCCTTCGGTCACCTTCCCAACCCTATCCTCCACCCCTTGATTGCAACCCCCAGCTCGGGTGCAAACCCTTCACTGTGCAAGTCCTTGGCTCATCCTCCCGAAGTGAAAAGTGCTGTATAAATGCAATTTGTTGTTGTTGTTGTTCTGGGGCAGAAAGTCAGGAAAATTGAGCTCTCAGTTTAGGCTGATGTTCAAATGCAGTGTTGAAGTGGACATTAAAAATCTTAGGAAGCTATTGAAAAAAACAAGGCAGTTTCTCTCTCCCAGTGTCCTGGTCAACAATTCCCAGATAAAACTGGTCATTTACTTCATGGCTGATAGTGAGACCTTACTGTGTCTAATTGCCTACAAATACTGTCACATTTAACTGTAATTACAGTAAAAACTTTGAAATGTATAGGTGTCATATCAATCAACATTCCTGCAGTTGCTGTAGTTAGGAGGGCCTGATATTTGTGTCAGCCTGGCGCAGTGGTAGTGCTCTCACCTGAGTCAGAAAATTGTGGGTTCAAGCCCCACATCAGGACTTGGAATCACACAGTCTAAGCTGATGCTCCAATACGGGGGGGGGGGGGGGGCACTTTGGGAGGTGCCATCCTCGGGAGGAGACATTAACCCGAGGTCCCGTCTGCCTGTTCAGGTGGATGTTAAAGATCCCGCGGGGCTATTGGAAAAGAGAAGGGAGTTTCTCTCTCGGTTTCCTGGGCAACAATCAGCGAGATAAATTTGGTCATTTGCTCCATGACCGTTTGTGGGACAATGCTGTGCACAATTGGTTGCTGCGTTTCACCCACAAAATATACAGTCACTGCACCGATTAGTAAATCCTGGGAAGTGCTTTGAGACATCTCAATGATGCGATAAGGGGCTATATCAAATGCAAGGATTATTATTATTAAATCAAACATTTTTATTGTTTCTCCGTTTTTGCTGCTGATTTCCCGAACGGGTACGTCTCTTTTAGATGTGGAGCTCACAGTAGTAATAATAATAATAATAATAATAATCCTTGCATTTGATATAGCGCTTTTCACGTCGGGAGGACGTCCCAAAGCGCTTCACAGAACACACTGTAAAGTGAATTGACTGTATATTTGTGGCGAACGCGGCAGCCAATTGCGCACAGCAATGTCCCACAAACAGTCGTAGATTGAAAATGACCAATTTATTATTGTTTTTGGTTTTGGAGGGATTATTATTAGGCTCTGTGTGGAGTAAGGAAACTTGCCCAAGGTTTCGCCCTCTGCCTGGTATTGAACTCAGGTCTCTCACTTGCAAAGCGAGTGCTCTAACCACTGAGCTACAGGACTCCAAAGTAAGTGTTCCTACCTTCTGGAACTCCTCCCCAAATTCCCCACCTTACCCCCCCCCCCCTTATCTTTAAAAGCCTCATGAAATTCTACTTTTTGAACTTATCTTATGGCCACTTCCCTCCTCTTCCCCTCCATCACCCTCCCTGCTCGGAGTTGAGTACTGTCTCATAAAGTGCTTGGGTTTCCTCCAGTGAAAGACACCAGATAATAATAATATAATCCTTGCATTTGATATAGTGCGTTTCACGTCTTCTTGACATCTCAAAGCGCTTCACAGAATAGACTCTAAAGTGAATTGACTGTATATTTGTGGGCGATAAAGATAAGTTGTCCTGTGGACTGTGTCCAATTCTAGTCTCCACACTAAGAAGTATATATGCAAGAGACAGAAGGTTTGCTAGGGTGATAGCAGGGCTGGCAGGTTAGTGCTATCAGACTCAATAGGTTAGGCTTTTTTCGCTAGAGAAGAGATACTTAAGAGAAGACCTAATAGAGGTGTTTAAATTTATGAAAGGGTTTGATAAGGTTAGCACAAATAGTCTGTTTCCACTGGTTGGGGAATGTGTAACCAGGGGACACAAGCAGAAAATAGTGACTGGGATCTAAAAAAGAGTTTAGGAGCTACTTCACACAGAGAGCAGTGAGATTGTGAAACTCGCTGCCTGAAGTGGTGGTTGAATCAGAGAGTGTAGATATATTCAAGAGGAAGCTAGACCTTCACCCGAGGGAGAGGGGAATAGAGGGTGTGGGAGGGAGTAAGGAATGGGGGGGGGAGACTGGTGTGGAGTATAAACACCGGTACAGACTGGTTGGGCGGAGTGGCCTGTTTCCGTGCTGTGCAATCTGTGTAAATCTTAGTAAGTTGCTGTTGATCAGACACCTCTGCACGGCCTGTATGTTCTGATATTTTTATTTCAACATTTGAGTCTCATTTCTTTTTTAATCTCTTTGATTCCAGGCTTGTTATGAGGCTGAAATCTAATCTCAGGGTCATGTGAGTTATAAACACCTACTTCACATTCACCTCCACAATCTTATTATGTCACCAGACTCCAGCTTGCAATTATCTTCTTGGTTTTACAATCCTGTGTTGAAACCTATCGATTAGATTCCAGCCTATACCTCACCACAGCTATTCACTATTCTGTGTACAAACCATCTACGCCCCTTATTGGATTCCAGGCTGTAACTATGGAGAAGACGGAAGTCATTCTCTTTGTTTCCCACCAATTTATCACTATTCTGTGTATAAACTCAAACCCTCACAACATTCCAGCCTGAAACTTACCCCAGGTACTCACTCTTCTGTATATAAACTCGCTATCTATCCCCTCCCTAAATTCTACCCTAAGTATCAATGCTCGTAACTTAGTGGTTATTGCACTCGGGTCGCAAGTGAGAGCATCGCATCCTGGTCAGGGCGAAACCTTAGGTAAGTTCCCTTACTTCACAAGCCTCTTACTATCTAGCAATATGTAGGTAGGAACCCAGTTGTTAGTTGATTGGCGGATCACTTTCCAGGGGTAATAATCCCTCAAAAAAAGTTGTCACCGAATCCACAACTGTTTGTGTGATGCCTCTGTGCATAATTGGCTGACACACTCCACCACTTCAGGCAACGAGTTTCACAATCTCACTGCGAGCAGAGAGCCCAGAGTGAGCTACGTCCGGAGTGAGGCGAGGCCAGAGTGAGAAGGAATTGGGTGAGAGTGGGAATTAGGTGCAGAGGGGGAAGTATATCTTCTAAACAACAATAATACAGGGATAAAAAGAGTGAGAGGAGAGAATGGCCTGGCAGGTGATGTGTGAGCAATGTGGTATGTGGGAGTTGATGGAGGGCAACCTGAGCCCAGGTGACTTCATCTGCAGCAAATGTCTGCAACTGAGGAAGCTCCAGCTTAGAGTATGGGCAAACTTACCCCAACACCTCTATACAGGAGGCCACACAAAGGGGAACAGTCAGAAAGAATATAATGGTGATTGGGGATGAGACAGTCAGGAAGACTAACACACTTTTCTGCAGCCATAGCAAGGAGACAAGAAGACTCTGTTGCCTTCCTGGGGCCAGGGTGAAGGACGTCACTTCCGGGCTGGAGAAAAATTTGAAACAGGAGTGAGTGGATCCAATAGTTATGATTCACATAGGGACCAATGATGTAGGTAGGACCGGTAGGGACGAGTTGAGGAGCAAGTTTCAGGAATTGGGAGTTAAGCTAAAGAGTAGAACATCGAAGGTGTTAATATCGGGATTATTACCTGAGCCGGGGGAAAATTGGTACAGGCAAAAGAAAATTAAAGATCTGAATACCTGACTAAAAGAATGGTGCGGAGGGCAGGGGTTTCACTCTATGGGCCACTGGCACCAGTATTGGGGGAGACGGGAGCTA
Source organism: Callorhinchus milii (assembly GCF_018977255.1). Lineage (NCBI taxonomy): Eukaryota > Metazoa > Chordata > Chondrichthyes > Chimaeriformes > Callorhinchidae > Callorhinchus > Callorhinchus milii. The sequence goes on along the minus strand of NW_024704743.1, from coordinate 124,447,846 downwards.
TTCCAAAGGAATAGACTCCACCTAAACAGGGCTGGGACAAATGTCCTGGCAACACGAGTAAATAGGGAGATAGACTACTAAGGGGACGGGGGGGTAAATTCAATCACATGTAATCCGTTACAATTAAAATTAGGACCGATGAAAGTGGGAGAGCAGATTAACCAGGGAGATGAGCAAAGTGTGTCAAGCGGGGAAAAGAAGCCCAGGGATAGGGTACTGGTGAATAGGACGAATAGCCCGAAGTCAGAATTAAAGGCGCTATATCTGAATCTGAATCGAAACAAGAGAGATGAGTTAAATGCACAAGTAGAAACAAACGGGTATGATCCAGTAGCCATCACCGAGACATGGTTACAGGGAGATCAAGGGTGGGAGCTAAATATTCCAGGGCATGTGGTGTATAGAAAAGATAGACAATGTGGTAAACGAGGAGGGAGGGTCGCCCTGTTAATAGGGGATGGGATAAAAACAGTAGAGAGGAAAGATTTTAAATCAGAAATGCAAGAAGTAGAGTCAGTATTGGTAGAGGTACGTAACAACAAGGGGCAGAAACTCTAGTGGGCGTAGTTTATAGACCCCCGAACAGCAGTCACTGTATCTCTCAAGGTATAAATCAGGAAATTAGCAGAGCATGTAGTAAAGGAAAAACATTAATTTTGGGTGATTTTAATCTGCACATAGATTGGGACAACCAAATTGGGAAAAGTAAGATAGAGGAAGAGTTTAGGGATAATTATCTTGATCAGTTTGCCAAGGAACAGAACCAGAACAAGAACAAGAACCAGGGAACAGGCCATATTAGACCTTGTTTTGTGTAATGAAGCAGAGCTGATCAGCAAACTGGAAATGAAGGCTCCTCGAGGGTAAAGTGATCATAATATGATGGAATTTAGCATTAAGTTAGAGAGAGTCGTTAATTCCGAAGCAAAGGTCCTAAATTTAAGTAGAGCCAACTTTGCTGGTATGAGAGAGGATTTAGCTAAAATAAACTGGGAAATTAGACTTAAGGATTTGACAGTAGACCAGCAATGGCAGATGTTTAAGGAGATAGTGCAAAATTCCCAGCGAGCACGTATTCCTTTGAGGAATAAGAATGCCACAGGAAAGGTGGTCCAACCGTGGCTCACTGGAGCAGTTAGGGACAGTATAAAGTTAAAGGAAGAAGCCTATAAAACAGCTAAGATGAGTAGTAAACCCGAGGAATGGGAGAACTTTAGGGATCAACAAAGGCGAACCAAAAAAGTGATTAAGAGGGAGAAAATGGAACATGAGGGCAAACCAGCGAACAACAACAACAACAAGATTCCATTTATTGAGCGCCTTTCACGTCGGGAGGACGTCCCAAGGCGCTGTACAGTTGGGTCAGGACCCGAGCATTGGGGGGAAATGGTCAGGGTGAGGGGAGGGAAGGGAGAGAGCGAGGAGGGGGGAAATGGTCAGGGTGAGGGGAGGGAAGGGAGGGAGCGAGGAGGGGGAAATGGTCAGGGTGAGGGGAGGGAAGGGAGGGAGCGAGGAGGGGGGAATGGTCAGGGTGAGGGGAGGGAAGGGAGGGAGCGAGGAGGGGGTAGAGAGTCGAGACGGAGCTGAAGGCTGAAGGTCAAAGAGAAAGGTCTTGAGACCGGCCTTGAAGGAGGAAAGGGAGGAAGCGGCGAAGGCACTGGGGGATAGAGTTCCAGAGCCTCGGGGCTGAGAGGCTGAAGACCCGGCCACCGATGGTAGGGCGGTTGGGGCGGGGGATGTGGAGCAGACCGGAGCCAGAGGAACGGAGGGTACGGGCAGGTAGGGAGGGGGATAGTAGGTCGGAGAGGTAGGAGGGAGCAAGGCCGTGAATGGCCTTGTAGGTGAGGGTGAGGGTGAGCGAAGAACATAAAGACAGACTGCAAGAGTTTTTATAAATATATAAAGAGGAAGAGGCTGTCAAGGGTAAATGTGGGTCCGCTACAGCAGAGACGGGGGAATTATAGTAGGGGACAAAGAAATGGCAGAGTCATTAACAAGTACTTTGTTACTGTCTTCACATTAGAAGACACTGAAAACCTACCAAGAATAGAGGGGAACCAAGAAGACAATGTTAGTGAGCAACTTGGGGGAATTAATATTAGTAAAGAAATAGTTTTAGGTAAATTATCAGGTCTTAAAACTGATAAATCCCCTGGACCTGATGGCCTCCATCCCAGAGTTTTAAAAGAGGTGGTTACTGAGACAGTGGATGGGTGTCTTTCATCTTCCAAAATTCTCTGGATTCTGGAATGGTTCCAATTGATTGGAAGATCGCAAACGTGACACCACTATTTAAAAAGGGTGGGAGAGAAAAGATGGGGAACTATAGACCAGTTAGTCTGACATCGGTGGTAGGGAGAATTCTTGAATCCTTAATTAAAGATGTCGTTATGGGATTCCTGGAAGACCATAACAAGATTAGGCAGTCAACATGGCTTTACAAAAGGGAAGTCACGCTTAACTAACCTTTTAGAGTGTCTTGAAGATGTATCTGCAGGTTAGACAGGGGGGAACCAGTAGATGTAGTATATCTAGATTTTAAGAAGGCCACACAAAAGGCTATTGCACAAGGTTAAGGCCCACGGGATTAATGGGAACATATTAGCACAAGTTGAAGAGTGGCTAACGGGTAGAAAACAGAGAGTCGGGATAAACGGGTCATTCTCAAATTGGCAGGAGGTGATTAGTGGAGTGCCACAAGGATCAGTGCTGGGCCTCAGCTATTTACAATTTACATCAATGATCTGGACGAGGACATTGACTGTAACGTATCTAAATTCGCGTATGACACTGAACTCGGTAGGAGAGTGAGCTCTGAGGATGATGCAAAAAGATTGCAACGGGATATAGATAGGCTCGGGGAGTGGGCGAGTAGGTGGCAGATGGAATTTAATGTGGGGAAGTGTGAAGTTATTCACCTTGGTAGCAAAAATAGAAAAACAGATTATTTTCTAGAGGGGGAGAGATTTAATAGTGTTAGTGTTCAGAGGGACTTGGGTGCCCTTGTACACCAGTCTCAAAGTTAGTTAGTTTGCAGGTGCAGCAGCAACTAAGAAGGCGAACGGCATTGCAAAAGGTTTAGAGTACAAGAGTAGGGAAGTCTTGCTGCAACTGTATAGGGCCTTGGCGAGACGCCTAGAGTATTGTGTGCAGTTTTGGTTTCCTTATTTAAAAAAGGACATACTTGCCCTCGAGGGGGTGCAGCGTAGATTCACTCGGTTAGTTCCTGGGATGAGGGGACTGACCTATGAGGATAGGCTGAATAAACTGGGGCTGTATTCTCTATAGAGTACAGAAGAATTAGGGGAGATCTTATTGAAACATATAAGATTCTTAAAGGGCTGATAAAGTAGACACTGAGGGACTGTTTCCCCGGTGGGAGAATCTATAACCAGGGGTCACAGTCTGAAAATTAAGGATCAGCCTTTTAGAACAGGGTTGAGGAAACATTTTAGAATAGAGTTGAGGAAACATTTCTTCACTCAGAGGGCAGTGAATTTAGAAGGCTATAGATGCTCAGTCAGTCCTTGAACATCTTCAAGGCTGAGACTGATAGATTTTTAAAAAACAGAGGGATTAGGGGATATGGGGACAGGGCAGGTAATTAGAGTGAGGTCTGAAGATCAGCCATGATCTTATTGAATGGCGGGGCAGGTCCGAAGGGGTGAATGGCCTACTCCTGCTCCTAATTCGTATGTTCTTATATCGCCCACAAAATACACAGTCACTACACTTTATAATAAATCCTGTGAAGCGCTTTAGAACGTCTCAATGACATGATGAGGCACTATATCAATGCAAGGACTATTATCATTATAAACCCTCATATATACACTCACAAATATACAGTCAATTCACTTTACAGTGTGTTCTGTGAAGCGCTTTGGGACGTCCTCCCGACGTGAAAAGCGCTATATCAAATGCAGGGATTATTATTATTATTATTATTATTATTATAAGAACTGGGGGAAAATGAACAATAGAAAGCTACTTGGCCCCTTAAGTCCACTTTTTGTACAATCTGCACAATGGTGGGTGTTTTCCAACTTTTGGTCTCACGAAGGAAACGTCTGTATATCTAATCCCCAAAAGTAATCTCTGACTTCTGTGATACTTTTATTATTTGATGCCAAATTGAACTTGTTGGCCGCACTCTCTCACCTGTGGGTGAGAAGGTTCTGGGTTGAAACCCTCGCATCGAGATCTGACCTCAGTCTCGGTTGACATTCCAGAACAGTAGTCGATTGTCTTCCTGATGAGATCTGATGAGGGAGTCCTGCAGCGCAGTGATTAGAGCACTCGCTTTGCAAGCGAGAAGACCCAGGTTTGATTCCCAAACAGGGCAAAATCTTACTCCACACGCCTGTTTACTTATCAGTAAGTAGAATTTAAAGTGTTCCCCTTGCCTTCCACCCCTCTTGACTCCAATCCCCAGCTTGGGTGCAAAACCTTCATTGTCCAGTCCCTTGGGACCTTCTGCCGAAGTGAAAGGCACTGTATCAATGCAGTTTGTATTGCAGCTTTTGTTTTGATAATAATAATAAATAATAAAGATAAATTGAAAATGTGTGATATCAAATACATTATAATAATAATCCTTGCATTTGATATAGCGCCTTATCACGTCATCTCGATGTCTCAAAGCGCTTTACAGAATAGACTGTAAAGTGAATTGACTGTATATTTGTGGGTGAAAGGTGGTCCACAGCAGCGTCCCACAAACAGTTGTGGATTGAATTTATTATTTTATTTTGAGAGATTATTATCAGGCATGTGGAGTAAGGAAACTTGCCCAAGGTTTCACCCTGCCGGGAATCGAACCCAGGTCTTTCGCTTGCAAAGCGAATGTTCTAACCACTGAGCTACAGGACTCCACTTATTAATATTGTTATAATAAAGGAACAGACTTAAACTGTGCTTTAAATCTTAGACTTTGTTTCAGGGCTCAGCTTGTGTCAGCCATTACAAAGATTTCTATTACAGAATTCAAGGTCAGAGCAATGAGCGACTGAGAGATAACAAGACTTGTGTCAATAGTTAGAGAGGTCAGTGCAAAGCGATCAATCCAAGAACCGGTTGACAGTTTAAACTCACAGTAAAGGCTGACACTCCAGTGCAGTTGGGGGAGGGAAGCATTTCATTGTCTCCTTGTCGTTCAGGTGAAAGTTAAAGATTTTGGAATGCTGTTGGAAAAGAAATGGGAGTTTCTCCCAGAGTTCTGGCTGATAAACAAAATAAATTGCATCACTAACTCCCCGCGTAGCTGTTGGCTGTGTCGCATTTTCATACAAAACAAAGTCACTGCATGTTAAAGTATATTGATACATGTTGATGTGATGAAAACACCATAAAAAGTTCTTTCTAAACCGTACACTCTGTTTTTGCCCAGCTGGGTGTCTGACACTTATGGAAATCTATCACCGTGCTATCTATCTAAACCAAGCTGAGATATCCATACATCCCACTACACACGGAAATCCTAGAGAGAGATTGTTGGAATGGAATGTGCTCTCTCTCTCTCCCTGGAGGGACACATCCTGTTTACCTAATTCTGGAGAGTATTAGGTGCAGGTTGGCGAGAGCCGAGGCTTGGGGACCCCGGAGTGTCAGATAACTGCTGGAGTCTAACCAGCTAAACCCACATACAACAACAAAATTACATTTATATAGCGCCTTTCATGTCGAGAGGATGTCCCAAGACAGAGTTATGGACCCGAGCTGGGGGTCGGGATGGGGGAGGGTGAAGGCAGGGAGATCGAAAGCACGGTCGAAGAAAGTTCTGGATGATCTGCAGCCTGTGGAGGGAGGAGTTGGGAAGGCTGATAAGCAGTGAGTTTGCATAGTCAAGCCTTGATGTAATGAAATCATGTTATGAGGGTTTCAGCGCCCTGCGGTGTGAGACAGTGGCGGAGCCGGGCAACTGAGATGGGGGAAGGCGGAGCGGGTCATGGCGCAGATGTGGGGCAGAAAGGATAGTTGAGGGTCAAAAAGGGTTGAGGGATGACAAGGTTCGGGACAAGGTGGAGTGAGCCCCATGGATGGTGATGCTGTCAGCGCCTGAGGTGAGGAGGCGCTGACGGGAGTCAATCAGGAGCCTCGGTCTTGTTGACATTCAACTGAAGAAAGTTCGCTCTCATCCAGGACTTGATGTCTGACAGACATTCTGTCAGGACAGCAGTGGGTTCTGGGGTCGAGGGTGGAGGCAGAGAGAGAGAGTTGGGTGTCAATCACATACATTGACCCCATTTCTGCAGATAATGACACCAAGAGGGAGCTTGTCATTGAGAGCCCTGTCTGGCAAGCTTTCCCGCTGCTTGTCCAGCTAGGACCACCCTACCTGTTAGGGCTTTGGCTGCAGGGTTAACAGGAGCTGAGGGGGAGGATTCCCTGCCCCCAGTGACTGGTCTGCCTTTCCTTGTCCTGCCGATGAACCAGGCCGGGCTGTGCTGTCAGCAGTGCCCTGCGTCTGAGTCAAAATGATCATACAGGCTGAGGTCCTAAAAGCTCAGACTGGATGGAATTCCGTGCCTCTAGTGAGACAATGTGCCCAAATAAAGAGCACTTTAATTTAATAACAGTGCCCTTTAAAGTTGTTGGGTATGTAATGGACTAGAGAACAATAAGCACAGTGTAAGATAAAATAGCCATTTGTGGCTTGAACACTGCGTTTTTATGGGATAGAAGAAGTGCCTGTTTCATCTTAATAGCAGTTAGAGGAATGAGGAGCACATTTGGGTCATTGACTCCCAAATCTCATGTGTTTATTGCCAGCTTATCCTCTTTCTTTCCAGGCTGTTTTGGGTGGGGAAGTTTTCACATGATTTCAGTCAGTCCTTTGGAGATGAACACTTGCCAAGATTTTATTGCAGCGAAGCCAAGCCTTGGAGCAAGACAACAACACAACGTGCACTAACTGCCAGGAAATGATACGACTCGTTCACGGCAATACAGAGTTGGCCTAAAAAAATTGTTTTGGTCAGCTGAGGTGTCTGACACATGGGGCACCCCATCACCAGGCTTAAGAGTATCCAAAACCAACTGAATTCCATGCTTCCCACCTACACATGGAAATACCTGCGTTTGCAACAGAAAGCATATTCTCAGCCTGCAGGGGACAGACATATCCTGCTTGCCTAATTCTGGAGAGTATTTATTATAATATAATAACAATCCCTTGCATCCCTCATTCAAAATCCTCCTCCTCTATCGGCCCCTAAAACCTCTCCCACCTTCATCTCCGATATTTCGACACTTCTTACATTTCTCTGCCTCTGCTCTGATCGCCTCATCATCCTGGGCGACTTCAACCTGCACTTCAGCCCCTCCTGCTCCATCTCCTCAGACTTCTCTTCCCTGCTCTCCTCGCTCAACCTCTCCCTCCACATCAACTCCCCCACTCACAGTCACGGCCACCCACTCGACTTGGTGATCACCCGGGGCCTCAGTGTCTCGGATGTCACTATCACCGACAAGGCCATCTCTGACCACCACTTCATCTCCTTCACCACCTCCACCCCCCTCCCCACCTCCACCAGACCCACCACCATCTTCTACCGCCCCTGGAAGAAGTTACCCCCACAATCCCTAACCGCTGCCTTGGAGTCCTCTGAACTCCTCTCCCTCTGGCCTTCAACCCTCACTGACCCCTCTTCTCCTCTCACCCTCCTCCACAACACCCTCTCCTCCACACTCGACACTCTTGCCCCCATCACCTCCCGTACTGTCTCCTACTCTCACTCCTCCCCCTGGTTCACCACCCACCTCCGCTCACTGAAGAGCCAGGTGCGGGCCGCTGAACGCACCTGCGTCAAATCTGGCCTAACGGTCCACCGACAAATCTGGCTGGACCTCCTCAAAATCTACCGCTCCACTCTAGCCTCGGCCAAGTCGTCCTTCTACTCCAGGATAATCCTGGAGGCGAAGAACAACCCCAGGCTACTGTTCTCCACCACATCCCGACTCCTCCGTCCCCCCGCCACCCCGCGCAGGTCATCTCCTCCAACCTTCACTGCGAGGAGATGCTGGATTTCCTTGAATCCAAATCAAGGGAATCCGCTCCGCGGTCACTTCCCCCCAACATCCACCCACCCCCACCCCTTCCCTCCCACACTCCGACTCCTACCCATCCTCCCCTGCACACCTTCGTACCCGTTTCCCCACCCTCTGTCACCAAACTCATCCTATCCCTGAAACCCACCACCTGCTCCCTTGACCCCATCCCCACTCCACTCCTTATCTCCCAGCTCCACCTCCTTGCCCCACATATCACAGACATCGTCAACCTGTCCCTCTCCTCTGGCTCTGTCCCCATTCCCTTAAAAACTGCCACCATCACTCCCACCTTGAAAAAACCCTCCCTTGATGCGTCGCAGCTATCAAGCTACCGGCCCATCTCCAACCTCCCCTTCCTGTCCAAGGTCCTGGAACGAGTTGTCGCCTCCCAGCTGCGCTCTTTCCTCTCCACCCATTCATTATTCGAACCCCTTCAGTCAGGTTTCCGTGCTGCCCATAGCACAGAAACTGCCCTGGTCAAGGTCACCAATGACATCCTGACCATCTGTGACCAGGGCTCCCTCTGCCTCCTCGTCCTCCTCGACCTATCGGCAGCATTCGATACGGTCGACCACTCTATCCTCCTCCACCGCTTGTCCTCCCACCTCAACTTTCAAGGCCCTGTCCTTGAGTGGTTTAGGTCGTACCTCTCCCACCATCTTCACTTTGTTTCCACGAACGGCTTTCCTCCACCCCCCCACACTGTTTCGTGCGGTGTCCCTCAGGGCTCTGTCCTCAGTCCCCTCCTCTTCACCCTCTATATGCTCCCCCTGTGGTGACATCATCCGCAGACATTGGGTTCACTCCCACATGTATGCGGATGATACTCAACTCTACCTTTCCTCCTCTACCCTCAACTCCACGACCCCCGATGTCCTGACAGCTGTCTGTCCGACATCGAGTCCTGGACGAGAGACAACTTTCTTCAGCTCAACGTGCACAAAACTGAGGCCCTCCTGATTGGCTCACGTCAGCGCCTCCGCACCTCAGGCGCTGACACCATCAGCTCCGCACTCTCCACCTCTCAAAGCCATCAGGAACCTCGGGGTTCTGTTCGACCCTGAGCTGTCCTTTCTCCCCCATATCCGCACCACAACTGGCACCGCCTTCCATCACCTCCGGAACATCTCCAGACTACGGCACTACCTCACCCCTCACGCGGCTGAAACTCTGGTGCACACCTTTATCACCTCAAGGCCGGACTATGGGAACTCTCTCCTCGTCGGCCTTCCCGGCCCTCCCTCCACACTGCAGGTCGTTCAGAACTCTGCAGCTCGTGTACTGTCCCGCACCAGACACCGCACCACATCACTCCCACCCTCGCCCTCGCCCTCACCCTCGCCCTCACCCTCGCCCTCGCGCGCCTCCGCTGGCTCCCCATCCCCCAGAGGATCAAATTCAAGATCCTCATCCTCACCTACAAGGCCATTCACAGCCTCGCTCCCTCCTACCTCTCCAACCTACTATCCCCCTACTTACCTGCCCGTACCCTCCGTTCCTCTGGCTCCGGTCTGCTCCACATCCCCCGCCCCAACCGCCCTACCATCGGTGGCCTTCAGCCTCTCAGCCCCGAGACTCTGGAACTCTATCCCCAGTGCCTTCGCCGCTTCCTCCCTTTCCTCCTTCAAGGCCGGTCTCAAGACCTTTCTCTTCAACCGTGCCTTCAGCTCCCCTCTCGACTCTCTTCCCCCTCCTCGCTCCCTCCCATCCCTCCCCTCACCCTGACCATTTCCCCCTCCTCGCTCCCTCCCTTCCCTCCCCTCACCCTGACCATTTCCCCCCAATGCTCGGGTCCTGACCCAACTGTCCAGCGCCTTGGGACGTCCTCCCGACGTGAAAGGCGCTCTATAAATGGAATCTTGTGGTTATTGTTGTTGTTGTTGATATAACACCTTGTCATGTCGTCAAAACATCTCAAAGCACTTAACGTGATACAGCGTAAAGCGGAGTGACTGTGTATTTTGTGGGCGAAACGTGGCAGCCAATTGCACATACCAGCGCCCCACAAACAGCCATGAAGAGAGTCTCATTTGAAGGACGCCACTTCCAACAATGCAGCGCTTCCCCCAGGACTGAACTGGAGAGTCAGCTTGCAGTGTGAGTTCAAAGTCCTGCACTAATAAGTGAGCTACATGCAAGGCTTTGGGTTTCATTTGCACAAAACAATTCCTGGCCCAGTATCAGTCTGTTTCAAATCTTCAATCTATTTCCTCTTCCCCTATTCTGGCCTCCCAGCTCGCGGCCCAGCAGGTCACTCTCCAGATGTGGAGGAAATGTTTCTTCATACTTTGGGAGGAAACAGAGCTACAAATAGCTGCCGTAGGTACAGCCGGCTAGAGGTGACGTTCTGGGGCTTGGGATGGGGCCGCTGAGCTGTCAGAAAACCCGATACACAACAATGACGTGTATTATTATCCTTGCATTTGTATGGCACCTATAACTTCCAAAAATATCAAAGCATTTATAGTAATTACAACACACAACAACTTATGGTTTCATGTAGCGTAGTGGTTAGAGCACTGGCCTCACAAGCAAGCGGACAAATGTCAAACCCAAGATACAGAAGACAACCAAATAGAATATAGGAAGTGCAGAGGAGGTTTGAAAAAGGAAATAGGAGGGGCAAAAAGATTATACGAAAAAAGGTTAGTGGGTAACATTAAAGGGAATTCTAAAATATTTTACAAACATAACAAGAAAAAAAGGTTAGTTAAAGGTAGGGTGGGGCCAATTAAGGACAGAGGGGGAAATCTTATTGTGGAGGCAGAGGGCAATGGCTGATGTGCTGAATCAATACTTTGCATCTGTCTTCACAAAAGAAGTGGATGCACCAAATGCCGCAGTAGCGGAGGAGAGTGCAGAGGAAATGGATAGGATAAGTATAAACAGAGAGGAAGTACAGAAAAGTTTGACTGGGCTGAAGGTAGACAAGTCCCCCGGTCCGTATGGGATGCAGCCGAGGTTACTATGGGAGGGACGGGTACAAATAGCAGAGGCTTATGGCTACAATTTTTCAATCTTCGTTGGACACAGGAGTGGTGCCCGAGGACTGGAGAGTGGCCAATGTGACTCTCCTGTACAAAAAGGGACAGAAGGACAAACCTGGGAACTCCAGGCCAGTCAGCCTCACATCAGTAGTGGGGAAACTCCTGGAGACTATAATCCGGGACAGAATAAATCTTCACTTAGAAGAATACGGGTTAATTAGGGACAGCCAACATGGATTTGTTAAAGGCAAATCTTGTCTAACAAATCTAACAGAATTTTTCGATGAGGTGATGGAGAGGGGATAAAGGGAGTGCAGTTGATGTAGTTTATATGGACTTTCAAAAGGCATTTGACAAAGTGCCACATGAAAGACTTGTAAGAAAGATAGAAGCCCACGGTATAAAAGGGACAGTGGCAGCGGATCCAGAACTCACTGGGAGACAGAAAGCAGAGAGTTGTGGTGAACGGCTGCTTTTCTGACTGGAGGGAAGTGTACAGTGGTGTCCCCCAGGGATCGGTATTAGGACCACTGCTCTTCTTAATATACATAAATGATCTGGACTTGGGTATAGCAAGCACCATTTCCAAGTTTGCGGACGACACAAAGTTAGGGAGGGGGTAAACAGTGAGAAGGATAGGAGCCGACTGCAGGAAGACATAGACAGATGGTACAATGGGCGACACATGGCAGATGAGTTTCAATGTGGAGAAATGTGAAGTAATGCATTTTGGTAGAAAGAATGAGGGGAAGCAATATAGGCGGTAATACAATCTTAAGGGGGTGAAGGAACAGAGAGACCTGGGGGGGGGGCAGGTAAATGAATCCTTGAAGGTGGCAGGACAGGGAGATAAAGCTGTAAATAGGGCACCTGGGATACTGGATTTTATAAATAGGGGCATAGACTACAAGAGTCAGGAGGTTATGATTAACCCATATAAACACTGGTTAGGCCTCAGTTAGAATACTGCCCCAGTTCTGGGCACCGCACTATAGGAAGGATGTTAAGGCATTGGAAAGGGTACAGAGGAGATTTACGAGGATGGTACCAGGAATGAGGGACCGTGATGATGAGGAAAGGTTGGAGAGGCCGGGATTATTCTCATTGGAGCAGAGAAGGTAACAAGGAGACCTGATAGAGGTCTTCAAAATCATGAGGGGATTTGATGGGTTAGAGAGGGAGAAACTGTTCCCACTGGTGGGTGTGTCGGTGACTCGAGGTCACAGATTCAAAATAGTCTCTAAAAGAAGCCGAGGGGAGGGGAGAAATTTTTTTTTTACGCAGTGAGTTGTTGGAATCTGGAACACATTGGCTGAAAGGGTGGTCGAGGTCGATTCGATAACTACTTTTAAAAACGCGGTGGACGGGTATTTGAAGAGGATGGGTTTGCAGGTTATGGGGAAAGGACCGGGGAGTGGGATTGACATTACATTGCTCTATTGAAAGAGAATAGAGACTCAATGGGCTGAATGGCCTCTTTTTGTGCTGTACGATTCTATAGGACCTGGGTTCGATTCCCGGGCAGCGCAAAACGTTGGACAAGTTTCCTCACTCCACACTACTCTGTTTACCTAGCAGTAAGTAGGAACCCGGTTGTTGGTCGATTGGCAGATCTCTTTTCCAGTGGTAATAAAGAAAGTAATAATAAAATGGTCACTTCAATCCATGACTGTTTGTGCACAATTGACTGCCGTGTTTCGCCCATAAAATATACAGTCAATTCACTTTACAGTATATTCTGTGAAGCGCTTTGAGACGTCTCAAAGACATTACAGCAACAGCAACAAATTACATTTGTATAGCACCTTTCACGTCAGGAGGACGTCCCAAAGTGCTGGACAGCCAGGGATCTGCATCCAAGCTGATGGTTGGGATCAGGAGGGGTGGAGGGCGGGGGAGGTAGGGTAGGACGGTGACCGAAGGGACAGTCAAACATAGAGTTTTAAGATGGGTCTTGAAGGAGGCAAGAGAAGGGGCGATGCAGAAGGAGACTGTGAGATGGAATTTTAGAGGGTGGGGGTCGAGTGGCAGAAGGCACACACAGTAGGGTGGGCGAGGCGGGGGAAGTGAAGCAGGCCAGAGCCCACTGAGCGGAGTGAGTGTGCAGTTTGGAGGGGTCAGGAGAGGACACGAGCTGCAGAGTTCTGGATGATCTGCTACCTGTAGAGGGAGGAGTTGGGGAGGCTGACAAGCAGGGAGTTTGCGTAGTTGAGCCTGGATGTGATGAAAGAGTGGATTAATTAGAATTCCAGAATAATACTAATCCTTGCATTTGATATAGCACCTTATCATGTCGTTGAAACGTCTCAAAGCGCTTCACAGGATATACTGCAAAGTGATTTACTGTATATTTTGTGGACGAAATCGACTAACAACCAGGTTCCTACTTACTGCTAGGTAAACAGAGGCGTGTGGAGTGAGGAAACTTGCCTAAGGTTTTGCTCTGCCCGGGAACCGAACCTGGGTCACCTCGCTTGCGAGGCGACTATGCTAACCACTATGTTGCGGATGGAGTTCCAGAGAGTGGGAGCAGATAGGCTAAAAGCCCAGCCACCGATGGTGGGGCGGTGCTGAGATGTGAAGCAGACGAGTGCCGCACATCTCTCTCATGCCTCCAGAACACCCACACATAGGAGCACACAATTGGTTTGGATGAAAAAAGCTCTTTGGCCAATTATCCACTGGCTCAGGATTGAGAGCTGTAACCCTGTAGCCAGCAGTTTGTAGTCACTTTCCTGAGTAGAAACATTCACTCTGTTGGCAATGGATCATGTTTGTAAAGCTCCCACACAATAGGCTTTCGATTTCTCTCTCAGTGCCACTGGCTATTGTCACAGGAGCAGTCACTCTGCATGTGGAGTTTCAAGTGACCCCTAACTATGTGTTGGAACAGAATGCATACACAGGCACTTTTATTGTGCACGTACTGTCAAGCAGCTTTTTCCTTTAAAAGACGGCCTAACTACACCATTGGGCTTGTGGTTAAATCAGAGTCATGGGTTTAATTCCTGTGCTGAGTTTGATCGTGGGGGGTAAGCAGGTAGGATTCTAAAGTTGGCCGTGGTGCCTCCTGGGGGTTGGGAGGGTTCCAGTCAGACAGTTCGCTCAGCCCAAAGCCTTGCGCAGGCCTTAATTCCTCTCATGCTCCTTCCAAACCCCAAGGATACCTTTGTGGATCTGTTGTGAAGCACTGGACTTGCCAGAGGGACGTGGTGCCCCCTTGTGGAGTGATGCAACCCATTGATCCCATTTTATTTCCCTAATAACCTAAACTGTTTAACCATAAACTGCAGTTTGCAGTCACTTTCCTGAGGAGTAATGACTACTCTTTAGGAAATCAATCATATTCATAAAGCTTCCACAAAAAAGGGCATTCTCATGGAATCATGGAATATTACAGAAGGCGGCCATTCGGCCCATCATGCCTGGCTCTTTGGAAGAGCTACCCAATCAGTCCCAATCCCCCACTCTTACCCCATACCCTAGCAAATTTTTCCTTTTCAACTACCTATCCAATTCCCTTACGAAAGTTGTTATTGAATCTGTTTCCACTCCCGTTCAGGCCTTGCATTTCAGACCGTAACAACTCTTCTCATCTCCCCTCTGGTTCATTGCATTAATTCGCCCACAAAATATACAATTAATTCACTTCACAATATATCATGTGAAAGGGTTCAAGACGTCTCGAAGACATGATACGGCGCCATATCAAATACAAGAATTATTATTATTGATTCCCACTATGTTTTTGACTGAGTGCCTTACCAAGGACCTTGTGATCAATCTGGGTTGTAGTGGACACCAAGTGGACATGTGCCTGAGATGGGGCAAAGAGCACTCTGATTGATCTTTTTTCTCTTCCAGCACAGTAAGGTGTAAGAAAATGTACCCACTGGGCCATCAAACAAGCCTTGTGAATGGACTTGGGAAGAAGGGATGTGTTTCCCAAACCTACAACTCCACCTGGCCAAGGAACCGTGAGAATGTGCAGAATGAGATAAAGGTGTTTATCTGGAGCTTGCAATGCCTGGGGAAAATCATTCTTTTTAACTTATGTCACCTGAGGCCAAAATGACAGAGGAGCACTTTCAGTAGAGATGTACACCCAGATCCCAAAAGGAAATGAATGAATTCCCTCCAGCATATTAAGGTAAGGCAGCAGCATATAATTTTCAGGCTTGATCGGCTGCCTTCCACTCATTGCTTCTATTCTAATCCTATACATCAGCACTGGATTTGCTTCTCACATGTTGTTTCAACAAGGAGATAGATACAAGCAAGTATTTTTTAAACTTACAATACAATACAAAATTACTTTTGTATAGCGCCTTTCACATTGGAAGAATGTCCCAAGACACCGAACAGTCAGGGATTTTAACCCAAGCGGGCGTGGGGGGGCGGGGGTAGAGTTGGGGTAAGGGAGAGTGGAGGGCAGGGAGGGTGACCAAAGGCATGGTCGAAAAGGATGGTTTTGAGGCAGGCCTTGAAGGAGGAGAGGGGATGAGGTAAATGGACTGTGGGATGGAGTTCCAAAGGATGGGGGCAGAGGCTGGTGCCAACTAGTGATGGTGGCACGGGCCAGGTGGGGTACGTGGAACAGGCTGGAGCCGGCTAAGCGGAGAGAGAGGACAGGTTGATAAGGAATTAGCAGGTCACTGAAGTAGGAGGGGGTAAGGCCGTGGAGGGCCTTGAAGGTGAGGACGAGGATTTTGAACTGTATCCTCTGAGGGATGGGGAGCCAGTGAAGCCAAGCGAGGGTAGGGATGATGGGGTCATGGAGCCCAGTGCGAGAGAAGAAATGAGCAGCAGAGTTCTGGATGATCTACAGCTTGTGGAGGGAGGAGTTGGGAAGGCCAACAAGCAAGGAGTTGGTGTAGTCGAGTCTCGATGTGATGAACGCATGAATGAGGGTTTCGAGGCATGAGGGGTGAGACAGTGGCACAGCTCGGTGATGTTGCAGAGGTGGGGGAAGGCAGGTGCATGTTAATGATCCAGAGGCAGAGTAGGTCATGGCATGGACTTGATGTAATATTAATAATCGGTTGCATTGGAAGCAGCGCCTATACATCAAACTACCTCAAAGCACTTCACAGGCATTTGCTGTCGGGTGTAGTGACTGTTTAATTTGTAGGCATTTGGACAAAACAGTCATTATGTGAGTGACCACTCTGTTTGGAAGATTGTTAGCCAGGTCACCGGGCAAAACTCCCATCTCGTTCTATAGGGCCACTGGATTATTAACATGTACCTGAACTGACAAGACAGTTGTGTTTAGCATCTCATCCGAAGAACCCACAAGAACTTACAAGAACCCAGAGGCGAGAACACTACTGAGTGAGCCAAACTGCTGTGCTCAATCACCTCAATGTAACCCATCCAGCTTATCAGATTTACTTTTGCCTTCAGTGGAACACACACCCTCTGAGTAGACTTCATTCCCAGCCTTATCACTGGCTTCAAGTGACCTGAGCCTCCAGTAGTTCAGCTTTCAATGACTGAGTGCCAGGACTCTGGTTATCACCAAGTAATAACAGAAACCTGTTTCTTGTGTATCTCTCCTTAAGAGTCTCAAAGCCTAAATACTTGAGAAGGACCCAAGGACAGTTTGTCATTTTCACTCCATTTCCTCTTATCAAACTATCTTTGTGTTCCATTAAGCTTTGTTTTTGTCTGTAATCTTTTCCCAAACAGTATTTTGCACACAAACAGCTATAGGGTGAATGACTGGTCTGTCTGAGAAGTCCCTTCTCTTTCGCAACAATGCCAAATGAACTTTAACGTCCACATGAACCATGTTACCAAAACATCTTGAAGGACAACACGTCTGACAATATATCGTTCCCCCAGTTGTCTACGCTATCCGTGTCACAGTGAACAGTCAACAATAGTGCCAACTGAGCCAAGCTAACAACTTGGAAAGAACTTTTTCTATCTCTAAATAACAACAATAAATTGCATTTATACAACGTCTTTCACGTCAGGAGGATGTCCCAAGACCCTGGACAGGGATGCGTTTACACTCAAGCTGGGGGCTGGAGTCAAGAGGGGTGGACATGGAAGGATCACCAAAGAGAGAAAGATCTTGAGACGGATCTTTAAGGAGGCAAAGGATGGAGTTCCAGAGGTTGGGGGCAGAGAGGCTGAAGGCCCGACCGCTGATGGTGGTAGCACCTTTACATTCCAACAGCTGATACTCTATGGACTTCTTGCCTGTGCAGTGGCACATCCTAAAGCCATTGGTAAGGACTCTGCAGATATCAATCAAGCTCAGTCAGTAGCACTTGACGCTAGGTCAGATGAGCTGCAACTAGGCTGGTTTTGCATCAAGTTACAATAATATTTTTGATACAGCAGCTTGTCACGTAAAAATGTCTTAAAGCGATGCACAATAATTACACTTAAGTAAAGTGACTGTGTATTTGTGGGCAAACGTTGCAGCTAATTTGTGCCCAGCAATAACCCTCAAACAGCCATGAAGTGAACCAATTTTACCTTGAGGATTGCTGGCCAGGACACAAGGAGAAATTCCAGTCTCTTTTCAAACAATGTCAATCTTTAACAATCACCTAAAAAGGCAGCTGAGACCTCAGTTTAACATAATAATAATCCTTGCATTTCACATAGCGCCTTATCACGTCTTCAAGACGTCTCAAAGCACTTCACAGGATATACTGTAATACAGGATACACGGGATATACTGTAAAGTGAATTGTGGGCAAAACGCAGCAGCCATTTGCAGACAGCAGTGTCTCACAAAAAGTCATGGATTGAGTGACCAAATTATTTTTTTTTAAGGGATTATTACCCCCAGAAATGCGATCCGCCAATTGACCAACAACTGTGTTCCTACTTACTGCTGGTAAACAGAGGTGTGTGGAGTAAGGAAACTTGCCCAACATTTCACCCTGCTGGGAATCAAACCCAAGACTCTTGCTTGTGAGATGAGGTGGAGCTTAACAGTGGCATTGTTTGACGCTGAACTATGGAGGAAGGGGAGGCAATCATAGCACAGTCATAGAGGAAAGTCTTCAGGTGGGATCTGAAGATGGGCAGAGGGGCAAGGCGAAGGGATTGAGGTAGGGAGTTCTGGAGGGTCGGAGCGTAATGGCTGAAAGCACAACCACCAATTGTGGAGCGGAGAGGACGAGGGCCGTATAGAATGCCTGAGCACAGGGACAGGTAGAGGAGTGTGGTGTGAGCAGGATGGAGAGGTGCTGGAGCATGAAGTCAATTGTAGGTGAGTATGAGGATCTTAAAGCCAACATGTTGGTGACAGGAAGCCAGTGGAACCTGGCCAAGGACTGGGGTAATAGGGATGTGACTGGCGAGATTACTGAATGAGGAGTGAGACTGCAAAGGGATTTGAAGGTCAGAGTGAAGACCTTAAAGTTGATCCACTGGGGTACAAAAAAACAAACAAAATGACATTTGTATAACGCCTTTCACATCTGAAGGATGTCCCAAAGCCATGAAAGATGAAGTTAATACTGTAGTTGAGTGAAGCCTAGTGCAGGAGATAACACAGGCTGCAGTCATGGATGACCTGGAGCATGTGGAGGATAAAGCTAACAAAAGGAGCTTTAATGTCTAACGTCTGGGTGACAAAGACACAGGGTGGAGTTCAGCTACGGAGGAGGTGAAATAAAGGGCATAAGACAACAACATACAGATACATACACATTACCCCGAAACACTACAAGTGAGAGTTAGGTGTCGGCTTGGCTGTTGGTATCACTCCTGTCTCTGCTTCAGAAGGTAATGGGTTCAAGCCTCACCTTAGGCTGACATCTCAACAACAACGAATTACATTTGTATAGCGCCTTTCACGTCAGGAGGACATCCCAAGCCACTGGGATCTCACACTATACAATGCTCCTCTGGAGTCTGGGCTGATACTTTGAGCAAGTTATGTTGACATTTGGATGAAAGACAACATTAAAGCAACATAACTATCTGTGACTGTTCAGGTGGATGTTAAAGATCCTATGGTGCTATTGGAAAATAGAAGGGAGTTTGTCTCCCGGTCCTGGCCAGATATAATCATGAGTGGGACCTGACTGTGCAAAAATGGCCACTAAGTCTGCCAACAAAAATACAGTCACTAAACCACACACCTGTGAAGGTGATGGTGGAGAGGTCAGAGGTCAGCCTCCCAAATACAGGGAAGTTGCTGGAAACAGAACACATTTGTGATCCGAATGCAACCTCTCTCCCTCAATCCCTCTGTCTTGCCCCCTCCCTCCTTCCCTACTTTCAAATCCTGCCTAAAGACCTTCCTTTTTGATTGTGCTTACAGTCACTTCCCCCCTCCCTCTCCCCTTGGCTCGAGGTCAGACTCCGCCAAACTCCAGCCCTCCGGGTCGCTATCCTGTGTGAAGGACGCTAATAAATGCAAGTTGTTGTTTGTACTTCGCTCAGCAGTAGAGCTGGATGGTTGAGCAGTTGGCATAGGGATGTAGTACTTTCACATGTTTATAAAGATTTTCTTTCACGACAAAGCAAACGCCAGTCCATGAGGGTCATAGTCTAAAAATAAAAAAGTGCCACGTCGAGACCCTCTCTCAACTTCAGTTTACAGTTCACGAGTTTTCTGAACTTTAACCATACTGAACTTCAGACTGAAGTCGAGGGAAAGGGGTAGAGAGTTTAAGCACACCAATGTTATAAAGGAGCGTGTTACAAAATGGTTGCCAGTTAACACCTCTGTCAGCGGGTGACTTGCTGCTGAAGGCACTGCTTGCTCGCTGCGCTATGTGCAGGAACCCAGCCAATCAACTCCGGGAGCCCAAAGTGTATAGTGGTGCGACTGAGCTATAAACAGTCCCACGCTGCACCACAGTGTGTCTGGCTCAGTGGTGGCACTCTCACCCGAGTCAGAAGGTTGTGGGTTCCAGCCCCACATCAGGACTTAAGACTCAAGCAGTCTAAGTTGATGCTCCAATGCAGTGCTGGTGGTCTGTTACATTGTGGGAGGTGCTGTCCTTTGGATGAGATGCTCTAAGTCATCCATGACTGCAGCCTGTGTTATCTCCTGCACTAGGCTTCACTCAACTTCATCTTTCACGGCTTTCGCACCGAGGTTCCTTCTGCCTGTTCAGGTGGATGTTAAAGATCCAATGGCATTATTCAAAAAGAGAAGGGAGTTTCTCCTGGTGTCCCAGCCAATAATCTCTCCAATTATAAAAGTTGGTCATTCACTTCATGGCTGTTTGTGGGATGTTGCTGTGTGCCAATTCTCTGCCACGTTTGCCCACAAAATACACGGTCACTCCACTTCACAGTAAATGCTATGAAGCGCTTTGGGACATCTTCCGGACGTGAAAGGCACGGTACCAGACGTAAGGATTATTATAATTCTGATTTTCGAACGGGGTCGTGCCTTTAATAATATAAATCTTTGCAGTGTACTAACTACTACATTGTTGTTAAAAGAAACAGAGGGGAGGTGAGGAAAACGTGTTCACAGTGAGAGAGCGGGGGAGTGAGGTTAATCAGGGCTATGGGGAGAGAGCGGGGGAGTGGGGTTGATCAGGGCTATGGGGAGAGAGCGGGGGAGTGGGGTTGATCAGGGCTATGGGGAGAGCGCGGGGGAGTGGGGTTAATCAGGGCTATGGGGAGAGAGCGGGGGAGTGGGGTTGATCAGGGCTATGGGGAGAGCAGGGGAGTGGGGTTGATCAGGGCTATGGGGAGAGCGGGGGAGTGGGAGCTATTTGGAAGCTCTTTTCAAAGAGCCGACACAGAGACGATGGGCCGAATGGCTTCATTCTGTGTTGTATAATTCTGATTCTGTGCACTGGCGCACAGCCAGCTCCCACACACAGCCGTGTGGTGAATGACCAATTTATCTGGAGGGCTGTTGCTGCTGCAATTATTAGAAAAAGAACTAGCTTTCCATATCAGGGCCTTGAAGAAGGTGCAGGGGAGATTTACAAGAATGATACCAGAAATGAGGGACTACAATTATATGGAGAGACTAGAGAGGGAGTTTTCTCCTTAGAGCAGAGAATGTTGAGGGAAGATTTAATGGAGGTGTTGAAAATGATGAGGGGTTTTGATAGAGGAGATAGAGAGAAACTGTTTCCTCTGGTGGGTCAGTTACCAGAGGACACAGATTTAAGATAATTGGCAAAAGAACCAGAGCGAAGATAAGGAGAAAGTTGTTATGATCTGGAATGCACTGCCTGAAAGGGTGGTGGAAGCAGATTTGATAATAGCTTTCATAAGGAATTGGATAGGTACTTAAAAAGGAAGAATTTGCAGGGCTACGAGGTAAGAGCGGGGGAGTGGGACTAGTTGGTGGCTCTTTCAAAAGAGCCGAATTACCTCCTTCTGTGCTGCAAAATTCTATGATTCTATGAAATTAAGACAACACAATTTTCAGACAATATGGCCATCTATAATAATAATAATCCTTGCATTTGATATAGCGCTTTTCACGTCGGGAGGACGTCCCAAAGCGCTGATGGGTTTGGGGCCTCTGTTACTCACAATATCTTGGTGTTCACACTTTGTGGCATTACAAGCGAACTCTGGCTTTCTGTTCTTCGAACAGGTGATCTGGAAAATGAGCTAATAATTATAATAATATTCTAATTCATATAATAATATAATTAATATAATGATGAGCTAACAAACTGTGCAAATAATGAAATACAAATGGCTTCCTCTCTTAACAGCCTGAGACAGCAGCCAACAGATAATAATAAATAATCCTTACATTTGATATAGCGGCTTATCACGTGTTCGAGACATCTCAAAGTGCTTCACAGTAAAATGTAGTGTATTTTGTAGGCGAAATGCAGCAGACAATTGCACACAGCAGTATTCCACAAACAGTCATGGATTAAGTGACCAAATTATTATTATTATTTATTTTTTGGAGGGATTATTACTGCTGGAAAACAATCCACCAATCGACTAACAAGCGGGTTCCTACTTACTATCAGGTAAACAGAGGGCTGCCAGTGATGGTAGAGAGATCTCTTCATCTCCTGACTGTCTGCAGGACATTGCTGTGCTGAGGTCCCCTGTGGTCCTGTTCAGGTGAATGTCAAAGCTTCCATGACAATAGTGGAAAAGGGGAGAGAGTTTCCCCCAGTGTGATTTCTGGTAATCCCCCAGATATAATTGGGTATTCTTTCTATTTTGGTTTCCAGGACCTTGCTGTACAAATTGGCTGCTGCCATGTTTGCCTACTCAGTTAATAAACTTGACCGCATTTCACTGCTATGTGCTTTGAGACAGTTTGATGCTATAGGCACTATATCACATGTTATCATTCAAGCTCTAGAATGCTTTGATGGAATTCCAATAGCATTGCAGGGACCGTATCAATTTACAACTAGTTACTGTTGTCAGAACAACACAGATAGTACTTATCTGGCATCTGAACTGACATCCAACCTGAGACAGATGTGTAGATAATAAAGCTGACTCAACAAACGACAACAAACATTAATTGCCTTCGCAGAGAGTCATGAGGCAGAAACCAGACTGTTTGTCTGATTGAGCCATGAGCCCGCCCTAC
Source organism: Callorhinchus milii (assembly GCF_018977255.1). NCBI lineage: Eukaryota > Metazoa > Chordata > Chondrichthyes > Chimaeriformes > Callorhinchidae > Callorhinchus > Callorhinchus milii. Next base: position 124,425,280 of record NW_024704743.1, on the reverse strand, counting down.
TAGGAAACTGCATCCAGGAAAAAATTGTGCAACAGCACTGTGTAATGCATACCTCTGTAGTTTATAATAAAATAATCCTTGCATTTGATTATGATATAGTGCTTTTCAAATCTTCAAGACGTCTCAAAGTGCTTCACAGAATATACTGTGAAGTGAATTGACTGTATTTTGTGGGTGAAACGCGGCAGCCAATTGCACACAGCAGCGTCCCCACAAACAGTCGTGGATTGATGTAACCAATTTATTATTGTTTTTTTCTAATTATCAGGCGTTTGGAGTAAGGAAACTTGCCCAAGGTCTCGCTCTGGCCGGGAATCAAACCCAGGCCTCTCGCTTGCAAGGTGAGTGCTCTAATCACTGAGCTACAGGACTCCACGTGTTTACAAACCATGAGCTCACTGGTTTGAATCACACAGGGCATGGGGGAGCTACATTTCCCCAGCTTTCCCAGTGGCAGGTAGGGGAACACCAGCCTGGGTTCCTTGTCTTGGCCCCAGGGATTGTCTGTCACTGAGACAATACAATATGGATTTACACAGTGCCTTTCGCATCAGGAGGATGTCACAAGGCGCTTAACAATACTACAATAATATAACAATCCTTGCATTTCATATAGGGCCTTATCAAAACCCAACACAGCCAAAACCCTCGCCTACATCTTTGTTACTGCCTGCCTCGACTTCTTCAATGCGTTCTTCAGCCGATGGTGGAGCGGAGGGAAGGAGGGCAAGCAGGAGGCAGCGGGCAGTGGAGTGGAGAGAAAGCAAGTCGGGGAATAATAATAAAAATTCTTGCATTTGATATAGCGCTGTTCACGTCTTCTAGACGTCTCAAAGCGCTTCACAGAATAGACTACAAAGTAAATTAACTGTATATATTTGTGGGCGAAATGGGGAAGTATTTAGTCCTCAACTAGCCTCTAGGTCTTGTTAGGATCTATTACCCTAACCTACACACATTTGTCTGGTGGCTGTTCATCTGAGGATTGTGGTTAAAACAAATGTTTCACAATGATCTGAGTATGCTTTTAAGACACAAATTCCAAATGTGATTCCAGGCCAGCTGGTGTATGCTTGGTCAGCAATCATCAGTGCACATTTCTCTGTCCTTTGTAAACAGCCAAGTAAATCAATCATTGACTGATATTAACTGTTCTAACATGCACTCAGATAGTGTTGTTCAGATAAAATAACTGTCCCAAACTCAAAGTCCTAACTGCTTGTTATTGTTTTTCTCTGCCCTTCATTCTCCCCCCGTGAACATGCTATAAATACAATGGGGAGAGCAGGGAATGGGGTTAGAGTAGAGAGCTCCAGTGGGGGAGCGAGCACTGGGATTGGAGGTGGGAACGAGCACTGACATGATGGGGTGAATAATCTCTTCCTGGTTGTAAACTGATTGATTGTAAGGTTCCTCGTGGCAGGCTCACAGATTAGCTGGTGTCTGGGAGGTACTTTGTCTCAGGACGTGTGGTTCGACCATTTGCATCTTGCCTTTTACTGCTGTCTGTGCTGAGTAAGCAGGCATTGACTAGCTCAGTCAGGCCGCTGCTATGCTGTATGCTTTTGCTCTGTACTATTTACAGGGCAGCATGAGGCTGGTATTTGGTTGCTGTGTTGAAATGTAACTAAAGAGCTGTAAACACAGATGTCTTGTGATTTGCACAAAGAAAAATTAGCCAGCGGACGTTTGTGAAGAGCGAGCCTGGGATTAGCAGACACAGTAACTAACTCGCAGTAACCCAGTGTAACACATCACCACGTGCCCGAGGTTATTTGGGTTAAATGTTCATTGAAATGCTATGGTTAAATGTTTAATTGGGTTAACTGGAGACACTCACCCTGTAACGGACTGCCCGCAGGGGAACCCATCACTGTGCTTGAGAAATATTTCTTGCATTTTGATACAGCGCCTTATCACGTCGTTGAGATATCTCAAAGCACTTCACAGGATGTACTGTAAAGTGAATTATCTGTATATTTTGTGGTCAAAACACGACAGCCAATTGCGCACAGCATCGTCCCACAAACAGTCGAGTATTGAACAAGCAAATTATTTTTTTTAAAGGGATTATTATCCCCGGAAAAGTGATCCGACCATCGACTCACAACCAGATTCCTATTTACTGCTGGTAAACAGAGGCGTGTGGAGAAGGAAACTTGCCTAAAGTTTGATAGTGAGAAAGGTACTATTTGTCTCCTCCACCAGCCCAGTGTCTGGTGCTGAGTGTTGGTGAGTTGCCAGCCCGGTCTGGCTGACGGCCGGCTAGAACGATGTCCCTGGGCTACACTCAAAGAGTACAAAGATTTGCAAGCATCCCACTTACATATGGACTCCTGTGGCTGGAATGGAATGCACTCTCTCTCCCTGGAGGGACACATCCTGATTACCTAATTCTAGAAACTATTAGGCGCAGGTTGGCAATAGCCAAAGATTGGGGACTCCAGAATGTTTGTTGGGATAACTGCTAGAGTCTAACCAGCTAAACTCACAGTTTGCCATTGAAAGCAGTGTCTGGCAAGCTTTCCCGCTGCTTGTCCAGCTAGGACCACCCTACCTATTAGCCTTTGGCTTACAAGCTGGGCCAAAAGTGCACCCGGAATTTTTCCGCAGAATCCACTACAAACACCCACTCCCTAAAAACCTGTAAAAACAGTGAGCTCAGGGCCTCTGTGCTTCTGCCGGCTGTTTACTCGACTGTGGGCAGAGCAGCTCTGGACTGGCATCGCAATGTGGCACCAGCGGGGAATGGGCTTTGCTCAACCCGAGGACCGCTGTTGAGATTGTCTGTTTCTCTGTGTCTGTGAATCTCTGTCTGTGAGTGAGTGTGGGTCTGTCTGTGTGTGTGTGTGTGTCTCTTTGTCTGTGAGTATATCTCCCTCTGTCTGTGAGTGTATGTATCTCTCTTTGCCTGTGTGTGTCTCTCTGTGTCTGTGAGTGTCTTTGTCTGTCTGTGAACATGTGTCTGTGAGTGAGTCTCTGTGTCTGTGAGTGTGTCTCTCTGAGTTTCTCTGTCTGTGAGTGTGTCTCTCTGTCTATGAGGGTGTCTCTGTGTCTCTCTGTCTCTGTGAGTGTGTCTATGTCTGTGAGTGTGTCTCTCTGTCTCTGTGTGTCTCTCTGTCTGTAGTGTGTCTCTTGCGCTGTCTGTGAGTGAGTCTGACAAAGGATCGTTGACTCACTTTCCTTTCTCCATAGATGCTGCCTGACCTGCTGAGCATTCCCAGCGACTTCAGTGTTGTGCTCTGAATGTTCTGAGACACCGTCCGGCACGGAGGGCGCTATATAAATCGAAGTTGTTGTTGTACAGATTTACAGTGTGGAGTCCTGTGGCTCAGTGGTTAGAGCACTCGCTTTGCAAGTGAGAGACCTGAGTTCAATTCCAGGCAGGTCAGGGCGAAACCTTGGGCAAGTTTCCTTACTCCACACAGAGCCTAATAATAATCCTCCAAAACAAAAAACAATAATAAATTGGTCATTTTTAATCTACGACTGTTTGTGGGACATTGCTGTGCGCAATTGGCTGCCGCGTTCGCCCACAAATATACAGTCAATTCAGTGTGTTCTGCGAAACGCTTTGGGACGTCCTCCCGACGTGAAAAGCGCTATATCAAATGCCAGGATTATTATTATTAGATTTATGGCCAGAGCGTCGTGGCACTATTGAGCACCTGTTGGTGACGCTGTGGAGTTGGCAGTCACATCACAGCTCCACAGAGCCACCTGGTGGAAGAACAGAGGCAGAACAATTTTTTTTGCCCAGTCGGGTGTCTGACACACGCAGAAACCCACTGTACTTACGAGACTCCAAACCAAACTGAGATTTCCATGCTTCCCACCTATTTTGTCTGTCTGTGAGTGTGTCTCTCTGTCTGTGAGTGTATGTACCTCTCTTACCACTTGGACATCCCAGAGACAAATTGTTGGAATGGAATGTGCTCTCTCCCTGTGGAGGAACACATCCTGCTTGCCTAATTCTGAAAAGTATTATATAATAATCCTTGCATTATAATATAATGCTTGCATAACGCTTTATTACATCTTTGATAGGTCTCAAAGCACTTGAAACCAGCAAGATAAAACTAAAAAACTCATTAAGAGCGAGAAAAAGGAGCATGAGGGTAAGCTCGCTGGGAACATTAAGTCTGATTGTAAAAGTTTTTACAAATATACTAAGAGGAATAGGCAAGTGAGAGTAAATGTAGGTCCACTTCAGTCAGAGACGGGAGAAGTTGCAATGGGGTATAAGGACATGGCAGAGTCCCTAAATGGGTACTTTGCATCTGTCTTCACCCGAGAAGACACAAGTCTACCAACAATAGAGATGCACCAAAGGGATAAGGACAGGGAGCAACTCAGGGAAATTTTCATTAGTAGAGAATTGGTGCTCGGGAAACTGTTAGCACTAAAAAGTGACAAATCCCCTGGTCCGGACGGCTTGCATCCCAGGGTTTTAAAAGAGGGAGCTGATGAGATAGTGGAGGCCTTATGTCTGATTTTCCAAAATTCCTTGGATTCTGGAACAGTCCCCATGGATTGGAAGATCGCAAATGTCACACCACTATTTAAAAAAGGTGGAAAGGAAAAGATGGGGAACTATAGGCCAATTAGTCTCACATCAGTGATAGGAAAAAATTTAGAATCATTGATTAAGGATGTGGTAGTGCGGTATTTAGGGCACAATATAATTAGGCCAAGTCAACATGGCTTTACAAAAGGGAAGTCATGTTTGACAAATCTCATAGAGTTTTTTGAGGACATTTCCAGTAAACTTACATAAAGGTGAATCAGTGGATGTGGTCTATTTGGACTTCCAGAAGGCATTGGATAAGGTGCCGCATAAAAGGTTAGTCCAAAAGATAAGGGTCCATGGAATTGGGGGGAGTATATTAACATGGATTGGGGAATGGTTAACAGGTAGGAAACAAAGAGTAGGGATAAACGGGTCCTTTTCAGATTGGTGGGATGTGACTAGTGGAGTGCCACAGGATCAGTCCTTGGGCCTCAGCTATTTACCATCTACATCAACGATCTAGATGAGGACATCGAAGTTAATATATCTAAATTTGCGGATGATACAAAACTAGGAGGGAGAGTCAACACAGAGGACATTAAAAAAATGCAGCAAGACATAGATAGGTTAGGTGATTGGGCAGGTAGGTGGCAGATGAAGTATAATGTAGGGAAATAGATCAGATTACTATAGACAGAGAAGAAGTTCTGAAAAGACTGACTGGGCTCAAAATTGATAAGTCACCAGGACCAGAGGGGTTTCACCCAAGGTTGCTGTGGGAGATACGGGTTCAAATAGCGGAGGCTTTGGCCATTATATTTCAATCGTCATTGGACACAGGAGTGGTGCCAAGAGACTGGAGAGTGGCTAATGTTACCCCACTCTACAAAAAGGGGCAGAAAGACAAACCCGGAAATTACAGGCCAGTCAGCCTAACTTCGGTAATAGGAAAGCTACTGGAGACCGTAATCCGGGACAAAATAAATCTCTACTTAGAGGAACACGAGGTAATTAGAGACAGCCAACATGGATTTGTTAAAGGCAAATCTTGCCTAACAAATCTAATAGAATTTTTTGAAGAGGTGACTGCGAGGGTTGATGAGGGAAATGCGGTGGACGTTATTTACATGGATTTCAAAAAGGCTTTTGACACAGTACCGCATAAGAGATTAATACAAAAATTAGAGGCCCACAGTATTAAGGGGACAGTGGCAGTTTGGATTAGGAACTGACTGAGTGACAGAAAGCAGAGGGTGGTGGTTAATGGGTGTTTCTCGAAATGGAAGGAGGTGTGCAGCGGTGTCCCCCAGGGATCGGTATTGGGACCACTGCTCTTTCTAATATATATTAATGATCTGGACTTGGGCATAGGGAGCACTATTTCCAAGTTTGCAGATGATACAAAGTTAGGTCGGGTAGTAAATAGTGAGGAGGACTGTAACCAACTGCAGGCAGACATACACAGAATGGTGGAATGGGCTGACATGTGGCAGATGGATTTCAATGTGGATAAGTGTGAGGTGATACACTTAGGTAGGAAGAATGATAGGAGGCAATATAGACTTGGAGCTCAATCTTAAGGGGGTGAACGTACAGAGAGATCTGGGCGTTCAAGTAAGCGAATCATTAAAGGTAGCAGAGCAGGTAGATAGGGCAGTAAAAAAGGCATTTGGTGTACTGAGCTTTATTAGTAGGGCACAGAGTATAAGAGTAGGGGTTATGGTTAATCTGTACAAAACACTGGTTAGGCCTCAGCTGGAGTACTGCGTCCAGTTCTGGGCACCTTACCTCAGGAAGGACATTAAGGCACTGGAAAGGGTACAGAGGAGATTCACGAGAATGATACCAGGAATGGGGAACCTTAGCTATGAGGACAGTGGAGAAGTTAGGACTTTTCCCATTAGAGCAGAGAAGGTTACGCGGGGACCTGATAGAGGTCTTCAAGATCATGAAAGGTTTCGACAGGCGAGATAGGGAAAGCTGTTTCCGCTGGTAGGTGTGTCTGTGACCCGCGGTCACAGTCTGAAGATATCACCAAAAGAAGCAGAGGGGAGGTTAGAAGAAATGTTTTCACTCAGCTAGTTGTTGGGATTTGGAATGATCGCCCGAAAGGGCAGTGAAGTCCGATTCCATAACAGCTTTTAAGAGAGAACTGGACAGGTATCGGGGAAGACGGGTTTGGGGGGTTATGGGGAGAAAGCTGGTGATTGGGGTCAGTGAAAGTGACACTCTGTCAAAGAGCCGCACAGACTCAATGGGCCGAATGGCCTCCTGTGCCGTAACATTCTATGGATCTATGAAAAGTGCAAAGTCATCCACCTTGTTATGTTATGGGACATCGAGGGAGTAAAAGGGAAGTATCTGAAGGCCTTGTAGCAGAGTTATATTTTTACAAAGGATTTGGAAACAATGAGGGAGCAAGGCAGCCAATTTGTACACAGAAATCACCTGCAAAAAGTCATAATAACAATAATAATCCTTGCACCTTATCATGTCGTCAAGACGTTTCAAGGTATTTCACAGGATTTATTGTCAAGTGCAGTGACTATGTATTTGTAGGCAAACACAGCAGTCAATTTGCACACAGCAACATCCCACAAACAGTCACAAAGTAAATGGACTAACTTTATCTGGAGGATTATAGGCCAGGACACCAGGAGAAACATGTCTCTCTTTTGCACAGGACATTTAATGTCCACCTGAACAGAGTCAGTATTTAAGTTTAATGTCTCAACTGAAGGATGACGTCTCTGACAATGCAGCGCTTTTCCCTTCACTGGAGTCAGCCAAGACTGTGAGCTCAGAGTCCCAACATGGGGTTTGAAACCACAACCTACTGACCTAGAAGCGAGAGCTTGACTGACTGAGCTCCACTGAAACCATCATATCATGGATATTTTCAGAATTACTTGAAGAGTTGTTCACTTCAGAACTATCGGTGGAATCTTCTTGCATAGGCTAATTCGCTGCATTTGCCTACAAATGTACAGGCACTTGACATCAATTTCCTGTGAAGCATTTTGAGATGTTTCAACTTAATAGGCACTATATTCAATTTGAGGATTATCAATTATAATTATTAAATATCATAAGGGTGGTTGTGGCAGAGACAATTGTGCAGGGATGTAATTGAACAGAGTGGAAACATTTTGTGGTTTCTCCCTTGGGTGTGCAGATGGCTAAACAAACAGAGTGCTCTTAGTCAGCCTGAGATCAGATGATTCCTCATGATTCCTGAGCGCAAACCTGATATGCTCAGCCCCCGTCTCAGATCGGTGGCCGTGCTTTCAGCCACATGTCCTGAGAGTATGGAACTCTCTTCTCCAATCCTTTCTTCCCTGCCTTCAGACCTTCCTCTTTGATCTACTATGGTCCTTATCCCCAGCTTGGTGTCACGCCACTGCAGACTCTGTGTGAAAGGATTAACAGAGGCCATTAACAGTGTTGTTGTTGTTGTCACCTTTCCCTTTCCCCTCTCGCTTGTTCCGCATTCAACCTTGTCCCTTTTAAGTGCTCCAAGTTATTACCGTGTTTTGAGACATCTCAAAGACGTGATGAAGCACTATATCAAATGCAAGTATTATTATTATTACCCTAAGTGAAAGGGGCTGTTTGTGGTATATTGCTGTGGACCATTGGCTACCGCATTTCACCCACAAAATACACAGTAATTCCACTTTACAATATATTCGGTGAAGCACTTTGGGACCATAGTAGATCAAAGAGGAAGGTCTGAAGGCAGGGAAGAAAGGATTAGGGAAGAGAGTTCCATAAGGCACCATATCAAATGCAAGGATTATTATTTATTGTGAACTCCTGTAGTTTAGTGGTTACAGCATTCGCCTCGCAAGCGAGAGGACCTGGGTTCGATTCCCGGACTTGGGTTTGAAATGTTAGGCAAATTTCCTACCCCAAAATATATTCAATTCATTTTACAGTATATTCTGTAAAGCACTTTGAAACGACTCGAAGACGTGATAAGGCAGTATATCAATGCAAGGATTATTTTTATTACTCCACACTCCTCTGTTTACCTAGCAGGCACCCTGTTGGTTGACAGATCGCTTTTCCAGGGTAATAAACCTTTTTAAAAAAGTAATAATTTGGTCAACAACCACAGCTTGCACTTACATAGCACCCTCCATGCCGGGCGGTGTCTCAGAGCTTAGCAAATGGTGGAGCCCGAGGCCGAGCCAGGGGGAGGGGGAAGGTGATCATAATCGCGGTTGAAAAGGTCTTCAGGCGCGACCTGAAGATGGGGAAGAGAGCGAGGCGAAGGAGTTGTGGGAGGGAGTTCCAAAGTTTCGGGGCATAGTGGCTGAAGGCGCAGCCTCCGAGGGTAGAGCAGAGGATTTGAGGGACACGGAAGAGGCCGGACCCAGTAGAGTGGAGGCAGTGGGTACTGCTATGGGGAGAGAGGAGGGAAGAGAGATGGGGGGGGAACGGCAAGGAATGGAGGGAGTTAAATACTAGAGTGAGGACCTTGAAGTCGATCCGCTCTGTGACAGGAGCCAGTGGTGTTTGGCAAAGAGTTTGGTCACTCAATCCATGACTGCTTGTGGGACACTGCTGTGCGCAGTTGGCTGCCTTGGGATGTCCTCCTGACATGAAAGGCACTCTATAAATGTAATTTTGTTGTTGTTGTTGCCACATTTCGCCCACAAAAATATAGTCAATTCACTTTACAATTTATTCTGTGAAGTGCTTTGAGACGTCTCAAAGATGTGAAAGGCATTATATCAAATACAAGGGTTATTATTATATACAGTAAATAATAATAATAATCCTTGTATTTGATATAGCGCTTTTCACGTCTTCTAGACGTCTCGAAGTGCTTCACAGAATAGACTGTAAAATGAATTAACTGCATATTTTGTGGGCGAAACGCGGCACCAATTGTGCACAGCAGCGTCCCACAAACAGTCGTGGATTGAAGTGACCAATTTATTATTTTGAGGGATTATTATCAGGCGTGTGAAGTAAGGAAATTTGCCCAAGGTTTCACCCTGCCGGGAATCGAACCCAGGTCTCTCGCTTGCAAAGCGAGTGCTCTAACCGCTAACTACAGGACTCCACAATAGGGAGAAACTATGTCTACTGCTCGATGGGTCGGTAGGGCTTGGATTTAAGGTCATCAGAGAATTGCTGGGATATGGAACATCCAAAAAACTCTGCCTGAAGCTGTATCTATAACAAGATTTTAAGGGAAATTGGACAAATATATGAAAGGATGGGGGAGTGGGGGGGGGAGATGGTAAATGGGGGAGATGGGGAATAGGGGAGATGGGGAGGATGGGGGTAGAGGATGGGGCAGAGGGGGGCCGAAGGGGGAGTGGAGAGGATGGAGAGTGTGGGGGAGATGGGGAGTGGGTGTGGGGAGGACAGGGGAGTTGACTGTTTGTGGGACTTTACCTTGTGCAAATTAGCTGCTATGTTTGCCAACAAATACAGTCACTCCACTCTACGGCAGTTCCTCAAGATGTTTCAAAACTATTGGAACTATATTGAATGCCATAATTATTTTTATTAATTGAACTGTTTGAGAAAGACACGACAGACCACATGACATCCTTCTTTTTGTGAAATTCAATGCCTCTACAGTAAGGAAACATGTAACCAGCTCCTGAACTGAAGCAGGGGGTGGGGGCAAAGCAGGAGGAGGTAAACAGACAAGAGGAATCTTAAAGGAGCTGTCTCTTGATGCTATGTGGCAAATGTGATGTGTTGCTGGGGTTGGGAGGGAAAGAGAAAGGGGGCCAAGCAGTATGTCAATCCCATGGGAAGCCACAGTAAAATGCCACTCTGTTGTGTTTCCATTTCAATTCCTGTGTATTTTGTGAAAAGCAAGAGGCAGAATGGAGAAAAAATTGTCTTTGCCAGGTCTGTAAAGACTGGTTTGGGCGCAGTGTCCCTTTAAAAAATTGTGAAACAGACCACAGCTGCAATGAATATGGAAACTGGCTTAACCTAACCCCAACAATCTCAAATGAAGGAAACTTCCCAAATGTGTGGTTGGGGGATTCTGCCCAGAGCAGGGCTAGTGGATTCCATTGGCTTTCCCATTGTGTGGTAGCCCCACCTCTGAGCATCTCACCTCTTTATTCATGGGACTTAATCCCTCTGCTTTAAGTGTGATTACACTTCAAGCCATCAATGCAAATGCTGATTGTCTTCGCCTAAAACAACGTGGAGGAGGAGGGCTGTCTGTTAGCTCGGCTCCTCCAAGCCCTGGGTTGTGCCTCAGCATGAGTTGGGAGGTGGCTCAATTTGGACCCCTCCTGACCATGCCTTCCCCAGGGAGGAGCGACCTTCAACTTCCTGGCCAAGACTGGGCCCCTGGGGCTGGATTTCACCCACTACACGACACCCTCTCTTTGCCGTGCCTGGGTTGGGTGAGTGCAGAGACCTCTGTTGGGATGGAAGTGGAGGGCAGACTGCCAGCCTGCAATGACCCCCCGAGACCACCCTGTGAGGATCGGGAAGAGCATATTGTCGGCATAAGGGAGGCCAGGCAGGAGAAGCGGACTTTGAAGAGGAAGAATTATCAGAGATACCCCAAGCCGCCCTACACCTACTTGGCTCTGATTGCCATGGCCATTCTCAACTCTCCAGAGAAGCGTCTCAAGCTGTCTCAGGTAGGGTAAGCCCTCTGTGATCACGGGCTGGGGCACAGGGCACTGTGCTTAGACACTGCTTCGGGAGAGCATTGCCGCTGACCTGTGAGTGTGCATTTGTTCCCAAAGTCATGAATTGTTTGTTAAATTGTTTTCCATTCCCCCCACCATACCTTATTGTATGGGGAGGGAGAAGCCTGTGCAGGTCAGAAGGTCAGAAGTTCAAGCCCTGTTGGTGACTCTGAGCCCACAGTCCAGACCGACTACTCCACTGAGGGAGCGTTGTGTTATCGGGAGGTGCTGTCCTTTGGATGAGATGTTATGATCCGGGTCCTGTCTGCCTGTTTGCAGGCAGATGTTTAAAAATCTCGCAACACTATTTGGGGGGAAAGAAAGGGAAGGAAATTTCTCCCATTGTCCTTACCAACAATTCCCAGGATTAAACAGTCATTGATTTGTGGTTATTTGCAGAATCTTGCTGTGCACAAAATAGCTGCTGCATTTGCCTATTTATTTAAAACAACTGTCCCTATACGGGTGGTAATTACTTGTGAAGTGATTTAAGACCACAAAATATAGTCCATTCGCAGTATATTCTGTGAAGCGCTTTGAGACGTCTTGTAAACGTGATAAGATGCTACATCAAATGCAAGGTTTATTACTATTTATTATTATATGATGTGAAGAGATGTGATTTATTATTTATATGATGTGAAGAGACGTGATTTGTATGAAAGTCTTTCCTCCGTGAAGCAAATGGCCTGTCAGGGCCCTGGTAATACAATGATGCACAGCCATTTGTTATGAGTGAGATAAATAAATGTAACTAAATTACAATCCCTGCATTTGATACAGCGCCTTTCATGTCGGGAGGACATCTCAAAGCACTTCATGGTTATACTGTGTGTTGTGCACGAACTCAGCAGTCAATTTGTGCACAGCAATGTCCCACAAACAGCCATGAAATGAAAGACCAATTTTATATGGGGGATTGTCTGTCAGGGCATTGGGAGAAACTTCCTTGTGGGGGTGGAATGGCTGACTTGGAATCGTAACCTGGGGTCCTTGTGTGTTCACAGATCCTCCACGATATCAGTGTCATGTTCCCGTTTTTCAAAGGGCATTACAAGGGCTGGAAAGACTCTGTCAGACACAATCTGTCTCTGAACAACTGTTTCATAAAAGTAAGTCTCGTGTTTGTACGTTCACGCTGTGCTCTGCCCAGTGGCTTTGCAGTGCTGCCTTTCCCTCTGGCTCCTGTGTCAGCCGGGCTCCATCACCAGCGCTCTTGTCACTGGGTCTGTAAGGTGGTGGGCTCGAGCCCCACATCAGGCACCACCCACCCCACCCCTCAGAACTCTCCCATAATCCCTTCCATTGCCTTGCGTCTTCTCTCTCCCTACTTTCACCCTGTGAAATGGAGGGTAAGTGAAAAGGGCTGTGAAGCAAATTGCTGTCCTACATCCTGATCTAAATTCACCAAAACATGGACTTTTCCAGAGCCAGAATACGGCACTGTTCACTATTGTGAGGCAAGTTAGTTTAACCCTACTGATGATGTGTTGTTTACTTTTTGATTTATTATTTCAGAGTGTTCAAAATATGGCAGCCTCAACATTGAAGCTGTTCTGTAGTTCTTAAAAGAAAACTTATTTAAGAATTTACGTAAATAGATTAAACCTAGACCTGGTGGTTTCTACCTCCTGGTTACAGCCTGACATTGATGAGCTAAGGCAGCGTGGACAGTAATAACAATCCATACATTTGTTATATATAGCATCTTTCAAGTGGACATCTCAAAGAGCTTCACAGGACACATAAAAAATCGGAGAAGGCCATTCAGCCCCTCGAGCCTGCCCCGCCATTTAATAAGATCACGCCTGATCTTCTAACCTAATTCCATTAACCCGCCCTATCCCCATATCCCTTAATCCCTTTAGTTTAAAAAAATTCTATCGATCTCATTCTTGATGCACTGTAAAATGGATTGATAGTTTTTTAGGTCTGGGAGAGAAAGGAAGTGGGTGGAGAATGAAGAGCCTTATGGGGGGGGAGGAGAGGAGGTAGGAGGCAGGAATGAATTGCGTGTTAACTGAAGTCCAGCACAAAATGCCAGATCTTGTGTTTTGACGCAGTTCCAGGAATTACGGAGATTACCGGAAAAATTGCTTTCATGTGTCTGTCTGTGCTAACCCAAAACAGGCAAAGAGATATATAAGAGCAGGTGATATTCAACAACAACAATAAAATTACATTTATATAGCGCCTTTCAAGTCGTGAGGACGTCCCAAGGTGCTGGGCAAATTATGTTATGGACCTGAGCTGAGGGTGGAGGAGGGGGGAGGGCAGGGGGTGGAAGCAGGGAGATTGAAAGCATGGCCGAAGAGGGTCTTGAAGGTGGCGAGGGAGGAGGTGAGATGGAAGGACTGCGGGATGGAGTTCTAGAAGGTGGCGCAGAATGGCGGAAGGCCTGACCACCAACAGTGGGGTGAGCAAGGTGGGTGGATGTGAAGCAGGCCAGAGCCCGCTGAGAGGAGGGAGCAAACAGGATGGTAAGGGGTTAGGAGGTCGCAGAGGTAGTGGGGAGCGAGGCCATGGAGGGCTTTGAAGGTGAGGACCAGGATCTAGAACTGTATCCCTTGTGTGATGGGAAGCCAGTGGAGTCGGGCGAGGATGGGGGTGATAGGGTCACGGAGCCGGTGCGGGAGAGGACACGGGCTGCAGAGTTCTGGATGATCTGCAGTTTGTGGAGGGAGAAGTTGGGGGCCGACAAGCAATGAGTTTGCGTAGTTGAACCTCAATGTAATGAAGGCGTGTGTGAGGGTTTTGGCGGCCTGCGGTGTGAGAGAGTGTCGTGGGGGAAGGAAGAGCGGGTCATGGCGCGAATGTGGGGTAGAAAGGACAGCTGAGGGTCAAGCAAGACCCCAAGGTTCGGGACTGGCTCAGTGAGGGGGAGTGAGCCCCAGGGATGGTAATGCTGTCAGCGCCTGAGGTGAGGAGGCGCTGACGGGAGCCAATCAGGAGCCTCGGTCTTGTTGACGTTCACTCTCATCCAGGACTTGATGTCTGACAGACATTCTGTCAGGACAGCAGTGGGTCCTGGAGTGGGTGGAGGCAGAGAGAGAGAGTTGGGTGTCATCCGCATACATGTGGAAGTTGACCCCATGTCTGCGGATGATGTCACCAAGAGGGAGCATATAGATGTTCATTCTTGAGTTGAACTTCACTTCCCAGCCCAGGAACAAGAAAACCATTTTAGATTCATAGATTCATAGAATGTTACGGCACTGAAGGAGGCCATTCGGCCGATCGAGTCTGTGCGGCTCTTTGACAGAGCGTCACTTTCTCTGACCCCAATCACCAGCTTTCTCCCCATAACCCCACAAACCCGTCTTCCCCGATACCTGTCCAGTTCTCTCTTAAAAGCTGTTATTGAATCGGACTTCACTGCCCTTTCGGGCGGATCATTCCAAATCCCAACAACTCGCTGAGTGAAAACATTTCTTCTAACCTCCCCTCTGCTTCTTTTGGTAGATATCTTCGTGGTCACAGACACACCTACCAGAGGAAACAGCTTTTCCTTATCTCGCCTGTCGAAACCTTTCATGATCCTGAAAACCTCTATCAGGTCCCCGCGTAACCTTCTCTGCTCTAATGAGAAAAGTCCTAACTTCTCCACTGTCCTCATAGCTAAGGTTCCCCATTCCTGGTATCATTCTGGTGAATCTCCTCTGCACCCTTTCCAGTGCCTTAATGTCCTTCCTGAGGTAATGTGCCCAGAACTGGACGCAGTACTCCAGCTGAGGCCTAACCAGTGTTTTGTACAGATTAACCATAACCCCTACTCTTATACTCTATGCCCCGACTAATAAAGCTATTTGTTGTCTGTCATTGTGGTGTTCCGTTGCAATAACAGGCTAACCTGACATTCCCGGCAGAGCTAGGGGAGCACTGCATTCTTAGTGTCTCTTTGAGAATTTTCTAAGTGATAAGGTGCTGGAAAGAAAATCAGTTCCTTCTCTGTAGCTGAAGATCAGCAATTGCATGGCAGACTGAACATCCGTCCCGGTCCCCTCCCCACTTGCAGCACAGTTTCACACTGGCCACTGCCATCAGTAGCTTGAGCCTGATTTAGCTTCTAACTCTCTCCCTCTCTCTGGAATTCCTGCCAATGGGGCCATTTTACCTTGTTCACCTACAAAATACCTTTAAGCGCTCTGAGACACTACCCTGCGGGGAGAGTGCTATATAAGTGCTTGTTGTTGTTAGTTTTAACCTACTAATACAATACAAAATTGCATTTGAAAAGCACCTTTCACATCGGGAGGACGATCCAAGGTGCTGGGCAGTCAGGGATTCTGACCTGATCGGGGGAGGAAGAGGGGGCTTTGGATCACAGAGGGTGGGATCAGGGAGAATGCAGGGCAGCCGAAGGCACAGTCAAGGAGGGTGATCTTGAAGGAGGCGAAGGGAATGTGGGATGGAGTTCCAAAGGATGGAGGCAGAGAGTCGAGGCCTGACCGCTGATGGTGGGGTAGGCCAGAGCCTGCTGAGCGGAGGGTCCAGACAGGTTGGCACTGATGATGTGTTGTTGCAATAGTAATCCTAGCAGCAGCAGCCAGGGCTCCTACTCCAAACACCTCACACCCTAACAGAAGTTAGTCGTCAACAGTCATTATCTTAAAATTTAAGATTGTGAAGAATTTAGGGAAATTCTTAAAATTTGGCTTTGATTTGGATGACTGTTTTCCTGCAGTTCTTCAAGGAATCAGCTTCCAAATTAAAACCAGATCTGAGTGGTGTCTTTTCCAGTCCACCCCCTCACAATTGTACTCAATCTTTTTCGATTGGCTTTGGTGAAATTGGCGAAATGCGTTTCGCAGGCTAAGACTGGGTGGAATTTGAGGACCTCAGAGCTGCTGCTGTTGCCTCTACATCTTGGTGTGAAACAGTTACTGTGAGCATCCGTCAAACAGCCAGTGTGTTGTCAGTGAGATTACCAAATCTGTTACTGACGTGTCAATCTTGAGCTGTGAAACTTTCAAACCTTTACTCTTCTCCCCGCCCCACCCTCCCCAATGACCCGTTGACCCTAGTATGTAAAGTCACAGCCCTAGGCCAGTTCACACATTTGTGGAGGGGGTCGGGGGAGGAAATCATTTGAAGCTCCAAGTCTTGGTGAGGGGGAGGGCACTGTATGATAACCAGAAGGGCGCCACATTGCTGACTCTATTTTTAGTTAGCTGGGTTTCTGACTCATGTGCTTATGAGGCTCCAAGTTACTGGGAGTTCCTCAATGTACTGTTTCTGTTTATCTGGTATGACCGTGTGCATTCCCTGTCTCAAAATCTCTGCCCTCCCACCATCTCCTGAAGGGATGCACCCTCTTCACCTAATTCTCGATTGTATTTGGTGCAAGTTATTGAAAGCCAAGACTTAGAGATCCCAGAGTTTATGCTTTGAGGTAACTGCTGGAGTTTACTGATAAAATAGATAACTTGATCATTCACTTCACTGCTGTTTGTGGGACGTTACTGTGTAAAAATTGGCTGTCCTGTTCACCTACAAAATACTATACTTTACAGTAAATCCTATGGAGCATCTCACAGGATTTGATAAGGTGCTGTACATATCAAATGCAGATTATTATTTTTATAGTTTGTCATTCCGAACGCTATCTGGCAAGCTGCCTGCTGCTTGACTTGCTCGGACCACCCTATCCACTGGTACTTTGGCTTGTGAGGTTACCCATCCATCCCTTCCATACCCATCCCTTCAAAAATAAATTTTAAAAGATAATAATTTGATCCATTTAATCCATGATTGTTTGTGGGACACTGCCGTGCACAATTAGCTGCATTCACCCACAAAATAGTCAATTCACTTTACAATATATTCTGTAAAGCACTTTTGAGATGTCTCAATGTGATAATGTGCTATATCAAATGCAAGGATTATTTATTATTACTGTTCTTGAAAGAGTGCAGAGATGCAAATAGGCCCTCATCCCAACCCATCGTGTGTGTGTGTATCTTTCTCTCTCTCTCTCTCATCCTCTGCCCCCTTTTTCCTTTCCCTCCTTCACAGTACAGGCTGACACACTCCCGTGTAGTGCTATGGGTTACTGGAGATACCACCTTCGGATGAGACATTTAAACTGAGGTCCTCCCTGCCTATTCAGGTCAACATTAAAGTTTTAGAAAATAATTTTAATAGGAGTGTTTCACAGAATATACTGTAAAGTGAATTGACTATATTTTGTGAGCGAAACGCGGCAGCCAATTGCGCACAGTAGTGCCCAACAAACAGTTGTAGATTGAGTGACCAATTTATTATTGTTTTTTTTGAAGGAATTATTACAGCTGGAAAAGCGATCTGCCAATCGACTAACAGGGTTCCTACTTACTGCTAGGTAAACAGAAGCGCGTGGAGTAAGAAAACTTGCCTTTCAAACATTTCGCCCCGCCAGAATTCAAACTTAGATCTCTCGCTTGCGAGCACTCTAACCACTAAGCTACAGGTCATTCACTTCATTACTGTTTGTGGGACAGTGCGGTGGTTGCTGCCCTTCACCTTCAAAATAACCACAAAATTACATTTGTATAACGCCTTTCACATCGGAAGGACGTCCCAAGGAACTCGACAGTCAGTGACTTTCAGGAACTCCCTCAATTCCTCCGCCATGGACCCTCTTCAGATCGTACCTCTTTGCCCATGCTTTCAGGCACCTCCCCTTTCTGGCTTGGTAACAAACTACACCACTGTTGAGCCTCCGAAGATGCTACCCTGAATGAAGGGTGCTATATAAATGTAATTTGTTGTCCTCGTTAAAGTTGCAAGACCTGACGGGCAGTGAGCTCCTAACCGGACAAGCAGTTTTCAATGGCAAACTATGGAAATTTATCTGATTAAAATTCCAACGCACACTTTGTTGGCTTTTGCCAGCCTGCACCTAATACTCTGGAATTAGGTAAACAGGGTGTGTTCCTCTGGAAAAAGGGAACATTCCAATCCACGTGTAGGTGGAATGCATCAAACTGCCTTTGGTTCGGAAACGCTTAACAATGGTGATGGGTTTCCCATTATTAATAGTCTCCCATCAAAACGGTATTAGACAACTGGCTGACCGAAAATGCAAAGATTATTGCAGATAAATTGGCCAACTAGAAAATGACTGTTGTATTCCTTGTTAAAGAAGTTGCTACACTTTGGTGGCTGTTACTGCAAAGGCACATTTAGGTGTTTGAATGTGATGCTGCAAAGTTGCAAGTTCGTTTTTTTTGTTGCCTTAGAATACACAGATCTCTGATGTGGGGGCAGTTCTAGGCGTGAAGTTGTCTCCAAACAATTGGATTTGTTTTAACAATTGTTGCAATGCAGAAATTCAAAAGTCCCCATTAGCACCTGCTCTATTGAGGATTTCTTGTTTACTGGAGGGGACCAGCTCAGGAGATCTGTTTGTGTGATGAGGAACTAATGGTTGGGGGGGGGAAGGGAGTGATCTTTTCACAGATCGTGGCACCTTTCATATCTTGGAGCAGCTTCAAATTGAAATGTTAAACATTTAAGTTGATTCTGGAGTCTCCAATTTTTAAAAATTGTTGCATTTGGTATAGTACTTTTTATGTCAAAATCTGAAGTGGCTTCACAGGATTTACTGTAAAATGTAGTGACTATTTTGTAGGTGAACCCAAATTTTGAAGGGGAGCAATTCACAGGTGTGCAGAGGCTGTGGCAGAGTAGTGTAAACCCAGAGGGAATAGTACAGGATTATTTTCCCAAATTTTATTTTTGGAAGTGGCTGGCTGGACCGTAATGATCCTGTATGTTCCAGTGTAACTCTGGAATCTGCTGTTCAGATTTGAAATGGTCACTGTGATTGGGTAGCAGTCGGGGGAGAAATGAGTCGCTTACTTTATTTTATCAAATTACTGTGAAGCTCTTTCTGATATGTCTTAAGGCACTGTAAAAATGCACATTCTTTCTTCCCATCACTTTCAGCACTCCACACAAAGTTTTAGGAACTTTCCCTCTGCCTCCCTCCCTGCAGTGAGTGGTGCTGAACTGGCCTCTGTGCCAATGATGGATTATCCTCTCTGGGGTTTCTCACTTTGTTATTCCTTAAGCTGTTCGTAACTTTCTCGCGTTGTTCTGATTGCCCTACGGACTCTGACCTGCAGTCAGCCTGGCTCAGTTGATCAGTCACTTTCTCCCCTTTAGGGCAGTGCTGGGACAAGGCCTCGTGCTCCTTGTTTTTTTGGTGAATCTGATTACTGTTGGAACCTTCTGAATCTGATCACCGTTGGAAGGTGTATTGGCCCCTCCTGGCCAGAAACCAATGTTGCCAGATTGGGAGGGTTTGCAAAGCATTTTGAGCTGTGAAGGTGCACTTTATCAAATGCTGTTATTATTATTAACTAGGTGGATCTTTGTTGTACTGCATGTGAAAATGGATGCGTGGGTGCCTAATTATTAAATTTTTAATTTAAATCTGCAAACTTTTTTCCCCTGATGACCTTTTCTCACAGTTTCAAAAGCACTGACCTCAATTGGCCACTTTGCTACCCATAAGAAGCAATAGATAATATTGTACAAGTATTTGGTTGACTTTGAGATATAAATGTATTTTGATTAATTTCTGACAACCCCAATAGTAACCAATTAATCCGATGGAGGCCTGAAATGCCACCTCGTCATTCTGTCTGTAAAATTCAACATTCCCTGACCTGGGGGTGGGGGATGAAGAGTGCAGCCAGTTTTGGGGCATCCTCCTGAGCTGAGAGGAGTGGAGGTGTAAAATCTTTATCTTGTGATATGGTTTTCCACGGTTCTGCGTTGCTCAAAAAAACGGAACAGGATGGAACTTTGAGCCTCAGCGTTGATCTCCGTGTTTATTCCCCATCTGTCTCGGGAGACGTGGACTCTCCCCATCCTTTGATTGAGATGTTAATCCAAGATCCCGTCTGCCTGTTCAGCGCAGACTTCAAAGATCCCATTGCACTATTCAAAAAGAAAAAGGAATTTCTCTCTCCCACGGTCTTGGCCAATAATGCCCCAGGTAAAATGAGTCACTCACTCCACGGCTGTTCAAAATACAGTCACTGCACTTTACCGTACTGCACTTTAACATACTGTACTCCTCGTCCTTGCTTTCAAAGCTCTCCACAGCCTTGTTCCTACCTGCGACCTGCTAACTCCAAATCAACCTGTCCGCTCCCTCCACTCAGCAGACTACAGCCTGCTCCACGTCCCCCACCGCACCATCAGCGATCGGGACCCTTGGCTTCCCTGCCCAAACCCTTTGGAACTCCATTAGACAGTCCCTTCACCTCACTCCCTCCCTTGTCTCCTTCAAGGCAAGTCTCAAGATACTCCTCTTCAATTGCGGCTTCGGCCAGGTTCCTACCCATACATTCCCTCCCTCCTGATCCCAACCCCCAGCTCGGGTCCAAATCCCAGACTGGCCGGCACTTTGGGACACCCTCTGACTTGAAAGGCGCTATTCACATGCAATTTGTTGTCCAGAATTGGTGAATTCAGCCTTAATTTTGACGGCAGATTTCTGTTCTTAGAAGAACTTACCCAAACCAGTTTAACAACTTGAGGCTGTATTTAAGAAGTGGCCAAATTCTGTGCCCCCGAAATGCAGTGTACAATAAATCTAAACCCGGGCGGCATTTCTCCCCGTGAATCGGTTGGGTGCAGTGCCCACGGCGATGGGTGGTTTAGTTTGGCGACTGAGATTGCCCATCGGGTCCTTGGCCCAGAAAGTAAGGCTGTCACCAGAGGTGAAAAGTGGGGCTAATGGTTATGTAGGACAGTGATGCCTGAAAGATGTTGTACAAATATACAGCAATTGGTTGTAGCTGTTGTATATCCTGTGAAGCGCTTTGAGACATCTCGACGACATAAGGCGCTATCTCAAGTGCGAGGATTACTATTATAACAACTAATATTATCATAAAAATTATAATGTTATAATACATAATGTATTATTGTAATTATATAACATTATCTCCCCCTTCCCCCCCCTCCCCCCCACAGGTGCTGAACGACCCCAAGAGACCGCAGGCCAAGGGCAACTACTGGACGGTGGACGTGAACCGCATCCCCCCCGAGGCCATGAAGCGGCAGAACACGGCCGTGTCCCGGCAGGACGGCACGGGCTTCGCGGCTGATTTGACGCTGTACTTGCAGGAGGCGGCGGCGGCGGGTGACGAGCAGCAGCAGGAGGAGGCGGCGGCCCCGGCGGCGGGTGAGGAACGGGACGAGGCGGCGGCGACGACCGCTGACGCCGTCGACGTCGAGGACCGTCTGGAAGGTTCCACGAGCGGCGTCGCGCGCGGCCTCGCGGCGCTGCGATTGGTCGCCAGGTCTCCCACGTGGTGCAGCACCGCGTGGCGCAGCCGCTCCTCCCGCTCGAGCGTCTCTTCGCTCGACGACGACGACGTCGCCGCCTCAGCGCCGGTCTCCCCCGCCAAGCGCCCGCGGCCATCCTCCCCGCCGCCCCCCGAGCGCCGCCCTCTGCCCTGGGAGCTGCCCACCTCCTACACTAAAACCGCGCCGCCCAACGCGGTGGCCCCCTCCGGTGCCGGGCTGCCCCTCTCGGGCCTGCTGAGCTGCGGGGCCCGGCCGCCGGGCCTGCTGCTGTACTCCCCGTTCCTCGGCGCCCCCTGCTGGCCGCTCGTGGCCGCCCGGCCTCCCTCACCGCTGAGGCTGCCCGTCGTGGCCCCCGCCACGGCCCTGGACCTGGAGCGGATGCTGCGGGCGGTGCCGCCCAACAAGAGCGTCTTCGACACCATCGTCCACCATCTGCTGCCCGCGGAGGCCGTCCTACAGGGCGGCCCCGTGCGGTACCCCGTCTTCCCTTTCCATTACTAGGCGTCAAAGGTAGGCCGACCATGGGGGGGTGTGGGGGGGAGGGGGAGTGTGTGTAGGGGGAGTGTGTGGGGAGGGGGAGTGTGTGTAGGGGGGAGTGTGTGGGGGGGGAGTGTGGGTGTGTGGTGGGGGTGGGAGGGGGAGTGTGTGTGGGGAGGGAAGAGTGTGGGGGGAGGGAGGAGGGAGGTGTGGGGTGTGTGGGGGGGTGTGGGGGAGGGGAGTGTGTGTGTGTGGTGGGGGTGGGGGGTGTGTGGGGGAGGGAGGAGTGTGTGGGGAGGGGTGGGTGTGTGTGTGGGGAGAGGGGTGTGTGTGTGGGGGGGGGGGGGTGTGTGTGGGGAGGGGTGGGTGTGTGGGGTGGGATGGGTGTGTGGGGTGGGGTGTATGGCTTGACTTCATTCTCAAAGGTATAAAAGGTGGGCATCAAATGGAAGGTTTTGGTGGTTCAAGTCTTTTTAAAAAACATTTTGACGCTGTGTGGTGCACTTCAGATTTAATATCTATTATCTGTTATCAAACCAATAATGTACACTTTAACAACTAATAATAATAATAATAATGCCAGCCAATTACTGTTTCCAGGCTTGGGGACCCCAGAGTGTGCGCGTAGGGGTAATTGCAGGAGTCTAACCAGCTAAATCTGTGCAGCTTGCCATTGCAAATCGTCTGTGATGATTTCCCATTGCTTATCCAGCTCGGATCACCTTGGAGCCAGTTCAGCTTCTTCTCCTCATTCCCCCTCCTTACCGCCAGCCCCAGGAGACTTTGACCTTATCTCTTGTTTATCTCTAACCCCCCCCCCAAACCCACCGTAACTGGCCAAACTTGCCTCAAACTCCAGTGGAGTGCACTGTTCCCCTGTGTGTTTTATAAAAATAATACTTTTGTATATGAACTCCAAGATGTGTATTTTTAATTGTTCGGGGCTGAAATCATTTTTATCAAGTTGGTGACTGGATTCTTTCCTGCTACCCTCGGAGTGGATACGGTGATAATATGTGGAGTGGTGTTTACACCAGTGGCTAATCTGTAGCAAACTGAGAGGGATGGTGATGAATTGCGATGTTTACGTGCCCAAATGTCCCCCCTCTCTGTTCAGATGTTAAACTGTGTCTGAATAAAAGTTAAGCTATTAACGTTTTGTTGTACTTGTTTTCTCCCTTAAGTGACGCGTTGTACAGCGAGTTACTTAATAATAATACTAATTGTAAAGAAGGGCTTTGGGGCGACATGGGGAAAATGTTCAGCCATCAATGTATTATGATGTAAAGTGGAATGACTGTTTTGTGGTCAAACAGTAGTTACTGTATTTGTAGACCAGTATTTGTAAGTGGAACTATACAGTCTTTTTAGTCAGCTGAGTGTGACATGTGTCTTGCCTAAGAGTCTCCAAGCCAGACGACTGAGCGTTCCACACATGAATGGAAATTTCCCTGTGTGTGGAATGAAATCTTCTCTCCCAAGAGGGACAACACTCTGTTCGCCTGATCCAGGAAAGTAATAGTAATAAGTATAGGTTAGAGAGTGCCACAGTTTAGAGAACCCCAGAGTGTGCACTGGGGGGAAGGGGGTAACTGGGAGTTTAACCAGCTAAAACCACATCACTTGACATTGAGCACTGCAAGCTTCTTGTTGCTTGTCCAGCAGGGAGTACCCTACCCATCAGTTAGGACTTTAGCTTGTGGAGTTTTAGCTTATTCCTGGGGTGGACCCATTCATATGACAATGGGTCCCCACAGTGGGAGCTGGAGCCGGCTGATGGTATTTCGCCCTCTCTCTTGTCTTGACTTGATTCATCTGTGGATCAGTAAATTGCTACTATCTCACACGGGGAGAAACAAAAGACCTGATTCTCAGTGGATCTTCCCCTTCCACCCCGAACACTAAACACTCGCCAATCAGAAGGATGGAGCCTTCATTGTCTGATAAAATGACTGCGAATTGAGAGGCCAGAGTCTCAGTCAATTCACAATAGTTTCTTAATTGCTGGACAGACACCTCATCTTATCTGGCAGATAAGCTCCTCTTCAGCTGCTTTGATCTAATTGTCCATTGAATGCTACATTCATCTTTCATGTCTCTCGCGGTCTTCTTACACACTGTCTTACTGAAGTACGTAGATTATTTAAAGAGATTGATTAGGGTTGGGGGGGTAACGGACAGCCATCAGTTCATCGCCTCAAAATGTGATATCTCCTAATTATGAAAAAAATCTCCAACTCTTGTGTCTCAAAGTGCTTCTTCACAGGATATACTAAACTGGAGTTAACTTGCTTCTGTGTTTGTCTACAAATATACAGTCAATACACTTTACACTGAATATAATAATCCTTGCATTTGGTATACAACAAATTTTCCATTTCTATAGCACCTTTCACATCAGGAGGGTGTCTTAACGTGCTTGACAAAGATGGATAGGCACTTGAGTTGGAGTTGGGAACTGTGGTGGGGGAGGGAGAGATAGATGGACGTAACTTGGTCAAAGAGGTAGGTTTTGAGAGGTATCTTGAATGAGATGAAGGAAGGAGATTCATGATGTGCCAAAGTGCTTTCACAGGATTTTACTGATCTTACATGATCTTATCAAATGGCGGGGCAGGCTTGAGGGGCCAAATGGCCTACTCCTGCTTCTAATTCTTATGTTCTTATGCTGTGACAGTTATTACAAGCAACTCTGTATAGTGTGAAGTGCTATGAGACACCCTCCTGACTTGAAACGCACTGCATCAAATGTAAGATTATTATTTGCATTCTAACTATTTTCAGCAGGTGATAGAAGCAACCACCATCCCTGTCCCCACCGATTGCTTTCTCTCGCTCTCTACCACCCAGCCGCTGCACAAGTTCCCAATATCTTAACCCTCCCCCACTTAAAACCCAGAGTTAGCACCTTAAGACCATCTCCTATTGTTAAGTACAGACTGTGGCCCTCCTCTTCAACCGCAAGTTCAGGGCAACAGGTTTGCACTTGAACGCAGGCAATTGACAGACAGGATGTCTATCTAGTGACAAGTGGTAGCTTTTTTGACTTTCCTGAGCTCGATATTTTAGGAGGAAACTGGAGACTGAAGAAAGTGCTTCTCTCTTGTCATGGTAAAACAAAGTTCCTCCTGTCTCAAGGGGACCTGCAGACAGGTTTATGTCAAACCAGGGGGAAATGGTCCTTCGAATGAGCAATTAAAGCAACAACAACAAAATTACATTTGTATAGCGCCTTTCATGTTGGGAGGACGTCCCAAGGCCCTGGACAGATAAGAGTTACAGACCCTAGCTGGGGGTGGGGGACGGCAGGGGGCAAAGCAGGGAGATCGAAAGCACAGTTGAAGAGGAGGGTCTTAAAAGTGGCGAGGGAAGGGGTGGGACTGCGGGATGGAGTTCCAGAGGGTGGGTGCAGAGATGTGGAAGGCCCGGCCACCAATAGTGGGGTGAGCAAGGCTGGGGACGTGAAGCATACCGGAGTTCCCTGAGCGGAGGAAGTGAACAGGATGGTAGAGGGTTAGGAGGTTGGAGAGGTAGGGGGGAGCAAAGGTCCCGTCCGCCTGTTCAAGTGGACGTCAAACATCCTGTGGCACTGTTTGAAAAGGGAAGGGAGTTTCTCCTAGTGTCCTAGCCAACAATTCTCCACATAAAATTTGTCATTTCCTTCCCATTTGTTTGTGGGACATTGCTGTGTGTAAATCGGTTTCTATGTTTGCCTGCAAAATACACAATCACTACACATTACAATAATTCCCCATGGAGCGCTTTGAAATGTTTCAATGTTATAGGTGATGTACAAAATACATGTATAATTATTACTTTGTATTGAATTCAAGATGATCATTCTCACGTTCAAAGCCCTCCAGCCGCTCTTTATCCTACCTCGGAGATCACCGACAATCCCTACCAATCCGGCTCCTCCTTTCGCTTAGCGAACGTTGGCCTGCTACATGTCCCCTGGAATGGGATTTCAGCCATTCTGCCCATGTTCTCTGGAACTCCATCCCAGAGTGCCTCCAATAATAATAATAATCTTTGCATTTGATATAGCGCTTTTCACATCTTCTCGACTTCTCAAAGCGCTTCACAGAATATACTGTAAAGTGAATTGACTGTATATTTGTGTGCAAAACACAGCAGCCAATTGCGCACAGGAGTGTCCCATAAACAGTCGTGGATTGAAAATGACCAATTATTGTTTTGGAGGAATTATTATTAGACTCTGTGTGGAGTAAGGAAACTTGCCCAAGGTTTCACTCTGCCTGGAATTGAACCCAGGTGTCTCGCTTGCAAGGCGAGTGCTCTGACCACTGATCTACAGGACTCCAACTTTCCTTCCTCTCCTCCCCTTCGCACCCCTGTCACTTCAATCCTCACCAGGTTTATCTGTCTCCCAGTTTCTGCAAAAAGATTAGTTTCAACATCCTCACATACAAATCCCTTTACACCCTAGCACCTCACTACCTCTGTGACATGCTTGTACCCCATTCCTCTGCCCTATCCCTTCGCTCAGCTAACTCGACATGCCTTGCGTGTGGGGCACTATATAAATACAAGTTGTTCATAGCCCACCTCAAGACTTGCCTCTTTGACCACACTTTGTCAACTTTCCATCCCCCATGTTCTTCAGGTTCCCCCACTTGGCTTGGGTGCTTTGAGATCCCCCCCTCCACACCAACAACGTGAAAGGTGATATGTTCTTTCACTTTTTATTAAGGAGCTGCTGCCCACAATTTAAAAGGCCTGCATTGCCACCTCCTGGACATAGTAGAACTTTTCATTCCCCTCTGGTTCTCTGTCGGTGCAAAGTAACCAATGGGCGGAATCCTATTCCTGTGTAACTCCAACTCGGAAACAGTTCCACAGGTGCTAGCAGCTTTTGCTTGGCCTATCAAAAATCCCTAGATTTTTAAAAACTAAAGGGATTAAGGGATTATGGGGATAGGGCGGGTTAATGGAATTAGGTTAGAAGATCAGCCATGATCTTATTAAATGGCGGGGCACAGGCTCGAGGGGTCGAATGGCCTACTCCTGCACCTATTTCTTAGGTTGTTATCAGACTAGCTCGGGCACCTCTGAGTGTGAAGATCAAGGGTTCAATCACTTCACCACTTTGAACTCAGAGTTCTGGATAATGCTTTGAAATTCATATCAATAACAGTAATTCTTGCATTTGATATAGCCCCTCATCATGTTGAGATGTCTCAAAGCGCTATGCAGAATACATTGTAAATTGAAGTAGGAAGGAGACATTAAATAGATTCATAACTACACAGAGAAAGACCAAATAATTTAGTAAAAACAAACCTCTAAACACCAAAGCTCTGGATAAATCCACACATACATATTAACAGTATAATACAATAGCTCTATCTGCCTGCAACAGACCAGCTTACTCCCTTGGCTTAGTTATGGGCAGGGCCAATAGAAAATTGAGGAAATATTTGCCAGAAATTGCGAGGGGATCAACAAATTATGCTGAAAATTACAGAGTTTTGATTGGTGCCTTTGAGAGGCATATTTTAAAGCCAAACTACATTTTTCAAAGCGTGTGATCAGTTGAGACAGCAGAGCACCTTTCATGTACTGCAAGACAAGACAGAAATGTTATCAAAGTGGAGTCCTTTTAGTGGATAGCTTTTCCGGGGGTAATAATCCCTAAAAAAAAATTAAAAATAATAATTTGTTCACTCAGTCCACGACTCTTTGTGGGACACTGCTCTGCGCAATTGGCTGCCGCAATTCGCCCACAGACAGTCAATTCCATTTTACAGTATATTCTGTGAAGGCGCTTTGAGACGCCTTGAAGATGTGATAAGGCGCTATATTAAATGCAAGGATTATTATCATTACCAGCTCAAACCCACAAAATACACATTCGGTACACTTTACAGTATATCATTAAACCTGACCACCCGGAGGAGGACATGAAGACTTTCAGGGCGGCCCTCAGTGCCTCCTGCTTACAGCAGCCAGTACCTCCTCCCAGGATAGCGCCCCCTGGCTATGCCTTCCTTGGCATATCACGTCAGGTCCTTCCCCTTCTGCCAACCCTCCACCAGAGCCATCAGTGTGTTACTTGTGAGAGGCAAAGCAAAAGCATGATCAAAGAGAAGAGTCTTGAGACGGGCCTTGAAGGAGAGGAGGGAGGAAGTGAGACTGGGCGCGAGGGAGCTGGAGGAACATCAGTAGAGACACGTCTCCCCCAAGGAGCATAATTATTAGTTGGTCATTTGACATCCACCAAGTGCGAGTTTGCGCCTCATTAGGTGACTGTTAGGTACCAGGAACTCCCTGCGAGTTTCCTGGTGGACAACACAGCTCAGCATGAAATGCGTGAGAGCATTGCCACCATCTTCCTGCCCACAGCTCAGGCCCATGTACCTTCCCATTGAGCGATGGTTCCACCAGTTGCAGGTGCGGAGTTTGAGTAACAGTTGCTTACCTCTCTGCAGGCCAATCAAAGTGGATTCCAGGAGCTGGATGTATGTGTTTTAATAATCTTTACATCTCACACAACCCTTTCATGTCAGGAGCTCTTCTGTGGGGGAATGCAGCAGCTAGTTTGCCACACAATTTGTTCGGACACAATCCGCTAGGAGCAGCAGCCACGAAACACTTCTCTCAGGACATTCCCACTTATTCCTTGAGCTTGTTACAGTACATTAAACTTTAACATACAACTTGAATTTCACTTCTCTGACCCCACCCTTTGGAACTCCATCCCACGGTCCCTTTGTCTTGCTCCCTTCCTTACCTCCTTCAAGGCCCATCTCAAGACCTTCCTCTTCGGCCACCCTCGTACCTCTGCCCTTCACCCTCCTGATCCCAACCCCGAGCTGGGGTCCAAATCCCTGACTATCCAGCGCCTTGGGACGTCCTCCCAATGTGAAAGGAGTTGTATAAATGTAATTTGTTATTGTTGAATAAATACCAGTGTTAGATGCCTGATCCACCTGTTTGAATGGAAACATGAACAAACATTATGGCAACAGTAACAGGTGATTGGCTCCAGCCTGGAATAAACACAGCGCATTACATTTTTTCACCGACAAGGATCCAGATAGTACAAAAAACGAAGGACAGCATCTCCGGCATGTGGCATGTATCTCTCCGCCAGTGCTGCACTGGAGTGTCAGCCTTAACTCTGAACTCAGAGTCCCCGATTTGGGGCTCAACCCACAACTTCCTGACTCAGAGGCGAGAGCACAAGCGACTGAGCCAGACTGAGAGCAAATCAATTAATGTCACCACTGTGAGAAACTCGTCCTTCAGATGAGACATTAAACCTTAAACCTCGCTCCCTGTGAACCTGTTCAGACAGACGTTAAAGATCTCCCTTGTCACTGTCGGGAAAAGAGAAGGAAGTTTCTCTCTCCCGGTGTCCTGGCCGACAATCTCCAGCGTTAAAACCACTCACTCGCTACACGGCTATTTGCAGGACATCGCTGTGTGCAAATTGGCTGCCGTGTTTGCTTACAAACCACACAGTCCCAAGACTTGAGTCAGTATTGAGTCTGTGTCAGGTGCACGAGGGGTATGTCAGGAGCTCCCTCTGCACTGTCCGTCCACACTCCCAGGTCAGGGTTAGACACGGTAAATCTCCTTCTACACTGTGTATCCATAATCACAGGTCAGATTAGAGACAGAGTTAGGCTCCCGCTACGCTGTCCGTCCACACTCCCAGGTCAGGGTTAGACACGGTAAATCTCCTTCTACACTGTGTATCCATAATCACAGGTCAGATTAGAGACAGAGTTAGGCTCCCGCTACGCTGTCCGTCCACACTCCCAGGTCAGGGTTAGAGACAGAGTTGTAAACATTTTTTTGAAGGGATTATTACCCCCGGAAAAGCGAACAAATGGGTTCCAATTTACTGCTAGGTAAACAGGGGCGTGTGGAGTAAGGAAACTTCCTAAGGGTTTAACCTCTCCCAGGAATCAAACCGGGATCCTCAATACCCTACAGGATTGCACAGTTGATGTTCAAATAGTTCCTCTGCTCAGACTGATTGATCCCCATTTGGCCGCAGGTATAGAGCGCTGCCGCCCACATATCTATTTGTGCAGAAAATCCATCAGCCTGAGATTTCCCTCACATTCCCTCCCGTTAATAGCTCAGTGTCACCTTGGCTCAGTTTCTGAAACTCGCCTCCTTTATTTGGTAAGTGCAATAGGGAAACCCATCACCGTGTCTCCAACAAACCAGACTGAGAATTCCATATATGTCTACCACCTACGCATGGAAATCTCTGTGTCTGAAATGGAATGCACACACTCTCCCTGGAGGGATGCATCCTGCTTACCTAATTCCGGAGAGTGTTAGATGCAGGTTGGCAAGAGCCAAGGCTTGGGGACCCCACAGTGTGTGTTGGGGTAACTGCTGGAATCTTTACAGCTAAAACCACATAGCTTGCCATTGAGAGTACTGTGGACCCATTTGGCTGAGGAACGGATTAGAGTCTGTCACAGAGGGTGGGCACAGTTCTGACATTCCATTGTCAAGCATTGTCACCTTAGAGCCAAAACCCCAAATACTGCAGGTGCTGGAAATCTGAAACAAAAATAGAAGTCGCTGGGAACACACAGCAACTCTAACAGTTGCTGCCTGACCTGCTGAGTGTTTCTAGCGACTTCTGTTTTTGTTTCACCTTAGAGACAGTTCAGCTGCGAGGAGTCCCCACTTACCTTCCTTCACGTCCATTCCCATTGAGCGATGGTTCCACCAGCTGGGGGTAGAGAGCACCACCTTGTCAGTGAAGCCGTCCTTCAGATGAGCCAATTAAAACCAAAGTCCCGCCTGTCTCTGTTCAGGTGGACGTCAAAGATGCTGTGATGTTTCTGCACTTTCATCACCTCACTCTTTGACTATTCGAATGGCCTCCTTGACAGTCCCCCCAGCTACACCAACCACAAACTACAACTGATTCAAAACGCCGCCTCTCGTATTCTCACCCACACTAAACTCTGCACCCATCACTCCA
Source organism: Callorhinchus milii (assembly GCF_018977255.1). NCBI lineage: Eukaryota > Metazoa > Chordata > Chondrichthyes > Chimaeriformes > Callorhinchidae > Callorhinchus > Callorhinchus milii. Next base: position 124,394,319 of record NW_024704743.1, on the reverse strand, counting down.
GTCCTCGCCAGGCTCCACTGGCTTCCTATCACAGAACGGATTGATTTCAAGATCCTCTCACTCATCAAATCCTTTCATGCCCTGGCACCTTCCTACCTCCCCAACCCACTACCCGCTGCCTCTGCTTGGCTGGCTCTGGTTTTCTGCTTGTCCCTCGTCCTCTCCACACCACCATTAGTAGCCGTGCTTTTAGCCACTACTCTGTGAAACTCTGGAAATCTCCCTCAATCCATCCGCTTTGCCCTCTCCTTCCCCATTGTTAGATCACGACTGAAGATCTTTCTCTTCGATCGTGGTTACGGTCACCTCCTCCTGGCTCGGCGTCAGGCTCCGCCACTGTTAAGCGCTCCGAGACGCTGCCCCGTGGGAAGAGATCTATCTAAACTCAAGTTGTTGTTGGAGAAAAGACAGGTTTCTCTCTCCCCGTATCCTGGCCGACAATCCACCAAATAAAGAAATGACTGAGTCATTTTGTCGCTATTTGTGGGAACTTGCTGTACACAAATTGGCTTCAGTGTTTGTCATTGAATCAGATGGCCATTTCCTGTGCAATGTTCTCAGGTAATTGATGCTGTCCTGACCGATTTTACCTGTCAGACATCAAGTCCTCGATGAGAGCGAACTTTCTCCAATTGAACGTCAACAAGACCGAGGCTCCTGATTGGCTCCCGTCAGCGCCTCCGCACCTCAGGCGCTGACAGCATCACCATCCCTGGGGCTCACTCCCCCTCACTGAGCCAGTCCCGAACCTTGGGGTCTTGTTTGACCCTCAACTATCCTTTCTACCCCACATCTGTGCCATGACCCGCTCTCCCTTCCCCACCACCGCAATCTCACCCGGTTCCGCCACTGCCTCTCCCCTCAGGCCACCAAGATCTTTATCCACGCATTCATCACATCCAGTCTCAACTACGCCAACTCCCTGTTTGTCGGCCTCCCCAACTTTTCCCTCCATAAGCTGCAGATCATTCAGAACTCTGCAGCTCGTGTCTTCTCCCCCACCAGGCTCCGTGGCCATACACCCCCATCACCCAGAGGATAGAGTTCAAAACTCTAGTCCTCACCTCCAAAGCCTTGCTCCTCCCTACCTCTGTGACCTCCTCAACCTTCACCTCCTTGATGATCACAGTTGGGGTTACAGTTGGGGTGTTGGTGGGGGTGTAACGTATTACACCAACACAGTCACCACCAGGGAGCAGCAGAGAGATGGAGATTTTACAGAGACGGATAATAGAGAAACAAATATACTGAGACGTGGAGAGAGCGATCCACGTAGACACAAACACAGATACACACACAGTAATACCGACAGAGAGAGAGATCCACACAGACAAACACACTGTAATACAGACAGAGATCCACAAATAAAGCAACAACAACAAAATTACATTTGTAAAGCACCTTTCACGTCGGGAGGACATCCCAAGGCGCTGGACAGACAGAGTTACGGACCCAAGCTGGGGGTCGGAGAGGGTGGAGATCAATGGGGGGAAGCAGGGAGATTGAAAGCAGTCGAAGAGGAGGGTCTTGAGATGGGTCTTGAAGGTGGCGAGGGAGGGTGTGAGGAGGAAGGACTGTGGGTTGGAGTTCCAGACAGTGGGAGCAGAGTGGCAGAAGGCCCGCCCGCCAATAGTGGGGACAAGCACACCAATACAGACAGAGAGAGATCTATATAGACAAACACACTGTAATACAGACAGAGAGAAATACTCAGAGGAACAGAGAGAAACAGACACAGACAGAGAGAGAGAGGGACAGGTATACAGATAGAGAGATGCACAGAGACACAGATATAAAGAGACGGGGATTCAACAATAACAAATTACCTTTGAACACCATTTTTCATGTCCCAAGGACATCCCAAGGCATTGGACAGTGAGAGATTTGGACCCGAGCTGGGGGGGAGGGCGATTGGGATCAGGAGGGGTGGAGGGCAGGGAGGGTGGGGGTAGGAGGGTCACCAATGGCACAGTAGAAGAGGAGGTTCTTGAGACAAGCCTTGAAGGATGCACTTCAAGGCGCATGAAACGTGCCTTGAAGAGGGGGCGAGGTGGAGGTACTCCGGGATGGAGTTCCAGAGGGTGAGGGCAGAAAGGCTGAAGACCCGACCGCTGACGGTGGGGTGTGTCGGGCGGGGAACATGGAGCGGGCCAGAGCCCACTGAGTGGAAGGATCGGACGAGTTACTGGGGTTTAAGAAGGTCAAAGAAGTAGGGAGGAGCAAGACCGTGGAAGACTTTAAAGGTGAGGATGAGGATCTTGAACTCTCATCCTCTGGAGGATGGGGAGCCAGTGAAGCCAGGGGAGGATGGGGTGATAGGGTCACAGAGCCAAGTGTGGGAGACACATATACAACAACAACAACAGGATTACATTTGTATAGCGCCTTTCACGTCGGGAAGACATCCCAAGGAGCTGGACAGAGTACAGCATTTCAGACCCGAGCTGGGGTCAAGGGGGGAAGGGGGAGGAGGGTGGCCAATGGCATGGTTGAAGAGGAGAGTCTTGAGGCGGAACTTGAAGAAGACTAAGGAGGAGGCGGGGTGGAGTGACTGGGGGATGGAGTTCCAGAGGTTGGGGGCAGAATGGCCGAAGACTCTCCCATCAATGGTGGGGCGGGTGGGGCGGGGGACCTGGAGCAGGCCGAAGCCGGGTGAGTGGAGGGAACGGGCGGGTTGGTAAGGGGTTAGGAGGTGGCAGAGATAGGGTGGGGCGAGACCATGGAGGGCTTTGTATGTGAGGACCTGGATCTTGAACTGTATCCTCTGAAGGATAGGGAGCCAATGGAGTCGGGCGAGAGTGGGGGAGATGGGGTCACGGAGTTTGGTGCGGGAGAGGACACGGGCTGCAGAGTTCTGGATTATTTGCAGCTGTGGAGGGAGAAGTTGAGAAGGTCAACAAGTAGGGCGTTTGCATAGTCGAGCCTCGAGGTGATGAAGGCATGAACAAGAGTTTCAGAGGCCTGAAGGGTGAGGTAGTGGTGGAATCGGGCAATGTTACGGAGGTGAGGGAAGGCAGACAACAACAACAACAAGATTCCATTTATAGAGCGCCTTTCACGTCGGGAGGACGTCCCAAGGCGCTGTACAGTTGGGTCAGGACCCGAGCAGGGGGGAAATGGTCAGGGTGAGGGGAGGGAAGGGAGGGAGCGAGGAGGGGGGAAATGGTCAGGGTGAGGGGAGGGAAGGGAGGGAGCGAGGAGGGGGGAAATGGTCAGGGTGAGGGGAGGGAAGGGAGGGAGCGAGGAGGGGGTAGAGAGTCGAGAGGGGAGCTGAAGGCTGAAGGTCAAAGAGAAAGGTCTTGAGACCGGCCTTGAAGGAGGAAAGGGAGGAAGCGGTGAAGGCACTGGGGTATGGAGTTCCAGAGCCTCGGGGCTGAGAGGCTGAAGGCCACCGATGGTAGGGCGGTTGGGGCGGGGGATGTGGAGCAGACCGGAGCCAGAGGAACGGAGGGTACAGGGGAGTAAGTAGGGGGATAGTAGGTCGGAGAGGTTGGAGGGAGCGAGGCCGTGAATGGCCTTGTAGGTGATGAGGATCTTGAATTTGATCCTCTGGGGATGGGGAGCCAGTGGAGGCGAGCGAGGGTGAGGGCGAGGGTGAGGGCGAGGGCGGGAGTGATGTGGTCACGGTGTCTGGTGCGGGACAGTACACGAGCTGCAGAGTTCTGAATGACCTGCAGTGTGGAGGGAGGGCCGGGAAGGCCGACGAGGAGAGAGTTCCCATAGTCCAGCCTTGAGGTGATAAAGGCGTGGACCAGAGTTTCAGCCGCGTGAGGGGTGAGGTAGTGCCGTAGTCTGGCGACATTCCGGAGGTGATGGAAGGCGGTGCCAGTTGTGGGGATATGAGGGAGAAAGGACAGCTCAGGGTCGAACAGAACCCCGAGGTTCCTGATGGCTTTGAGAGGTGGAGAGTGCGGAGCTGATGCTGTCAGCGCCTGAGGTGCGGAGGCGCTGACGTGAGCCAATCAGGAGGGCCTCAGTTTTGCGCACGTTGAGCTGAAGAAAGTTGTCTCTCGTCCAGGACTCGATGTCGGACAGACAGCTGTCAGGACATCGGGGGTCGTGGAGTTGAGGGTAGAGGAGGAAAGGTAGAGTTGGGTGTCATCTGCACTCCGCATTCAAGCCATGAGCGGATCACGGCTTGAATGTGGGGGAGAAAAGGCAGATGAAGGTCGAACAGGACCCCCAGGTTCCTGACTGGCTGGTGAGTTGTAGTGTGCAACCCTGGAGGTTGATGCTGCAGAGCCTGAGGTGCAGAGGCGCTGGCGCGAGTCAATCAGGAGGGCCTCAGTCTTGTTCACATTCAACTGTAGGAAATTTGCCCTCATCCAAAGACACACAGACAGATATACTGCAACATATATATATAGAGAGAGAGAGATTCAGAGTGACACAGGCAGAGACAGATATACAACAACAACAACAACAACAGAGAGTCCTGTGGCTCAGTGGTTAGAGCACTCGCTTTGCAAGTGAGAGACCTGAGTTCAATTCCAGGCAGAGGGCGAAACCTTGGGCAAGTTTCCTTACTCCACACAGAGCCTAATAATAATCCCTCCAAAACAAAAACAATAATAAATTGGTCATTTTCAATCTACGACTGTTTGTGGGACATTGCTGTGCGCAATTGGCTGCCGCGTTCGCCCACAAATATGCAGTCAATTCACTTTACAGTGTGTTCTGTGAAGCGCTTTGGGACGTCCTCCCGACGTGAAAAGCGCTATATCAAATGCAAGGATTATTATTATTATTATTATTAAATTACATTTATATAGCGCTTTCACGACAGGAGGATGACCCAAGGCGGTGGAAAGTCAGGGATCCGCACCCGAGCTGGTAGTTGGCATCAGGTGGGGTAGGGGAAGGAGGGTGACCGAAGGCATGGTAGAAGTGGATGGTCTTGAGACATGCCTTGAAGGAGGCAAGGGAGGGGTCAAGGCGGAGGGACTGGGATGGAGTTCCAGGGGGTGGGGGCAGAGTGGCTGAAGGTCCAACCGCCAATGGTAGGGTGAGCGAGGCGGGGTACATGAAACATGCCAGAGTCCACTGAGCAGAGTTAAGGGCGGGTTGTCGGGGGGGGGGGGGTAGGAGGTCACAGAGGTAGGGAGGAGCAAGGCCGTGGAGGGCCTTGAAGATGACCAGGATCTTGAACTGTATCCTCTGTGATGGGAAGCCAGTGGAGTCGGGCGAGGATGGGGGTGATAGGATCACGAAGCCTTGTGCGGGAGAGGACACGGGCTGCAGAGTTCTGAATGATCTGCAGTCTGTGGAGGGGGGAGTTCGGTAGGCCAACAAGCAGGGAGTTTGCATCGTCGAGCCTGAATGCATGTATGAGGGTCTCGGTGGCCTGCAGTGAGAGACAGTGGCAGAGTCAGGCGATGTTGCAGAGGTGGGGAAAGGCGGAGTGAGTGATGACACGGATGTGGGGGATGAAGGACAGTTGAGGTACAGAGAGATACAAGACAGAGAGGCAGCGACACACACAAATATATAGATAGAGAGAGAGCTGGACAGATATACACAGATACACAGAGAGAGAAAAAGCACACAGAAAGACAGAGAGAGACAGAAAGAGAAATAGATATAGAGAGAGAAATATACAGAGAGAAAAAGACACTGAGAAACAAATAGACACACACACACACAATTTTTCCAGAGACACACACTTAGGCACAAACATATAGACACACACATGGATGGAGACAAACAGGCACGGAGAGACATACACATAGAGATAGACATAAAGACAGATAAACTTCTCTTTTCCTGACAGTGCCGCGGGATCTTTAACATCTGCCTGAACAGGGCACAGACTGGGAGCGAGGTTTAATGTCTCACCTGAAGGACAGCATCTCAATCCCACCTCCCTTCTGTGCCTTGTTCAGGTGGACATTAAAGATCTCACAATGCAATTGGAAAAGATTGCATGACCAACATTCCACCCAAATAAAATGAGTTGCTCACTTCACTCTGGTTTTCGCTGGATCACGCAAACCTTGCTACGTGCAAAGTCACACCACTGGACAGCTATTGCCTGTTTCTCTGTGTGTGTCTATCTCTGTTCTCCTTGGCTCCCATGAATATCTTCTATCCTGCGGTTCTAACCTTCTCAACCTCCTCGGTCTATCCCTAAGACTTACTGATCCTGTGCGTAATCCAGACATCCAATTTGACCCACAGTTGTCCTTCCTTGCCTACATCCAGTCCCTAACCCGCCTTCCTCCACCTCCGCCACATTACGCGCCTCTGATCATACCTTACCCCAGATGCAGCCAAAATACCCGTCCATGTGTTCATCACTTCCCATCTCCATTATCCCAACACCCTCCATGTTGGTCTCGCCAGCACCACCATCTACACAATCCATTTAATTCAAAACTCTGGCAGATGTATACTCGCCTGCACTAAACTCCATACCCCATCACACTAGAGTTCAAATTGGCTGCTGCAATTCACCCACAAAATATACAGTCACTACACTTTACAGTATATCCTGTGAAAAGCTTTGAGAGTCTCAATGATGTGACAAGGCGCTGTATTAAATGCAAGCATTATGTTATTATTCATTATAGGAAAGAGAGACGGAAAGAGAGGGCAGGTGTTTAATGCAAGGCAGGAAATCTTCCCCTGAAAGGGTTAAAATCTTATTTTTATATGTGGACCCAGATGGGAGGGGGCTGCAGACATACACTGGCTTGTTCATGCAGCTCGCTTGTCAGTCTCACAGTGTGCGTTTCCATCAATCGATCTGGGGAGCAAGATAGAGAGAAAAGGGTAGAAAGAGAGAGAAAGGGGCAGAGAGATAGCAAAAAGGATAGAGGGAGAGAGAAAGGGACAGAGAGAGAAAGAGATAGAGGGAAAGGAGGGAAAGGGAAGGAGAAAAGGCAGAGATAAGAGAGAACGGAACCTGTTTTGCATTTTTTGGGTTGCAAAATATTTCAGTGCACCTGCCTGTCTCCCCTCTGTGTGTCTCTCTCTTTCCTCCATCAGTGTGTGTCTCCTCTGTGTGTGTCTCCTCTGCCTGTGTGTGTCTCTCCTCTGTGTGTCTCTCTCTCTGTGTGTATGTGTGTACCTCTCTTCTGTGTGTGTATGTGTGTGTGTCTGTCTCTTCCCCCCCATCTGTCTGTCTCTCTCTCACACACACATACACCAGGACTGTGATTGCAGCTGAGAGATGCACCGAGCTCCAGCCGATGGAATAGCCAGCAGAAACCAGACAAGGGATTATTGCTTCACCTCTTACAAACGACCCTTTGCTCCTGGCCAAGACACAGCGTGTCTATTTTAACACAGCATCACCCCCTCCCCACCCAGAGAGCATCCCTCTACACAGCAAGGTAAGATTTGCTATTTAATTTATGTGAGAAAAGAACATGGGTGATGGGGGAGGAGGAGAAAAACCCTTATCTGCTTCCCCCCCCCCACCCCCATCCTCACACACACAAAAAAAATCAATCCGTTAATAAAATGAAATATTTACATCTATTTTATTATTTATATTTATTGCCCACAAAATATAGTCAATTCACTTTACAGTATTTTCTGTGATGCGCTTTGAGACATCTCAACGTTATAAGGCGCTATATCAAATGCAAGGATTATTATTTAAAAATACCAATCGCTTTCAAAGCTGAAATATGATGCTATTATTTTAAAAATTGTAACCGATATTTTATTGATCTGACATTGTGTATATATATTATATATGATATATATCTGAGTATATATGTGTGTATATATAATTTATATATGTGTGTGTGTAAATATATATTTGCATTCTCTCACTCTCTTTAAAAAAATCTTTTAGATTTGCAAATTTTATTTATAAAGGGTTTAGTTAATAAATCTCTTTATTTCTGATTATTCGCTCCCCTGAAACCAATTCAAGCTAAAATTGACAATTTTCTTTTAATGAGAGACAGACTGAATCTCCCCACCCTGTCATTCGTATGAAGGCTAGTTGTATTTTTTTAATGTATATATTAATATATAAATCCATTGCATTAATTGCTGACTTGCAAATCTCTGGGGTGGGGGAGGGCGAGGAAACGTGTGAGATTAGGATTTTACTGGGAGAAATTTCATTTAGCAAATGATTAATTTTTTGTCTATTTTCGTGTTGTGTGATTCCTGTTTTTGTAAAATATTTTACATTGGTTTCTACTCCTGCGTCTCTTGGCTCCCCCCTTCCTCCCCCCTTCTTCCCCCCCACCCCCTTGCTTTCCCCACCCCCTTCTCTCCCCACCCCCCGTCTCCCCCCTTTCTCTCCCCACTCCCTTTCTCCCGCCTTCTCTCCCACCTTCTCTCCCCACCCCCTTTCTCCCCCCTTCTCTCACTTCTCCCCTTTCTCCATTTCCTATTCCCCTTTCTCCCCCTTTCCCTCTTTCCTCTCTCCCTTTCTCCCCCCTATCTTCTTCCCTTTCTCTCCCGCTCTCTTATCAGGCTTCTCCCCCTTCCTTCTCTTCCTTCTTCCCCTTTCTCCCACCCCTCTCACCCCCTCCCCCTTTCTCCTCCCCTTTCCCCTCAATCAGTCATGTTCTGCCTTCTAGGTCGAAGGTTGTGGTGCGTCGTTCTCCCCCCCTCCCCCCCCTGCCCCCCCACACCTGTACACACAGATAGTCGGCTGGGATTTTAGTCTGACCAAATATATCATCTGAGGTGGGGGGGAAGGGGGGCAGAAACTGCATTATCAGAGGTTTCGTCCTTTGAGGGAGACTTTAAGACCCAGGCCTCGTCTGAGCCTATTTTCACCTGAGAAGAGAATGGATTTTTCTCCCGGTTTCCCTATACTTTGTGTTTGACATGTACGGAAACCCATCACCGTGATCAGCCGGGTGTCTTGACACTCCCATCTCTGTGCTTAAGTCTCCAAACCAGACTGAGACCTCCACATATGTATGTTGCCTCCACATTGGAATCTCTTGTGTTTGGAAGGGAATGCACACTCTTTCCCTGGAGGGACGCATCCTGCTTACCTAATTCTGGAGAGTATTAGTTGCAGGTTTGCAAGGCCAAGGCTTGGAGACCCCAGAGTGTGTGTCGGGGATAACTGCTGAAGCCTAACCATCTAAAACCACGTAGCTTGCCATTGAGAGTACTGTCTGGCAAGCTTTCCCGCTGCTTGTCTACCTTAGGACCACCACTATGAACAACATCAACAGTTTGAATTTAAAAGTGGGGTTTCCTCAGAACCGAACTGGCTCCAAGGTGACATGTTTGGCAAAAGAATGTCAGAATCCAGCCCACCCTCTGTGACGGTCTCTAGTCTGGTTCCAGAGCCAGACGGTATTCCAGGGCACTCACTGCTGATGACAGCACAGCTCAGCTTGGCTCAGCGGCGGGACCTGGAAGGGCAGACCAGTCACTGGGGGCAGGGAGTCATCCTGTTAACCCTGCAATGGGTGGGGTGGTCCTAGCTGGACAAGACAGGGCTCTCAATGGAAAGCTATGTGGTTTTAGCTGGTTAAACTCCCAGCAGTTACTCCAACACACACTCTGGGGTCCCCCCAAACCTTGGCTCCTGCCAACCTGTGCCTAATACTCTCCGGAATTAGGTAAGCGGGATGTGTCCCTCCAGAGAGAGAGAGAGCGCATTCCATTCCAACAATCTATCTCTGGGATTTCCATGTGTAGGTGGGATGTATAGAAATCTTAGTTTGATTTGGAGACTCGTAATCCTGGTGATGGGTTTCTGCATAGTTCAGACCCCCGATTACCAAAACAAATTAAAAAAATTATAGAATCTTACAGCACAGAAGGAGGCCATTCAGCCCACCGTGCCTGTGTCAGCTCTTTGAAAGAGTTACCAACTAGTCCCATTCCCCCACTCTTACCCCATAGCCTTGCTAGTGTTTCTTGTTCAAGTACCTCTCTAATTCCTTTTTGAATGCTACTTGGATGCAAACGAGAGACCTGGGTTTGATTCCTGGCAGGGCGAAACTTGGACAAGTTTCCTTACACAACACACCTGATGATAATCCCTCAAGTAAAAAAAATTGGGCACTTCAATCCATGACTGTTTGTGAGGCACTGCTGTGCACAATTGGCTGCTGCGTTTCACCCACAAAACACACAGTCACTACACTTTACAGTATATTCTGTAATGTGCTTTGAGATGTCTAGAAGCGCTATATCAAATGCAAGGATTATTATTACTATAGAATCTGCTTCTATGATGATTTTGCATTTGTTATAGCACCTTATCATGTCTTCGAGACGTCTCAAAGCACTTCACAGAATATACTGTAAAGTGAATTGACTGTATATTTTGTGGATGAAAAGTGACAGCCAATTGCACACAGCAGTGTCCCATAAACAGTCGGGGATTGAGTGACCAAATTATTATTATTAATTTGGGGGGGGAGGGATTATTACCCCCAGAAAGCGAACCGCCAATCGACTAACAACCAGATTCCTATTTACTGCTAAGTATACAGGTGTGTGGAGTAAGGAAACTTGCCTAAGGGTTGACTGTGTAGTGTATGGATGAAACACAACAGCCAATTGTGCACAGCAGTGTCCTAAAAATATATGTTCCTTCCCCTCTCTGTCTGCCTGCAGGGGGCTCTATAGTTCTCCGATTTCCTAGTGGGAGGTGACCTGACCTGGGGCGCAATGGGTACCGTCCTCTCCCTGTCCCCCGGCTCCAGGAAAACAGGCATTTTTGAGGACAACTCGGGGTCCTTCAGCCACCGCCATGGCGTGTCTAGTGGCAAGACTCAAGGACAGCCGGAGAAAGAGAAGGAGAAAGAGAAAGAAAAAGGTTTCAAGCGCCACTCCATGTTCATATCGGCCCTGACGTGGAAACGGCTGATGGCTGCCTCCGCTCGGAGGAAGGGATCAAAGAAAAATCAGGCAACGGTGGGGCAGCTCAATGGAGAGAACATCAAGAGGTCCATGTCCTGTGCCAACTTGTCCAGCTTTGAGCTCCAACCGGCCAACATCCCTACCAGTGCCAAACAGGTCCAAGCCAAGAAGCCCCCATCACACAGCCCAGGCATAGGGTCTCCCCGGAGGGTCATAGTCCAAGCCTCGACCAGCGAGCTGCTCAAGTGTTTGGGGGAGTTCCTTTGTCGTCGCTGCTACCGCCTCAAGCACCTGTTGCCAACGGACGTCATTCTGTGGCTGCGAGGCGTTGACCGTTCCCTGTTGCTTCAGGGCTGGCAGGACCAAGCGTTCATCACACCGGTCAATGTGGTCTTTGTCTACCTGCTGTGCCGGGATGTCATCGACGGGGACCGTGTAGCGAGCGAGCACGAGCTTCAGGCCTCCCTCCTGACCTGCCTGTATCTCTCCTACTCCTACATGGGCAACGAGATTTCCTACCCCCTCAAGCCCTTCCTGGTGGAGAGCGTCAAGGAGGCCTTCTGGGACCGCTGCCTCTGCATCATCCATGCCATGAGCGCCAAGATGCTGCGCATCAACGCTGACCCCCACTACTTCACCCAGGTCTTCTCTGACCTGAAGAACGAAGGGGCCGCGCTGGACTTCAGCCGTGTCTCCATCACCCTGGACCGGTGACTGCTGGCGGGGAGGGGAGGGGGTTTGAGTGGGCCGAGAGGAAGTGGATCAAGATGTAGTCAGTGGTGAATAGTGGCTGGCCCCTTTAAGGAGTTGGGAGCAGGTGGTCTCTTTAAGGTGACTGGCCTCTTTGAGAAGTTTGAATGGCCAGGTCAGCCCCTTTCAGACATTGGAGCGCATGGCAACGTCTCCCCTTCAAGACATTGGATTGGAAGTCCTCTCATCTTTAAGATGTTGGAGTGGAAGGCCCCTTTAAAACGTTGGAGAGGAAGGTGCCTCCCCTTTAATACTTGAAGTAAAAGGTCCCTTTAAAATAAACCCAATTAAATTCAGCATCGTCTCTCCCCCCTCACCCCCTCCCCACCCCGATCTCTTGTATTTAACAGTCAACTTCTGGCATCTTCTCAGCCCTCCCTTCACTCTGCCATCCAGTATTCACAGTTAAAGGGGCAGCACCCTCATGGTGGGAGGAGAGAGTTTCTGTCCGAGCTGAGGTGAGACTGTCGGGGAGAAACATGCGCTTGCTCACGAAGCAGCTCCACACAGGGTTAAACACCGAGCCATTTCAGTGATGTTCTCCTGTGCAGAGGGTAAATCATTACCATTTGGGGTGCGTCCTTCACACATGCCATTTGCCCCCTGTTTTTGCCCCCTTCTGCCCTGCGGGGAATTGATTCATAAGGACGAGGTCTCTTTTCCCTCTTCAAATCTCTCCTTAGTGGAGGAAAGTTACAGCACTAGATGTGTTAAGATTTTTTTGGTTGATGCAAGTCAGAGCCCATCATCACGATCAGCCGGGTGTTGCACACAGAAACCCACCACTGTGCTTAAGAGTCTCCAAACCAGATTGAGAAGCCCACATAGTGTTTGCCACCTACACATGGGAATCTCCCTGTGTCTGGAATGGAATGCGCTCTCGCTCTTTCTCTTTCTCTCTCTCTCTGGAGGGATGCATCCTGATTACCTAACTCTGGAGAGTATTAGGTGCAGGTTTGCAAGAGCCAAGACTTGGGGGGACCCCAGAGTGTGTGTTGGGGTAACTGTTGGAGTCTAACCAGCTAAACCCACACAGCTTGGCCAGCTTTCCCGCTGCTTGGCTAGCGAGGACCCCCCTCCCCGTTAGGGCTTTGGCTGCAGGGTTACCAGGAGCTGAGGGGGACCAGTGACTGGTTGGCCGTTCTAGGTCCTGCTGATGAGCCAGACTGGGCTTTGTAAGCCATACTGCTCTGAATTCACCCTGACCCCACCCCCCCCGGCCCCCCATATTGTTCAGTGATTGGGGCTGTTTAAAAAAGAAAAGGTAAAAATTCTAATTGTAAAATGTATGTGAAAAAAAGGAGGGGGGAGAGAGAGTGAGTGAAAGCGAGGGTGAGAATGAAAGCGAGGATGAGAGCGAGAGTGAGTGTGAGAGGGAGTGAGTGTTAAGGAGTGAGTGAGTGAAATAGTGAGAGTGAGTGTGAGAGGGAGTGAGTGTTAAGGAGTGAGTGAAATAGTGAGAGTGAGTGTGAGAGAGTGTGAGTGAAAGCGAGTGAATGAGTGGAAGGGAGAGTGACGAGAGTGTGAGTGAGTGAGGGAGTATGAGAGAGTGTGAGTGAGTGAGAGTGAGTGAGTGTGAGAGAGAATGTGAGAGAGTGTGTGAGTGAGAGAGTGAGTATGAGAGTGTGTGTGAGTGAGAGAGTGAGGGAGAGTGTGTGTGAGTGAGGGAGAGTGTGCGAGTGAGGAGAGTGTGTGAGTAAGGGAGTGTGAAGAGTGAGTGAGAGAGAGAGTGTGAGAGAGAGAGAGAGTGTGAGTGAGAGAGAGTGTGAGAGAGAGAGTATGAGAGAGAGTGTGTGTGAGAGAGAGAGTACGAGAGAAACAGTGCGAGAGAGTGTGTGTGAGAGAGTGCGAGGGAAAGAGAGAGAGAGAGAGTGTGAGAGAGAGGGTGTGGGTGAGAGAGAGAGAGAGAGATTACCCAAGTTCAGGTTGCTGCAATATCTGACAGCAAGAATGTAATATTAATAATAGTCATTACATTTGATATAGTGCCTTATCACATCGTCAAGACGTCTCAAAGCACTTCACAGAATATACTATAAAGTGGAGTGACTGTGTTTTGTGGGAGAAATGCAGCAGCCAATTGTGCACAGAATCCCATTGATATATAGGACACTTAAAAAGAAAATAGGGTCATTCAATCCTCGGCTGTTTGTGGGACGCTGCTATGTGTAATTGACTGCTGCGATTCGCCCACAAAACACAGACAATTCACTTTACAGTATATCCTGTGAAGCGCTTCGAAACGTCTCAAAGACGTGATGAGGCGCTGTATCAAATGCAAGGATTATTATTATATATTAATTCTTAATTTTTGTTATTTACAGCTACAAGCTACTGGCTCAGTCACTCAGCTCAGAGCCTGAAAGTCATGGGTTCAGAAACCATCCTCCCCCCCTCCCCCCCAACTCTCCCTCTGAGCTCACAGTCCTGGCTGACGCTCCAGCCCAGCGCTGGGGGGAAAGAGCGAGCGCTGTATTGTCAGGGACGCCGTCCTGCAGATGAGACGTTAAACCTCACTCCCCATCTGTGCCCTGTTCAGCGGACGTTAAAGGTCCCGCAAAGGTGTCAGGAAAAGAAAAGGGAATTTCTCTCTCTCCCTCTCCCCCGGTGTCCAGGCCAACAATCCCCCAGATAAAATTGGTCAATCACTCCATGGCTGTTTGTGGGGACCTCACTGTACACGTATTTCGCCTACAAAGCATACATTCTGTGAAGCGCTTTGAAATGTTCTTCTGATGTGAAGACACTGTGTCAAATGTAAGGATTATTATGACTATTTTTCTGGTTTCAGCCTTGCTGTGACATCAGGGTCTATATTGAATCTAAGGTCCTGACAGAGATGAGGAGCAAAGAATTTGGAACAAAATAATAGAAAATAATCTTTGTACCCGTTCCCAGGACTCAGAGCTTCATAATTGCTGTTTGTGGGACACTGCTGTGTGTAAGATGGCAGTGGCAGCCATTTTGCTCACAGCCAGGTCCCGCATACAGCCATGAGACAAACAAACCATTTTTATCTGAGGGGAGAATTATTAGCCAGGATATCCGAGAGAGAAACTCGCTTCTCTTTTCCAACAGCGCCGCGAGAGATCTTTAATGTCCCCCCTGAATATCAGCCTGGTCTGTGGGGGCAAACCCCCTGATGAGAGTAACTAAGCCAGGCCGACACTCGAGGGGGTGAGATTTATGGACCCTCTGCTTAGGTTTCCTCCACCCTCCCCTTCTCTAATTACTCTCAATCCACTTTTACAGGTGGAGTCCTATAGCTCAGTGGGTAAAGCTCTTGCCTCACAAGCCAGAGGACCTGGGTTCAATTCCCGGGCAGGGCAAAACCTCAGGCAGGTTTCCTTACTCCACACGCCTCTGTTTACCAGCAGTAAATACGAACCCAGTTGTTAGTCGATTGACTGATCACATTCCGGGGGTAATAATCCCCCTCCAAAAAATTAATAACTTGGTCACTCACTGCACGACTGTTTGTGGGACGCTGCTGTGCATAATTGGCTGCTACGTTTTGCCCACAAGATATACAGTCAATTCACTTTACAGTATATGTTGTGAAGCGCTTTGAGACGTCTTGAAGACGTGATAAGGCTCTATATCAAATGCAAGGATTATTATATATTCCTGGACAAATTGGTGTGGTGGGGGTGCGGGGGGTGAGGTGAGAGGAAGGGATTGAAAACTTTACTCTCTCCCTCTCTTTTTGAATCCCAGAAAACACACAAAAAAATTGCCTTTGAAAGGTCAAGAAATTGTTTTGGTCAAAAAAATCAAAGTGTCGGGTGACAGAGTGACAGAGCTGGGAGAAGAGGCTGATTGCATTTACTGGAGGGAAGGCGTTGCTGCCAATTAAAGGGTTGTGAGTTATCAAATGGTGGATAAAAACGCACAAGAAACAATTAACAAATATCACTCCCCAACTTCTGTTATTTGAAAATTGGGATGCTGAGCTCACAGTCCAGGCTGACGCTCTCTCTCTCTCTCCCGGTGTCCTGGCCAACAATTCCCCAGATACACTCACTCGCTCACTTCACGGCTGTTTGTGGGATGTTGCTGTGTGCAAAATGGCTTCCAACCTATGAAAAACACACAGTCACTACACTTTACAGTCAAATCCCATGAAGCGCTTTTGAGACATCCTGTTCAGGTGATTAATACTGTCGCAGTGAGCATGCCTGCATTTAGAACTGACTGGAGTGGGGTGGGGGGAGAAGAGGGAGGGACAGAAAAAAAACGTACAGAACCTTAACATTTCACGCTCTTCTACTCATGTTTTCCTCCCTCCCCCCCCCCCACCCCATGGTGTTTTTTTGGGACGCCAATTGCTATAATGTCAGTGTTACTGTGAATATTTATTTTCTGTGAGGTTTTTCAGTGAAGCAAACTGTATATGACTATTATTATTATTAATTATTATTATTCTGTTAAGATCTCCCTCTCCATTGGCAGCCAGGGGAGTGGGGGAGCAGTGTTAAACTGTAAAATGACTGCTCTCCCCCCAGCCCCTCTCCCCATCCCGGAGAGAGAGACGACAGGGATGGGGTGGAGACTTTATATAAAAAAAACACTTGACTTATATTGTGTTCTGTTTGTGGTGTGCGTGCGGTGTCTTGTTCAAGAGAGCCGTGGAATGATCAAAGGTTAAAAAAGGTCTCTTGCCATTACTACGCTGTCAGGTTGTGTTTGTGTGGTTTTTTTTGGGGTGGTGAGGAATGGGGGGGAAGTCACTCTATTTTTGGGACGCTGCCGTGTTCTATTGGTTGCTGCATTTTGCCCATAAAATACACGGTCACTACACTTTACAGAGTATCCTGTGAAGCGCTTTGAGACGTCTCAAAGACGTGATAAGGAGCTGTATCAAATGTAAGGATTATTATTACAATATTTCCTTCACTGGTAAAAGGTGCAGTTGCCTTGGGTACTCTCTCCCCGCCCCCCTCTCTTTCTCACTCAGGAGGTTGTGGGTTCAAGCCTCACGTCAGGACTTTGAATCACATAGTCTGAGCTGATGCTCCAATACAGCGCTGGGGGGGTTGTATTGTGGGAGGTGCCATTTGAGCTCACAGTCCAGGCTGACCCTCCAGCCCAGCGCTGGGGAGAGAGGGAGATGCATTGTCAGAGACGCTGTCCTTCTGATGAGATGTTTTGAAGAGGTGACTGCGAGGGTTGATGAGGGAAATGCGGTGGACGTTATTTACATGGATTTCAAAAAGGCTTTTGACACAGTACCGCATAAGAGATTAATACAAAAATTAGAGGCCCACAGTATTAAGGGGACAGTGGCAGTTTGGATTAGGAACTGACTGAGTGACAGAAAGCAGAGGGTGGTGGTTAATGGGTGTTTCTCGAAATGGAAGGAGGAGTGCAGCGGTGTCCCCCAGGGATCGGTATTGGGACCACTGCTCTTTCTAATATATATTAATGATCTGGACTTGGGCATAGGGAGCACTATTTCCAAGTTTGCAGATGATACAAAGTTAGGTCGGGTAGTAAATAGTGAGGAGGACTGTAACCAACTGCAGACAGACATACACAGAATGGTGGAATGGGCTGACATGTGGCAGATGGATTTCAATGTGGATAAGTGTGAGATGATACACGTAGATAGGAAGAATGATAGGAGGCAATATAGACTTGGAGCTCAATCTTAAGGGGGTGAACGTACAGAGAGATCTGGGCGTTCAAGTAAGCGAATCATTAAAGGTAGTGGGGCAGGTAGATAGGGCAGTAAAAAAGGCATTTGGTGTACTGAGCTTTATTAGTCGGGGCATAGAGTATAAGAGTAGGGGTTATGGTTAATCTGTACAAAACACTGGTTAGGCCTCAGCTGGAGTACTGCGTCCAGTTCTGGGCCCATTACCTCAGGAAGGACATGAAGGCACTGGAAAGGGTACAGAGGAGATTCACGAGAATGATACCAGGAATGGGGAACCTTAGCTATGAGGACAGTGGAGAAGTTAGGACTTTTCCCATTAGAGCAGAGAAGGTTACGTGGGGACCTGATAGAGGCCTTCAAGATCATGAAAGGTTTCGACAGGCGAGATAGGGAAAGCTGTTTCCGCTGGTAGGTGTGTCTGTGACCTGCGGTCACAGTCTGAAGATATCACCAAAAGAAGCAGAGGGGAGGTTAGAAGAAATGTTTTCACTCAGTGAGTTGTTGGAATTTGGAATGATCCGCCCGAAAGGGCAGTGAAGTCCGATTCCATAACAGCTTTTAAGAGAGAACTGGACAGGTATCGGGGAAGACGGTTTGTGGGGTTATGGGGAGAAAGCTGGTGATTGGGGTCAGTGAAAGTGACGCTCTGTCAAAGAGCCGCACAGACTCGATGGGCCGAATGGCCTCCTTCTGTGCCGTAACATTTTATGAATCTATGTTAAAGCTCACTCACCGTCTGTGCCTTGTTCAGGTGGACGTTAAAGATCTTGTGGCACTGTCGGGAAAAGAGAAGGGAGTTTCTCTCTCTCTCCCGGTGTCCAACAATCCCCCAGATACAATCACTCACTCACTCCATGGCTATTGGCTGCCGTGTTTCACCCACAAACACACACACACTACACTTGACAGCTGAAGCCTGTGAAGCGTTTTGAGACGACAACAACTTACACTTGTATAGTGCCCTCCACGCAGGCTAGCGTCTCAGAAACATCCTTCCAATTTGAAAGGTGCTGTCTCGAAATGTCGTAGCCGGGAATATCAGAGTCTCCTGGGATTCTCTGGGATTCCTCACTAAGGAACATCGTTGACCAGTGCTCCAGGGCAGACTCCCATAAGAATATAAGAATTAGGAGCAGGAGTAGGCCATTCAGCCCCTCGAGCCTGTGCCCCACCATTCAATAAGATCATGGCTGATCTATTCTAACTCCACCGACCCGCCTTCTCCCCATATCCCTTAATCCCTTTATCCACAAGAAATCTATCAATCTCAGTCTTGAATATGTTCAAGGACTGAGCATCTACAGCCCATTGGGGTAGAGAATTCCATAAATTCACTGCCCTCTGAGTGAAGAAGTTTTTCCTCAACTCAGTGCAAAAGGGCTTACCCCGAATTTTAAGACTGACCCCCTGGTTATAGTTTCTCCAACCAGCGGAAACGTATCCCTCTATCTATTCTGTTGTGCCCCTTAATAATCGTATAGGTTTCTATAAGATCACTCATTCTTCTATGTTCCAGAGACTATAGGCCTAAATTGCTCAACCTATCCTCATAACTCATCCCCCTCATCCCAGGTACCAACCCAGTGAATCTACGTTGTACCCCCCCCCAAGGCGAGTACATCCTTTCTTAAATAAGGAGACCAAAACTGCACACAATACTCCAGGTGCGGTCTCACCGGGGCCCTATACAGTTGCAGCAAGACTTCCCTACTCTTATATTCTAACCCCTTTGTAACAAATGCCAACGTACCGTTATCCTTCCTAATTGCTGCTGTACCTGCAAACTAACTTTTTGTGACTGGTGCACGAGGACACCCAAATCCCTCTGAACGCTAACACTATCTAATCTCTCCCCTTCTAAAAAATAATTTGCTCTTCTGTTTTTGCTGCCTCACACTTCCCTACATTATACTTCATCTGCCACTCACCTGCCTATCTGTATCTCGTTGCATTTTTTTAGTGTCATCCTCGGTGTTTACTCTCTCTCTGGTTTAGTGTCATCTGAGAATTTGAATATATTAAGTTCAATGTCCTCATCTAGATCGTTGATGTAGATTGTAAATAGTTGAGGCCCAAGCACTCGACTGGTCACATCCCGCCAATCTGAGAAGGACCCGTTTATCCCTACTCTTTCCTGTCTTCCCATTAGCCATTCTTCAATCCATACTGATATATTCCCCTGAATTCCATGGGCCCTAATCTTGTGGATCAACCTTTTATATGGCACCTTATTGAATGCCTTTTGGAAATCTAAATACACTACATCCACTGATTCCCCCCTATCTAATCTACTTGATATGTCCTCAAAAAAATCTAAAAGGTTTGTTAAGGATAACTTCCCTTTTGTAAATCTATGTTGACTGTCTAATCATATTGTGGTCCTCTAAGTATCCCACTACGACATCCGTAATTAAGGACTCGAGAATTTTCCCTACCACTGATGTCAGACTAATGTCATTGATGTCACACACATCCTCTCTCTTGTGTGTGACTTGATGGAATTCCTGCCCGGATCTCGTGATTGCTTTGGGGGGGAACCAGTCCCTGACCTTGGATGTGGATCCTGGAATCCTGATCGCTCCCACATCAGCCAGACATTCTCCCCCTCTGGGATTTCGTACTCAACTCACCCCTGCGCACCTCACTCATTCACACACACTCACTCTCTCAAACACTCATTCTGGAGTCTTGTAGCTCAGTGGTTAGATCATTCGCCTCGCAAGTGAGAGACCTGGGTTTGATTCTCGGGCGGGTCAGGGTGAAACCTTGGGCAAGTTTCTTTACTCCACGCGCCTGTGTTTACCAGCAGTGAGTAGGAACCTGGGTTGTTAGTCGATTGGCGGAGCACTTTCTGGAGGTAATAATTCCTTTTAAAAAAAATTGGGTCACTTAACCCACGACTTTGTGGGACGCTGCTGTGTGCAATTGGCTGCCAGGGTTCGCCTACAAAATATACAGTCAATTCACATTACAGTATATTCCGCAAAAAGCTTTCAGATGTCTCGGAGACGTGATAAGGCGCTGTATCAAATGCAAGTATTATTATTGTCACAAACTCACACTCACACACTCACAACCTCACAAACACTCACATTCCCAGTGGATGTAGACCAATGATTGTGTCACTTCCCATCGTTCCACTTACAGGTGATCGGGAGTGAGGCTGTGGTACTCATGGTTGCTAACCGCCTGGTTGCTAGGCGTCTGGTTGCTAGGTGTTTGGTTGCTAGGCGTCTAGTTGCTAACCGCCTGGTTGCTAGGCGTCTGGTTGCTAACCGCCTGGTTGCTAGGTGTCTGGTTGCTAGGCGTCTGGTTGCTAACCGCCTGGTTGCTAGGTGTCTGGTTGCTTGGTGTCTGGTTGCTAGGTGTCTGGTTGCTCGGTGTCTAGTTGCTAGGCGTCTGGTTGCTGACCGCCTGGTTGCTAGGTGTCTGGTTGCTAGGTGTCTGGTTGCTTGGTACCTGGTTGCTAGGTGTCTGGTTGCTCGGTGTCTGGTTGCTAGGTGTCTGGTTGCTCGGTGTCTGGTTGCTAGGTGTCTGGTTGCTCGGTGTCTGGTTGCTAGGTGTCTGGTTGCTAGGTGTCTGGTTGCTCGGTGTCTGGTTGCTAGGTGTCTGGTTGCTAGGTGTCTGGTTGCTAGGTGTCTGGTTGCTAGGTGTCTGGTTGCTAGGTGTCTGGTTGCTAGGTGTCTGGTTGCTAGGTGTCTGGTTGCTAGGTGTCTGGTTGCTAGGTGTCTGGTTGCTAGGTGTCTGGTTGCTAGGTGTCTGGTTGCTCGGTGTCTGGTTGCTCGGTGTCTGGTTGCTCGGTGTCTGGTTGCTCGGTGTCTGGTTGCTCGGTGTCTGGTTGCTCGGTGTCTGGTTGCTCGGTGTCTGGTTGCTAGGTGTCTGGTTGCTAGGTGTCTGGTTGCTAAGCGCAGCCAATTTAATAATTTATCTGTTCAACTATTTTTGCATCAATAAAATATGGCAAAAATCTCGAGCCCCAGACAGGCACGATGGGGGGAGAGAGAGAGAGGGAGAGAGAGAGAGGGAGAGAGCAGGGAATGGGGTAGAGGAGAGAGCGCCAGTGGGGGAGCGACCCCCAGCACAGACACCATGGGGAGAGAGAGAGAGAGAGAGAGCAGGGAATGGGGTAGAGGAGAGAGTGCCAGTGGGGGCGCGACCCCCAGCACAGACACCATGGGGAGAGAGAGAGAGAGAGAGAGCAGGGAATGGGGTAGAGGAGAGAGTGCCAGTGGGGGCGCGACCCCCAGCACAGACACCATGGGGAGGGAGAGAGAGAGAGCAGGGAATGGGGTAGAGGAGAGAGTGCCAGTGGGGGAGCGAGCCCCAGCACAGACACCATGGGGAGAGAGAGAGAGAGAGCAGGGAATAGGGTTAGAGTAGAGAGCTCCAGTGGGGGAGCGAGCCCCAGCACAGACACCATGGGGTGAATTTGCTGTCTTGGATGTTGGTGAAGGAAGGTCCTGGAAGGAGATGATTACAAAGCTCTTTTTATAAAATATACTTTACAGAGGGCCTGTGCAGCCCCCGGGTGTGTTAGGGCTATTTTCCAGCCCAGTACAATGTGAATCCGGAGCGGGTTTTCCGGAAATCGGGACGGGTTTGCTCAATCTGCGTCTCCACGGTGACGGTCCGAGTCTTCCCACGGATACTGCAATCAATCTGATCCGTTACCCTGACCTGGAAGGGATGGTTTTTCCTGGGAAGAGTGGAGAAGAAATGATTGGCGAAAGGTTTGTAAATAATGCCTACTCTCCCGTCCCTGCGGAGACCATCACCGTGACCAGCCGGTGTCTGACACACACGGAAACCCGTCACCGTGACCAGCCGGTGTCTGACACACACGGAAACCCGTCACCGTGACCAGCCGGTGTCTGACACACACGGAAACCCGTCACCGTGACCAGCCGGTGTCTGACACACACGGAAACCCGTCACCGTGACCAGCCGGGTGTCTGACACACACGGAAACCCGTCACCGTGACCAGCCGGTGTCTGACACACACGGAAACCCATCACCGTGACCAGCCGGTGTCTGACACACACGGAAACCCGTCACCGTGACCAGCCGGTGTCTGACACACACGGAAACCCGTCACCGTGACCAGCCGGTGTCTGACACACACGGAAACCCATCACCGTGACCAGCCGGTGTCTGACACACACGGAAACCCGTCACCGTGACCAGCCGGTGTCTGACACACACGGAAACCCGTCACCGTGACCAGCCGGGTGTCTGACACACACGGAAACCCGTCACCGTGACCAGCCGGTGTCTGACACACACGGAAACCCGTCACCGTGACCAGCCGGTGTCTGACACACCCGGAGACCATCACCGTGACAGCCGGTGTCTGACACACACGGAAACCCGTCACCGTGACCAGCCGGTGTCTGACACACACGGAAACCCGTCACCGTGACCAGCCGGTGTCTGACACACACGGAAACCCGTCACCGTGACCGGCCGGTGTCTGACACACACGGAAACCCGTCACCGTGACCAGCCGGTGTCTGACACACACGGAGAGTATTAGGCGCAGGTTGGCGAGAGCCAAGGTTTGGGGGGACCCCAGAGTGTGTGTTGGGGTAACTGCTGGAGTGTAACCCGCTAAACCCACACCGCTCGGCCATTGATATCACTGTCCGGCAGCTTTCCCGCTGCTTGTCCAGCGAGGACCCCCCTCCCCGTTAGTTAGGGCTTTGGCTGTGGGGTTACCAGGAGCTGAGGGGGAGGATTCCCGGCCCCCAGTGACTGGTCAGTGAGTGCCCCGGGACACCGCGGCCCCTCCTGGTCAGGACCCGGACTGGAGACCGGCACAGAGGGGGGGACTGGATTCTGATAACCTGTTGCCAAACATCACCTTGGGGCCAGTTCAGCTCTGAGGAGTGTGTCGGGGAGAGGAGAATACAGCGGCCATTTTGTTCACAGCAATGCCCCACAAACACACACACTCCCAGCAGTTCTCTGTGAAGCCCTTTGAGGTGTTTGACGCTGTATCGAATGTAAAACCGCAAGTCGCATTTTGAGTTATAATAATAACATATATTGCATTTGATATACCCCTTATCACAGCCGTGGGGCGAGTGGGCAATATTATTTGGGGGATTGTTGTCCAGGACACCGGGAGAGAGAGAGAAACTCCCTTCTCTTTTCCAATAGCCCCGCGGGATCTTTACCATCCGCCTGAACAGGCAGACGGGACCTCGGGTTAACGTCTCCTCCCGAGGATGGTTGGTAATATCTGGGATTTGAACCCTCCCCTCTCTCCTGCCCGCTCTCTCCCCTGCCCTCTCTCCCCTCCCGGCCAGTGCCTGCCTGTCCAGCACAAGCTGCTCTCAGCTCTCTGTTAGTCACACACACTGAGGTCAAGCTCCAGCATTGAGTCAGGAGCTATAAATGGGACGTGACGAGTGGGCGTCACAGGCTGAGACAGGCTGCCATCTCCCCATCACAGGGACCACAGCATTCCTCAGCCACTCCATTCCCCACAATATCTCTTCCTATGTGTTACACTAACACCATCAACACCAACACCAACATCATCCACACCAACACCAACACCACCATCAACAACACTAACACCATCAACACCAACATCATCCACACCACACCATCACCAACACCACCATCAACAACACTAACACCATCACCATCAACATCATCCACACCAACACCATCATCAACAACACTTAACACCATAAACACCAACATCATCCACACCAACACCATCATCAACACCACCATCAACAACACCAACAACACCATCATCCACACCAACATCATCCACACCAACACCATCATCAACACCACCATCAACAACAACAACACCATCACCATCAACATCATCCACACCAACACCATCATCAACAACACTATCAACAACAACAACACCATCAACACCAACATCATCCACACCAACACCATCATCAACAACACTATCAACAACAACAACACCATCAACACCAACATCATCCACACCACACCATCAACAACACCAACAACATCACCATCAATACCAACATCATCCACACCAACAACACCACCAACAACCACCATCAACACAACACCACCAACACCACACCACACCATCAACAACACCAACAACACCATCAATAACACCAACAACACCATTAGCAACAACACCACCATCAACACCAACATCATCCACACCAACACTATCAACAACACCATCAACACCACACCATCAACACCAACACCATCAACAACACCATCAACAACACCATCAACAACACTAACACCATCAACACCAACACCATCAACACCAATACCATCAACACTAACACCATCAACCACACCACACCACCATCACCACAACCATCACACACCACACCATCACAACACACACCACCACCATCAACACCACACCATCAACACACACACCACCATCAACATCACCACCAACACACATCAACACCACCATCAACAACACCAACAACATCATCAACACACAACATCATCCACACCAACACCATCATCAACAACACTATCAACAACAACAACACCATCAACACAACATCATCCACACCATCACCAACACCACCAACACCACCATCAACAACACTAACACCATCAACACCAACATCATCCACACCAACACCATCATCAACACCACCATCACCATCAACATCATCCACACCAACACCATCATCAACAACACTAACACCATCAACACCAACATCATCCACACCATCACCAACACCACCATCAACATCATCAACACCAACACCATCATCAACAACCACCATCAACAACACCAACAACATCATCAACAACACCAACATCATCCAC
This sequence comes from Callorhinchus milii, assembly GCF_018977255.1. Lineage (NCBI taxonomy): Eukaryota > Metazoa > Chordata > Chondrichthyes > Chimaeriformes > Callorhinchidae > Callorhinchus > Callorhinchus milii. Next base: position 124,369,297 of record NW_024704743.1, on the reverse strand, counting down.
ACCAACACCATCATCAACAACACTATCAACAACAACAACACCATCAACACCAACATCATCCACACCAACACCATCATCAACACCACCATCAACAACTCTACACCATCAACACCAACATCATCCACACCAACAACACCACCAACACCACCATCAACAACAACAACACCATCAACACCAACATCATCCACACCAACACCATCATCAACAACACTATCAACAACAACAACACCATCACCATCAACACCAACATCATCCACACCAACACCATCATCAACAACACTATCAACAACAACACCATCAACACCAACATCATCCACACCATCACCAACACACCATCACAACACCAACAACATCATCAACAACAACACACCAAACAACACCAACATCATCCACACCAACAACCACCACCACCACAACAACAACACCATCAACACCAACATCATCCACACCATCACCAACACCACCATCAACAACACCAACAACATCATCAACACAACAACACCATCAACACCAACATCATCCACACGACACAACCACCAACACCACCATCAACAACACTAACACCATCAACACCAACATCATCCACACCATCACCAACACACCAACACATCAACAACACATCAACAACACCACACCATCAACACCATCAACCACATCAACACCCCATCAAACATCATCCACAACACACCATCACACATCAACACCATCAACCACCATCACCACCACCATCAACAACCACCAACACCATCAACACCAACATCCACCACCACAACACCACACCAACCATCCAACAACACCAACAACATCATCAACAACACATCAACAACACCACAACAACACCAACATCATCCACACCATCACCATCAACAACACCAACAACATAATCAACAACACCATCAACACCAACATCATCCACACCAACACCATCATCAACAACACTATCAACAACAACAACACCATCAACACCAACAACCATCACCATCAAACAACACATCAACAACACCCACAACATCCATCAACACCACACATCAAAACCAACACAACAACACCATCAACACCAACATAATCCACAATCACCAAACCACCACAACAACACCAACAACATCATCAACAACACCATCAACACCAACATCATCCACACCATCACCAACACCACCATCAACAACACCAACAACATCATCAACAACACTATCAACAACACCAACAACAACACCAACATCATCCACACCATCACCAACAACATCATCAACAACACCAACAACATCATCAACAACACTATCAACAACACCAACAACAACACCAACATCAATCCACACCATCACCATCAACAACACCAACAACATCATCAACAACACTATCAAACACCAACATCATCAACCCCACACCATCACCAACACCACCACCAACAACACCAACAACATCATCAACAACACTATCAACAACACAACAACCCATCAACACCAACATAAATCCACACCATCACCAAACACCACCAAAACAACACCAACAACATCATCAACAACACTATCAACAACACCAACACCAACACCAACATCATCCACACCATCACCATCACCAACACCACCATCAACAACACCAACAACATCATCAACAACACTATCAACAACACCAACAACAACACCAACACCAACATCATCCACACCACACCATCACCAACACCACCATCAACAACACCAACAACATCATCAACAACACTATCAACAACACCAACAACAACACCAACATCATCCACACCATCACCATCAACAAACACCAACAACAACATCAACAACACCAACACCATCAACCCCACACCATCAACAACACCATCACCACTAACATCAACACCAACACCGTCAACAAAAACACCATCAACACCACACCATCAACAAAAAAGAAAAAGTCAGTGTACAGAGAGTCAGTGTACACAGAGAGTCATGTACAGAGAGTCAGTGTACAGAGAGTCAGTGTACAGAGAGTCAGTGTACAGAGAGTCAGTGTACACAGAGAGTCAGTGTACAGAGAGTCAGTGTACAGAGAGTCAGTGTACAGACAGAGTCAGTGTACGGAGAGAGTCAGTGTACAGAGAGTCAATGTACAGAGAGAGTCAGTGTACAGAGAGAGTCAGTGTACAGAGAGAGTCAGTGTACCTTCAGTGTGCCTTCAGCTCCCCTCTCGACTCTCTTCCACTTCTCGCTCCCTCCCATCCCTCCCCTCACCCTGACCATTTCCCCCCTCCTCGCTCCCTCCCTCCCTCCCTCACCCTGACCATTTCCCCCCCTATTTAGTACTTAAATCAGACCAGTCACTGGGGACAGGAATCCTACCCCTCAGCTCCTATTAATGCTGCAAACCGAAGCCCTAACAGGGAGGGTGGTCCTCGCTGGACAAGCAGCAGGAAAGCTTACCGGACAGCACTCTTAATGGCAAACTCTGTGGGTTTAGCTGGTTAGACTCCAGCAGTTACCCCAACACATACTCTGGGCTCCCCAAGCCTTGGCTCTTGCCAACCTAATACTCTCCGGAATTAGGTAAGCGGGATGCATCCCTCCAGAGAGAGCCAGAGAGAGAGAGCGCATTCTATTCCAACCATCTCTCTCTGGGGTTTCCATGTGGAGGTGGGATGTATGGAATTCTCAGCGTGGTTTGGAGTCTCTTAAGCAGGTGATGGGTTTCTGTGTGTGTCCGACACCGGCCGACTCCCAAAAAATCAGAAATGTTGACACACATTTTTATTTTCACGGATGTCGAATGAAAGTTCTTTCTTCCTTCCCCTCCCACTCCCACCAGTGAGGTCCTTCCTTGGTCTTTGCTGGGCAGGTCTGACCCTCTGTACTCCCACCCATGTGTCAGTGACTATGACTGTCCACCAGGGGGTAGTGCAGTTGGACTGTCGAGCAATGAGATAATAATAATAATCCCTGCATTTGATATAACGTCTTATCACACTCTTATTCTTCACGATCTGTCGCGCTCTTGAGAGGGACACATGTGGGTCAGTAACCCAAGGTCTCACTGATTTAAGATAGTTATAATAATAATAATCCTTGCGTTTGATATAGTTGTTAAAAGAAACAGAGGGGAGGTTAGGAAACATGTTTTCACCAGCGAGGGGTTGGGATCTGGAATGAATGACCTGAAAGGGTAGTGGAAGCCGATTCAATAACAACTTTTAAGAGAGAAGTAGATGGGTATTTGGGGAGGACAGGATTGCAGGGCTATGGGGAGAACGTGGGCCGGTGGGATTGAGTTGGATTGCTCTTTTAGGAGCCGGCGGGGACACCAAGGGCTGAATGGCCTCTTTCTGTGCTGTATGATTCTATGATTAACACCAACCTACCAAGCAGGCATCAATCCATTATTATTAATAATAATACAATAATCCTTGCATATGATACAGCGCCTTATCAAGTCAAAGATGTCTCAAAGCGCTTCACAGAATATACTGTCAAGTGGAATGACTGTACATTTTTGTGGCCAAAATGCAGCAGTCAATTGCATACAGCAATGTCGCACAAACAGTCATGGATTGAGAGACCAATTTTTCTTTTGAAGGGATTATTACCCCCGGAAAGGGATCCACCAATCAACTAACAACCGGGTTCCTACTCATTGCTAAGTAAACAGAGGGGTGTGGAGTAGGGAAACTTGCCTAAGGTTTTGTCTGCCCGGGAATCAGGAGAAGGCTCCTCCACTTGGATCCTGATGTTCGGATTCCCTCTTTAACGGGATCCGAACGGAGAAACTATAACAGCGTCTGGTGGAGAGTCTCTATAACAGGGCCCTGCCATGGGGTGGGGCCTCTGGTTATGGTCGAAGTCTCTGACGTGGGGGTCTGGCATACTCCCACTCTGGAGGGGAAGGATTGGGGTTCACCGGGAAGTGGTTGAGACAAGAGTTTGGGTTAGTGTTGGGGTCTCGGGGAGGGTGGGTGGGTGGAGGGCTGATACTCACGCTCTGCAGGGGGAAGGTCTTCATGTTGTGGTAGCATTTGTTGGGCTGGAGTTTGTACAGGTGTTGGTCAGTGATGAGGATGGCTCTGTCCGCACACTTGTTAAACCTATTAATCTGTAACACAGCAATGTCATAGCTACACCCACCCTAACTCCACACACCCCCAACCCACACCCACACCCACCCCCCACCCACACACACGCCCACCCACACACACACACACACACACACACCCCACACACCCACCCACACACACACACCCCCCACCCACACACACCCCCCACCCACACACACACCCCACCCACACACACACCCCACCCACACCACACCCACCCCCACCCACACACACGCCACCCACACACACACACACACACACACACCCCACACACCCACCCACACCCACACACACCCCCACACACACCCCCACCCACCCACACACACCCACACACACACCCCACACACACCCCCACCCACCCACACACACACACCCACCCACACACACACATCCCCCCACACACACATCCCCCACACACCCACCCATATACACTCCCCACCCACACACACCCCACCCACACACACACCCACCCACACCCACACCCACCCCCCACCCACACACACGCCCACCCACACACACACACACACACACACACCCCACACCCCCACCCACACCCCCACACACCCCCACCCACACACACCCCCCACCCACACACACATCCGCCACCCACACACATTCCCACCCACACACACCCCCCACCCACACACACACATCCCCCACACACACACATTCCCCATCCACACACACATCCCCCACCCCCTCCCCACCACACACATATCCCCTCACCCAAACACACATCCCCCACCCACACACACACACCCCCACCCCACCCCACATCCCCCACCCCCACACACATATCCCCCACCCACACACATCCCCCCCACACACACATCCCCCACCCCCTCACACACACACACATCCCCCCCACACTCATCCCCCACCCACACACACATCTCCCACCCTCTCACACACACACATCCCCCACCCACACACACATTCCCCACCCACACACATATCCCCCACCCCCCACACACACACCCCACACACGCATCCCCACCCACACACACATTCCCCACCCACACACACATCTCCCCCACACACATCCCCCACCCACACATACACACACATCCCCCCACACCCATATTCCCCCCCCACACACATTCCCAACCCACCCACACATCCCCCACCCCCACCACCCACACACATCCCCCCCCACACACACATCCCCACCCACACATACACACACATCCCCCCACATACACAATCCCCCACCACATACATCCCCCCCCACACCCCCCCCCCCCACACCAAACACACATCCCCGTACACACACATTCTCCCCACACACACACATCCCCCCCACCCCCCGACACAAACACACACAAAATCCCCCCACCCACATACAGCCCTCCACACACACATCCACATACTCCCACAATCCACGCTGACACACCCTAATCCCCCACACACATACCCCAACCCCCACCCTGACACACACACACACTGACCCCCACCCTGACACACACACTGACCCCCACCCTGACACACACACACACTGACCCCCACCCTGACACACACACACACTGACCCCTACCCTGACACACACACACTGACCCCTACCCTGACACACACACACACTGATCGTCACCCTGACACACACACACACTGACCCCTACCCTGACACACACTGACCCCTACCCTGACACACACACACACACACTGACCCCAACCCTGACACACACACACACTGATCCTCACCCTGACACACACACACACTGACCCCTACCCTGACACACACACACACACTAACCCCCACCCTGACACACTGACCCCTACCCTGACACACACACACACACACACACACTGACCCCTACCCTGACACACACACACACACTAACCCTCACCCTGACACACACAGGCAGACCCCTAGACACAGACTGCCTCCACCCTAATACACACACACTGACACACCCCCCCTATACACAAACACACATACACACCTTGCTACCCACCCTGACACCCCCTACACACCAACCCCCCCACACCCTGACACACACACACACACAGACAGACAGACCCCTACACACACACACAGACAGACAGACAGACCCCCTACACACACACACACACAGACAGACAGACCCCTACACACACACAGACACCCCCCCCTATACACAAACACCACATACACACCTTGCTACCCACCCTGACAGACCCCTACACACACACACACACAGACAGACAGACCCCCTACACACACACAGACAGACAGACAGACCCCCTACACACACACACACAGACAGACAGACCCCCTACACACACAGACACAGACACAAATCTTTACCTTCCTCACGTGACTGGAGAAGAGGATGACTCGGAACTTGTCTCTCTGTTTGAGCTCCCGAACCGCAGCCCCGAACTGTGTCATCAGCTGTGGGTTATCCTTCGTCTGAGGAGAGAGCGAGACCCCAATCACCCCAAGAGCGAGACCCCAAACACCCCAAGAGCGAGACCCCAATCACCCCAAGAGCGAGACCCCAATCACCCCAAGAGCGAGACCCCAATCACCCCAAGAGCGAGACCCCAATCACCCCAAGAGCGAGACCCCAATCACCCAAGAGCGAGAGCCCAGTCACCCCGAGAGTGAGAGCGATCGTGAGTCCACAGTCAATTCTGAGAGAGCGAGGGAGTGTGTACAAACTGATATAATAATTCTTGCATTTGAAAAAGCGCCTTATCACGACTTTGAGACATCTCAAAACCCTTCACAGAATAGACTGTAAAGTGAATTGACTGTATATTTGTGGGCGAAACGCAGCACCAATTGTGCACAGCAGCGTCCCATAAACAGTCGTGGATTGAAGTGACCAATTTATTATTTTGAGGGATTATTATTAGGCTCTGTGTGGAGTAAGGACACTTGCCCAAGGTTTCGCCCTGACCTGCTGGGAATCGAACCCAGGTCTCTCGCTCGCAAAGCGAGTGCTCTAACCACTGAGCTACAGGACTCCATGTTAGCCTTGTGTGACAACATGTGTAGGCTTCGTGTAAAGCAAGTCCAAATCAAACGTAAACTCTGCTTCTGACGCATAGTGTTCAAACCATGTGCAAACCCGGGGCAAACACAAGTGTGGGATCGCGGGGGCACTAAATGATGCAGCTGAGAGCCAATGAGAAGGACTCGTGACAATTCCCTGTGCACACACGGTTTACACGTGTTTTGCACGTGGCTTGGCCTCTGAGAACAGGGTGACGGTGTCTGGAAGCGGCTGTGGGATGGAGGGGTTTTGGTCCCGCGGTGCAGCACCGCACTGGCAGTGACATTGCAGTGACCCGATGGCCGTGCGGTGGCCATTTTTATTAGTCGCCTCGTTTTACAATAACAACAGTGATGCAGGATAAGGCCTCGGAGTCGCGCAGGGACGGGGTTGGATGTCATTGACAACAACAACACATCGCATTTACACAGTGACTTTCATGTCAGGAGGATGTCCTCAGGCGCTTGAGACGGGTCTTGAAGGAGGTGAGGAAGGGGGCAAAGCAAAGGGACTGTGGGATGCAGTTCCAGAGGGCGGCAGCAGAGAGGCTGAAGGCCCGACTGCCGATGGTGGGGTGGGCCGGGTGGGGGGCGTGGAGCAGGCCGGAGCCCGCTGAGCGGAGGGAGCGGGCAGGTTGATGGGCTGTGACCACACGTGACGTCGATTCCCAGTGAAGTGTTTGAGGGGTTGGGTAGTGACGGGCGTCAGATTGAAAGTGAGGAGGATTGTTTGGTAATGAAATCGGAGACTCATAATCATCTCCCTGTACAGCACTTGGCAGAGAACACATCCTCCTTAATGAAGAGCTGGCAGATGGTCCCGGTGCTGGGACACACCACGTGCTAAACCTGTTAGGCTTCTCCTCCTTCCTGTCGCCTCCGGTTTATTTTAAGAAGTGGGAAGACGTCTCTAGCGCTAAGAGTGTGAATCACTCTCTCCCTTGACTTGCACTCTATGCCAGGCCACTCTCACCAGACAAATCCACAGGCTCTTTCCACTGGATTGATCAGCCGTTGTCTGACACACATGGAAACCCATCACCGTGATCAGCCGAGTGTCGGACACGACACAGACGGGGAGTGAGGTTGAACATCTCGTCTGAAGGACGGCGTCTCTGACATTGCAGCGCTCTCTCCCCCCAGGAGTGGGCTGGAGCGTCAGCCTGGACTGTGACCTCAGAATCCCCAACATAGAGGTGGGGACTCGAACCCACAACATCCTGACCCCAGAGCGAGAGTATGAGCCGACAACTGGGCCTGGCTATGAGGTTTAGGGAGCCTGATACAACAACAACAACTTGCATTTACACAGCGCCCCTCACACAGGGTAGCGTCCCAGAGCCGGAGCTCGATGCTGAGTCGGGGGAGAGGGGAGGTGACCATAGGCACGGTCGAAGAGGAACATCTTCAGGCATGACCTGAAGATGGAGAAGGAAGGGGCAAAGCGGAGGGATAGAGGGAGTGTGTTCCAGAGTTTCGGGGGGTAATGACTGAAAGCGCGGCCACCAATGGCGGAGTGGAGGTGACAAGGGACCTGCAGGAGGCAGGAGTGGGTACGTACAGAGGAGAGGTAGTTGTGTTCCCAGGTTCTCTGAAAGCCCCAGTCCTTCCTCAGTCCCTGAAGCACGTCCATGGCAGCCACCTTGGCCTTGATCTGCGGCATGTCCGACGGTGGAATGTTCTTCACAATCTGTCGCGCTCGCCATCTTGAGGAGAGGGTCACATGATTAGCACCAACCTACCCAGTAGGCATCAAACCTCTATTATTATTATAATCCTTGCATATGATATTGCTCCTTTTCATGTCTTCAAGATATCGCAAAGCGCTTCACAGAATATACTGTCAAGTGGAGTGACTGTATATTTTGTGGGTGAAACATGGCAACCAATTGCGTAGAACAGTGTCCCACAAACAGTCGTGGGTTGAGTGACCAAATTATTATAATTTTTTTGAAGAGATTATTACCCCCAGAAAGTGATCCGCTAATCAACTAACAACCAGGTTCCTACTCACTGCTGGTAAACAGTGTGTGGAGTAAGGAAACTTGCCCAATGTTTTGCCCTAACGGGAATCAAACCCGGGTCCTCTCACATGCCAAGCGAGGGCTCTAACCCCTGAGCTACAGGACCCCACAATACAACTGAAGTGAGTTTCACTGTCTAATAAGAGAATGAAAGGCTGTGGTACCTGTTGAAGAGATTGTGTAGATTGTTCTGGAAGCCAAGGAGGACGGTTGGGGGTTCTGGCCACAGCAGACTCTTGCCATAGTCGGCCAGGCTCCTGACACCCTGGAAGGTCCTCACCACCACCAAGAGGTGAGCTCTCACCTTGAACCTCCGGTAACAGTTCATGATGAGGTAGACCGCTCGCACCTCCCGGTATCTCTTCCTCGCCAGTGCTCCTCGCCACATCTGCTCCCCCGCAAACAGCAACAACACAAAGCAATCGTGGCCATTACTGTATAGCAACAATGGGAATGGGAACAGATTCAATAACAACTTTCAAAGGGGAATTACACAGGTACTTGAAAAGGAAAACTTTGCTAAGATACGGGGAAAGAGCGGGGGAGTGGGACGAGTTGGTGGCTCTTCCAAAAAGCCGGCACAGGCCGAATGGCCTCCTTCTGTGCTGTAAGATTCTATGATTCTAACTAACTCTCTGCTCGCTGGACTCCTCAACCCTCCTCCATAAAATGCAGATAATAATATAATAATAACAACAATCCCTGAATCCCTCCATCTCGCCCCCCTCCCTTGCCTCCTTCAAGACCCGTCTCCAGACCCTCCTCTTTGACCGTGCCTCCAGCCAAACTCCTACCCCCACCTTCCTTGCCCTCCACAGCTCCTGATCCCAACCCCCAGCTCAGGCGCAAACTCTTAATTGTCCAGTGCCTTGGGACGTCCTCCCACATGAAAGTCAATATACAAATTTAATATAGTGTTGTTGTGTAATATTACACAATAATAATGTATAAGTTTCCCAAACCTTCCCACTCTGTTGTAAACTAATCCATATAGAATTAATTGCTGTCAACATCTCCATTATTATAGCATGAGACTACCAGGATGGTAGCAAACTAGATAGAGCTTGGTCTTTTATCCTCGTACAATAAAAATATAATCAATAGTTCATTTGTGCTTGCAATTGATGCATCTCGTTATCAGATCGGAAGGGTATCTCAAAGCTCTTCACTGGATTTACTGTGAAATGGAGTGACTGTGTATTTGTAGGCAAACACGGCAGCCACTTTGCACAGCCATGCCCCACAAATAGCCATGGAGTGAGCCACCAATTTTGTTTGTCAGTCAGGATACCAGGAGAGAGAAACTCGCTTCTCCTTTACAACGGTGCCATGGGAAGGTCTTGAGAAGTGCCTTGAACGATGTGAGGGAGGCAGCGAGGCGGAGGGCGTGAGGTGGAGAGACTCGGGATGGAGTTCCAGAGAGTAGGAGCAGAACAGCTGAAAACCCACCCGCCAAAGGTGGGCCGGGTAGAGCGGGGGAAGTGAAGCAGGACAATACCTGCTGAGTGTACAACAACATCTGATGTTGCACTTATATAGCGCTCTCCACGGGGTGGGCGGGTGGGGGCGGGTGGGGGGGAGGAGTGAGACGGTGGATGATGTGAAGGTGAGAGGCAAACCTTTTGTAAGAAGATCACGATCATGGGGATGATGGCCGCCCGCTCCTCCTCCAGCTGGAAGAGGGTGCGTGGGGTGCGGATGAAGATCTTGCTATTCCCATAGGCCACGTCCTGCTCCAGGCCATGGTGCTCCACCACCACCTGAGTGGCCTCCATGTCCGTGGACAGTAAGTGGTTAGGCCACGTGTACTCAGTCGTCATCTTATACCTGACACAACAACAACATCAATGGTAACAACAATAATATTAATCCTTGCATTTGATATAGCGCCTGATCACGTCTTCTAAACGTCTGCAAGCGCTGACAGAATACACTGTAAAGTTTAGTGACTGTGCATTTTGTGGGCGAAATTCATTAGCCAATTGCACACAGCGATGTGCCACAAACAGACGTGGATTGAGTGACCGAGTTATTATTTTTTTGAAGGGTTTATTAACCCGGAAAGTGACAACACCAGTTGACTAACAACCAGGTTCCTACTTACTGCTGGTAAACAGAGACGTGTGGAATAAGGAAACTTGCCAAAAGTTTTGCCAAGACTGGGAATTGAATCCAGGTCCTCTCACTTGTGAGGCGATGGCTCTAACCCCTACACTACAGGACTCCACATGTATAATAGATTAGATACACACAGAGTGCTGTATTCTGAGATGCTTTGAGATTTCCCCCCCAATCCTGATGTTAAAGGCGCTATATCAAATTTGAGGAAAAGAGGCTTTACTGTGTTAGCAATCTAACACAGTGCCTCATGAGACCACTTCAGTAATGTTAGGAAACTCAATGTAATTCCCCCAGCAGTGAAGAAGCTAAATGTACTAACCACTATGCAACGGGATTCCACAAATTGGCTGCCACGTTCACTAATAAAACACAGTCACTCCACTTTACGGTGAATGCCGTGAAGCGCTTTGGGAGGTTTTGCCTTGAGAGGGACAGGGAACGCACGGCCTGCTGTTACCTCTGCAGGAATCTCTGGTAGGGCTGACGGTAGGCGAATCCCGCTCTCCGCACCCGCACATTCTCCAGCAAACCCAGGTACTCCACCTGGTGTTTACACCGCTCGTAGTCAAAGTGCACAGGAGACTTCTGCTCGTTGGGTTTGATACAGCGGATATAGTACGGCTCCTGTAGTCAGGGAAGTAATGTAAGGGTGAGGGGGAGATCCTAAATATAATAATAATAATCCTTGCATTTGATGCAGCGCCTTATCACATCGTTGAGAGTCTCAAAGTGCCTCACAGAATATATTGTAAAGTGTATTTTGTGGGTGAAACGCGGCAGCCAATTGTCCCACCAACCGTCGTGGATTGAGTGAGCAAATTATTTATTTATTCATTCATTTATTTATTGAAAGGGATTATTACCCCGGAAAGCGATGCACCAATCAACTACATTGGTGAGTGCGGAGTAATGGATTGTAGGGGAACAGCATTTCAAGTTAGGAGGTGACTAATACGAGTCGTGTAAAGAAATCTAAGCGGTTTTGATAGGAAACTGAATGGTACTCGGGTGAATGTATGACTTAGGTGATTAGACGATCTATAAAGATAAGTTTTACTGTATAAGACAACAACAACTTGCACTTGTGTCTGCACAAGTCTGGCCACCCGCTCGGAGCTAAGGCCAGATATTGATGAAGTCAGTGGTGGAGGGGGGTGGGGGAGGAAGGCGTGAGTGCCCCCTACCTTACAGGCCAGGTTATCAACAAGGGCGATCATGGAGTTCTTGAAGAGGGTCGCAGCTGTCAAAGGCCGTTTGGTGACCTCTGTGATACTGAGCTCTCCCTCCGGCCACATACCCGCCAGCACAGGATTTGCACTATCAACCAAGAGGAGAAATTGTCAACAACAACAACTTGCATTTACATCAAGCTGGGCAGCGTCTCAGAGCCCTTATCAGTGGTGGAGCCTGACGCCGAGTTTGGGGGAGGTGTCATAGAGGAAGGTCTTCAGGTTGATCTGAAAACGGGGAAGGAGGGAGCAAGGTGGAGGGATGGAGGGAGAGTGTTCCAGAGTCTTGGGGCATAATGGCTGAAATATAGCCAGCGGAGGTAGAACTGAGAGCACGAGGGACAGGCCGGAGGTCGGAGCCAGTTGAGCGGAGGCAGTGGGTGGTGAAGTGCGGACTAAGCAGGTCGGAGAGGGAGGGAGGTGTCAGGGGCATGAAGGGATTCAAAGATGAGTGAGAGGATATTGAAATCGATCCGTTTGGTGATTGGGAGCCAGTGGAGCCTGGCGAGGACGGTAGGGTGGGAGTACGGAGTTTATTACGGGTGAGTATGCGGGTGGCGGAATTCTGGATTAACTGGATTTTGTGGATAGTGGAGCTGGGAGACGGGAGGAGGGAGTTGGGAGTTGGAAGTCAAGGTGGGAGGTGAGAAACGCACTGATGAGGGTTTTGGCTGTGTTTGGAGTAAGGTACAGTCGGAGGTGGACAATGTGACGGTACAATAACAGGTGAAAGGACAGAGCAAGAAACTCACCTGTTGTACATTAAGCGTTTGAAATCCTGGTAAAGTGTATCTTTGTTCTTTTCAATGAAACCTTCCACTGAGTATCTGTTACCAGCAAAAGAGGACGTTCCAGTCAACTTCACATCTTAAGGAGTCAGTCCGGCTCAGTTGGTAACAACAATACCTTACATTAATGTAGTGCCCTCCAGGTAGGAATAGCCTCTCAGAGTGTTCAGGGTAGCGCTCGCACCCCAGAGGGTTGTGGGTTCAAGCCCCACTTTGGGACATGGAATCACACAGCCGAAGCTGATGCTCCAGTGCAGCACTGGGGGGGGGGGGGGGGGGGAGCGTTGCATTGTTGGAGAAACTGTCCTTCGGGTGGATATTAAAGATGTTCAGGTGGATATTAAAGATTCGCTATTTGAAAAGAGAAGAGAGTGTCTCCCTCCTGGTGTCCTGGACAATAAGCCCACAAACAAAAATTGGCCACTCACTTGATGGCTGTTTGCAAGGAGTCGCTGTGTGCGGGAGTGGCTGTGTGCGGGAGTGGCTGTGTGCGGGAGTGGCTGTGTGCGGGAGTGGCTGTGTGCGGGAGTGGCTGCTGCATTCGCCCGCAGATGTGGAGTAAGCAAATATGCCTAAGGTTTCTCCCCGCCTGCGATTGAACCCGGGTCCTCTCGCTTGTAAGGCAAGTGCTCTAACCACTGCACTACAGGACTCCACAAATGTGAAGTGTGGATAGCCATGTAGAGGAACTTTACTGTCTCTAACCCTGACCTGGGAGTGTGGACACACAGTGTAGAGGAGCTTTACTGTCTCTAACCCTGACCTGGGAGTGTGGACACACAGTGTAGAGGAGCTTTACTGTCTCTAACCCTGACCTGGGAGTGTGGACACACAGTGTAGAGGAGCTTTACTGTCTCTAACCCTGACCTGGGAGTGTGGACACACAGTGTAGAGGAGCTTTACTGTCTCTAACCCTGACCTGGGAGTGTGGACACACAGTGTAGAGAGAGCTTTACTGTCTCTAACCCTGACCTGGGAGTGTGGACACACAGTGTAGAGGAGCTTTACTGTCTCTAACCCTGACCTGGGAGTGTGGACACACAGTGTAGAGGAGCGTTACTGTGTCTCTAACCCTGACCTGGGAGTGTGGACACACAGTGTAGAGGAGCGTTACTGTGTCTCTAACCCTGACCTGGGAGTGTGGACACACAGTGTAGAGGAGCTTTACTGTCTCTAACCCTGACCTGGGAGTGTGGACACACAGTGTAGAGGAGCGTTACTGTGTCTCTAACCCTGACCTGGGAGTGTGGACACACAGTGTAGAGGAGCGTTACTGTGTCTCTAACCCTGACCTGGGAGTGTGGACACACAGTGTAGAGGAGCTTTACTGTCTCTAACCCTGACCTGGGAGTGTGGACGCACAGTGTAGAGGAGCTTTACTGTCTCTAACCCTGACCTGGGAGTGTGGACACACAGTGTAGAGGGCGTTACTGTCTCTAACCCTGACCTGGGAGTGTGGACGCACAGTGTAGAGGAGCTTTACTGTCTCTAACCCTGACCTGGGAGTGTGGACACACAGTGTAGAGGAGCGCTACTGTGTCTCTAACTCTGCTGTTGGAGACACATTGCTGTTGCAGACATATTGCTTCTGTTTACTGATCTCCCCCCTCCCCCCCGACCCGCCAGTGGGGATAATACGAGTGAAACGATCTCACGGTTGGGAGCTTACGTGACGTGTCCAGCGTAGTGTTTAATCTGGAAATGTTTGTCGAAATCCATGGTCTTGTCAGTCGGGCACAACTGTAGACAGAACACAGACACATCACAACAGCTCAACCACTCACACTCTCACCTCAGGGTCAGGAGGTCACAATAATAATAATATTATCCGTGCATTTGATATAGCGCCTTGTCATGTTTTTGAGATGCATTAAAGTGCTTCACAGAACATACTGTAAAGTGCAGTGACTGTGTATTTTGTATTTCATTAGTTCAACCAATCTTTTTTTTAGGGTTTATTACCCCCAGAAAGCAATCCGCCAATCACTAAGCACCAGTTTCCTATTTACTGCTATGTGAACAGAGGCGTGTGCGTGGAGTAAGGAAACCTGCCCAAGGTTTGGCCCAGGAATCGAACCCGGGTCCTCTCGCTCGCGAGGCGAGCGCTCTAACCACTGAGCTACAGGGCTCCAGGGGATTCTGTCACCAACCTATCGGGTTCCCTGCACGTTTCCACGGCCGCCCACGCTCGTGTGAAGACGGGATGCTTCACAAGAAGAAAGAGAACTTGGGATATTTTCCGGTCGGTTATGAAAAGTGTCATTTCTCTCTATATGTTAATGTTTGGAAACTTCACTGACAGCGACAGGGATCCGGCACCGCCTCGTGATCAATCACCGGTACTGTAATTGTCACAGCCCTGGGCAGGCGAGGCCAGGCCAGGCCAGGCTTCTTTCTCTCTCCCCTCGCCCCGTCGCTCTCCCCCCTTCTCTCTCTCCCCCCTACCCCCCCCTCTCTATTTCTCGCTCCTTCTCTCCCCCTCTCCCCTTTTTTTTGCCCAGCCGGGTGTCTGACACGTGCGGAAACCCATCACCTGTTTAAGAGTCTCCAAATCCAACTGAGAATTCTCCACATCCGCCCACACATGGAAATCCCAGAGAGAGAGTGTTGGAATGGAATGCGCTCTCTCTCTCTCTCTGGAGGGACACTTCCTGTTTACCTAATTCCAGAGAGTATTAGGCGCAGGTTGGCGAGAGCCGAGGCTTGGGGCGGGGGGGCCCAGAGTGTGTGTTGGGGTAACTGCTGGAGTGTAACCCGCTAAACCCACACCGCTCGGCCATTGAGAGCGCTGTCTGGCAAACTTTCCCGCTGCTTGTCCAGCTACAACCACCCAACCCTCCCCCTTTCTTTCCCCTCCCTCTACCTCTTTCGCTCTCTCACTCCCCCTCTCCCTCCCTCCTCCCCTCTCCCCCAATCTCTCTCTCTCTCTCCATTTGTTTCCCCCTCTTTCCAGTTCTGATGAAGGGTCATAGACCTGAAATGTTGACCCACTTTCCTTTCTCCATAGATGCTGCTGAGTATTCCAGCGACTTCTGTTTTTTGTTTTCTTCCCCCCCTCCCTCTCTCCCACTCCCTCTGCCCCTTCTCTCTCCCCCCCTCTCTCCCCCGCCCCCCTCCCCATCTCTCACCTTCCGGCTGTTATAGTGTGGGTGTTTGCCCAGCTTGTTGTTCATTACGTCCACTAACGTGGCGTCTGTCACAGTGCCCACGTTGATACAGGCCTCGTCCAGGAGGGCGATGATTCCCTTGTGAGGCAGCTCCACCAGCTCCACGATGATCTGATTGTTAAAGTACTCGATCTGCACACAGGACACACACGAGGTTCAGGGACAAGATCGCCCGCTGTCCCGTCTGATCCGGCCCAGAGGAGTCCTGTAGCTCAGTGGTTAGAGCATTTGCCTCGCAAGCAAGAGACCTGGGTTTGATTCCAGGCAGTGTCAAACGTTGCACAAGTTTCCTTGCTCCACACGCCTCTGTTTACCAGCAGCAAGTAGGAACCCGGTTGTTAGTCAATTGTCGGATCGCTTTTCCGGGGGAAATAATTCCTTAGAAAAATAATAATTTGGTCACGACTGTTTGTGAGACATTGGCTGTCGTGTTTCATCCACAAAATATACAGTCAATTCACTTTGCAGTATATTCTGTGAAGCGCTTTGAGACGTCTCGAGGACGTGTGGTGTCTGCTCTTGTGTTTATTTTAATATATAATAATAATCCTGGCATTTGATACAGTGCCTGATCACGTCTTCGGGACATCTCAAAGCGCTTCACAGGATACACTGTAAAGTGAATTGACTGTGTATTTTGTGGACGAAACGCAGCAGCCAATGTCCCGCAAACAGTCGTGGATTGAGTGACTCAAATTTTTTTTTTTGGGGGGGGGGATTATTACCGCCAGAAAGTGATCCGCCATCGATTAACAAGCGGGTTCCTAGTTACTGCTCAGTAAATAGAGGCGTGTGGATTAAGGAAACTTGCCTAAGGTTTTGCCCTGTCCAGGAATTGAACCGAGGTCCTCTCACTTATGGGGCGAGTGCTCCAACCACTTGGATACAGGATTCCTAAAGGCCAACCAGATGGACCTGTCTTTTTTCGTTTAGGAATTTCTATGTTCCTCTCTCAGTCCAGGTGTGAGCTTCCCCACACACGTATGATACCCACTGCCTCCCCTGTGTGGTGTCCGCGCCCCCCCAGGGTCCCTGCCCCCCGTGTTGCCCCAGGACAGGCTCAGACTCACGTGTTGCCACTCGATGCCCTCCCGCAGGTACTCAGCCTGTTCCTGTCGCAGGATCAACTCGATGAACAGTTGCTGCAGCTTCTCATTACAGTAATTGATGCA
Organism: Callorhinchus milii; assembly: GCF_018977255.1. NCBI lineage: Eukaryota > Metazoa > Chordata > Chondrichthyes > Chimaeriformes > Callorhinchidae > Callorhinchus > Callorhinchus milii. Next base: position 124,351,750 of record NW_024704743.1, on the reverse strand, counting down.
GAACTGCTCAAAGCTGTGAGAACAACAACCACAGCACAGTGAGCCCCGGTATACACACTCACACACACACACACAACCACACACACAACCACAGGCACACTGAGCCCCCAGTACACACACTCACACACACACACAACCACAGCACAGTGAGCCCCGGTATACACACACTCACACACACACACAACCACACACACAACCACAGGCACACTGAGCCCCCAGTACACACTCACACACACACACACAACCACACACACAACCACAGGCACACTGAGCCCCCAGTACACACTCACACACACACACACACACACAACCACACACACAACCACAGGCACACTGAGCCCCCAGTACACACACTCACACACACACACAACCACAGGCACACTGAGCCCCCAGTACACACACATACATACACACACTCACATACACACAACCACAGGCATACTGAGCCCCCGGTACACACACTCACTCACCCCGGCTCAGTCCCGGGAATCCTTTACTATAAAGCGCTGAGACGCCGTCCGGCGTGGAGGGCGCTATATAAATCCAAGTTGTTGTTGTTGTTGTTTACACTCACTGACACACTCATCCGGGTATGCCTGTGGTTGTGTGTGTGTTAGTGTGAGTGTGTGTATGTGTGCCAGTGACTCAGTGTGCCTGAGGTTGTGAATATGTGAGTGTGTAAATGTATGAGTGTGTGGGTATGAGTGTCTTGAGTGTATGTGTGTGAGTCTGTGTGAGTGTGTGTGTAACGGGGGCTCAGTATGCCTGTGGTTGTGTGTGTGTCACACTAACACACATACACACAGTCACACTCACTCGTGAATGCGAGTGTGTGTGTCCGTGAGTGTTTGGGCGCAATGGTGCCGGATGGCGTCTCAGAGCGCTTCATAGTAATCGATCCCGGGCCCGAGCTGGGGGAGAGGGGGGGAGCCAGGGGAGGGGAGCCAGGGGAGGGGGGAGGAGCCAGGGGAGAGGGGGGGGAGCCAGGGGAGGGGGGGGAGCCGGGGGAGAGAGGGGGAGCCAGCGGGAGGGGGGGAGCCAGGGGGAGGGGGGAGCCGGGAGGAGAGGGGGGAGAGGGGGGGAGCCAGGGGGAGGGGGGGGAGCCGGGGGAGGGGGGGAGCCAGCGGGAGGGGGGGGAAGGTGACCAAAGGCGGGGTCGAAAAGAAAGGTCTTCAGCAGAGAGTATTCCATGGACGGGATGGAAAGTTGCCAAAAGGGGAAAGAGATTTATGGGGTTCAAGAAACAGCTGAACGCTGTGATGGGAGGATAGTCAGTTGGTGGTTGGATGTGCAGATGGGTGGGTGGGAGGTCGGGCGAACAGGGAGACTGGAAGGAGATAGTTCACCCAAACCTCGCTTGTGATAGTGTGAGATCCCCCCAGACTGCCCAGACCCCTGTGGTGTGGGGGTGGGCAGTCGGGCCTTCGTACCTGTTATTCTGAAAGATCTCGAAGCCGTAAATGTCCAGGACGCCAATCACTGTGTTCTTCCCGTGAATCCGGGGGTCGTAACCTTTCACCTCAATTACAGAGTTGATCCGGTTCACAATCCAACAGAACAGACGCTCATAGATAGCCTGTCAGCACCCGGGGGGGGGGGGGGGGGGGACAGAGACACCGAGAGACAGAGACACCGAGAGACAGAGACACCGAGAGACAGAGACACCGAGAGACAGAGAGAATGCACAGTACATTTAACACCAATAATAATAATCATTGCATCTGATATGGCACCTTATCATGTCTTCAAGACATCTCAAAGTGCTTCACGGAATATATTGTAAAGTGTAATGACCGTATATTTTGTGGGCGAAACGTGGCAGCCAATTGATACAGCAGCGCCGCACAAACAGGTGTGGATTGAGTGCCCAATTTTATTTGGGTGATTGTTGGCCAGAGCACAGGGAGAGAGAGAGAAACTCCTTTCTCTTTTGTCCATAAACCCGCGGGATTCTTCAATGTCCGCCTTAACAGGGCACAGACAGGACCTCAGCTAAAGGTCTCATCCGAAGGTCAGCATCTACAATACATCTCTCTCTCTCTTTCTCTCGCTCTCGCTCCCCCCAATGCTGCGCTGGAGTGTCAACCTGGACTGTGAGCTCATAGCTCCCGATGTGGGGCTCGAACCCACAACCTACACACTGAGCCAAGCTGATACCTCATTGTACAGTAAGGAAAGGAGGCCATTCTCCCCATCGTGCCTCTGGCAACTTTGTAAAGGCCGAGGTTCCACCTCATCTCAGGCTGCGATACCGTACAGGACAAGAGCCAATGAATGGTCCCAGAGTCAGGGATGGAACAACCAGCCAGGACTCATGCTTCTGGTACCTCTACAGCGCCCTCTACTGGTTATATGTGTGTGTCTCAATGTGTGAGTGTGTGTATGTGTGTTTGTGAGGGTGTGGGAGTGTGGACGCACAGTGTAGAGGAGCTTTACTGTGTCTCTAACCCTGACCTGGGAGTGTGGACACACAGTGTAGAGGAGCTTTACTGTGTCTCTAACCCTGACCTGGGAGTGTGGACACACAGTGTAGAGGGAGCGTTACTGTGTCTCTAACCCTGACCTGGGAGTGTGGACACACAGTGTAGAGGAGCTTTACTGTGTCTCTAACCCTGACCTGGGAGTGTGGACACACAATGTAGAGGAGCGTTACTGTGTGTCTGGCCCTGGTTCTAACACGTGATGCCCCTATCAGGAAATTGTTCCATTTTCCGCAGTTGAACCCACATGGCTGTAGAGGTAGGAAGGTGCCAGTGGCGGGGGCGGAGGGTGGGGGGGGGTTACCTTGGCAATGGCGTCCCTGCCATACATGGCCTCCTGAGGGGTGTGACCCTTCTCGATCACCTCCCTGCTGCCTGTGGCCACCATGCGGTACAGGAGGCTCTTCTTGACGTCCTGGATTTCGGTCTTGGTCAGCTCAGCGATGTGTGACACCAACACCCCGTGCTCAATCACTGCGGTCTCCCCCTCGCTGCTGAACACCAGGTTCCCCTGTGTCACACACAGCAAACAGCGTCAGAGGACGGTCTGGCCAACTGTCAGAAACTCTCTCCATCGCTCTCTATCTTGGAGACGTCTCAAAGCGCTTCACAGAATATATGGCAAAGAGAATTAAGTGTATATTTTGTGGGCAAAATATGGCAGCCAATTGCACACAGCAGCGTCCCACAAACAGTTATGGATTGAGTGACCAAATTATTATTTTTTTGAAGGGATTATTACAACAACAACAAAATTACAGTGTAAAACGCCTTTCAAGTCGGGAGAACTTCCCAAGGCGCTGGACAGACAGAGTTACGGACCCGAGGGTTGGGGTGGGGGAGGGGGGAGAGCGGGGAGAAGCAGGGAGATCGAAAGCACGGTCAAAGAAGAGGGTCTTGGGATGGGTCTTCAAGGTGGTGAGGGAGGGGGCGAGATGGAAGGACTGCAGGATGGAGTTCCAGAGGGTGGGGGCAGAGTGGTGGAAAGCCCGGCCGCCAATAGTGAGGCAATTAAGGTGGGGGACGTGAAGCAGGTCAGAGCCCACTGAGCGGAGGGAGCGAGCAGGCTGGAAGGGGGTTAGGAGGTCGCAGAGGTCGGGGGGAGCAAGACCATAGAGGGCTTTGAAGGTGAGGACCAGGATCTTAAACTGTACCCTCTGTGTGATGGGAAGCCAGTGGAATCGGGCGAGGATGGGGGTGATAGGGTCATGGAGCCGGTGCGGGAGAGGACACGGGCTGCAGAGTTCTGGATGATCTGCCGCCTGTGGAGGGAGGAGTTGGGGGCCGACAAGCAGTGAGTTTGCGTAGTTGAGCCTTAATGTAATGAAGGCGTGTGTGAGAGTCTCGGGGGCTGCGGTGTGAGACAGTGTCGGAGTCGGGCGATGTTGCGGAGATGGGGAAGGCAGAGCGGGTCATGGCGCAGATGTGGGGTTACCCCTGGTAAAGCAATCTGCCAATCAACTAACAACTGGTTCCTACTTATTTCTCGGCAAAGACAGGCATGTGGAGTAAGGAAACTTGTTCAAGGTTTCGCCCTGCCCGGGAATCAAACTCAGGTCCTCTCACTTGCGAGACAAGTGCTCTAACCACTATCATATGGGACAACATCACAAGATCAGTTCAGGGTGAAGAAGACCCTTTGCCCCCCTTGTTAATTCCCCTCTGGGTTTGCCCAATGGTAGGTCCTTACCAGGTGTAAAATGGCTGCCAGTATTTTGTAGACTGTCTCGATTTCCATTTTGCTGAAGCCAATCACCTTCATGGCGTCCATTACTGCGGTCAGACCTCCTCTGTCGTTGATGACTGACTGATGTACAAGAGGTCCCACCCCCAAAAAAAGAGAGAGTAAATAGAATAATAATCCTTTCATTTGATACAGTGCCTTTTCATACCATCAAGACAACAACAACACTTTATATTTACACAGCACGCCTCACACAGGGTAGAGTCTCAGAGTTCTTGAGAGTGGCCGAGCCTGACCCCGAGCCTGTGAGAGGTGACCGCAGGCACAGTCAAAGAGGGCCTTCAGACGTGATCTAAAGATGGGAAAGGAGGGGGCAAGGCGGAGGGATTGAGGGAAAGAGTTCCAGAGTCTAGGGCGTAGTGGCTGAAAGCAGGAGGCTGGAGCCTGTCGAGCGGAGGTGATGGGTAGTGGAGAGGGGAGTAAGAGACATCTCAAAGCACTTCAGAGTTTTTCCACAAACAGCCCAATTTTATCCATTTTATAATGACCAATTTTATCTGATGCATTCTGGTCAGAACAAAAACAGGTAAGTAAGTATACTTGAATGGCAGTTCTTTGTAAGGAGCAGAGGAGCAAAGGGATTTGGGATCAGCTACATAAGTCCTTGAAATGGCAGAGCAAATTACTGAAGCTGTACAGAAAGCTAATATCAGGCTGGGTTTTATACAGAGGGGCATAGGGGGCAAAAGGAAAGCAATAATGCTACCTTATACAAAATATTATTTAGGTCTCAACAGGAATATTGAAACTAATAATCCTTGCATTTGATATGGCATCTTATCACATTGTTGAGACGTCTAAAAGAACAGAATAAAGTGAATTGATTGTGTATTTTGTGGGTGAATGCGGCAGCCAATTGTGCACAGCAGAGTCCCACAAACAGTTATGGATTGAGTGACCAAATTTTTTTTGAAGGGATTATTTAACCCCGGAAAGCGATCCACCAATCGACTGACAACCGGATTCCTTCTCACTGCTGGTAAACAGAGGCGCGTGGAACAAGAAAACTTGTCCAAGGTCTTGCCGGGAATCAAACCCAGGTCCTCTCGCTTGTGAGGTGAGGGCTCTAACCCCTGAGCCACAGGACTGTACTCCAGGTTATAAAAAGGCTGTTTTTTGCGCTGTGTTTGTGGTACTCACGTTGGAAGAGGAGCCCTCTCTGGTGAAGGCATACGCTGCAGCATCGTTCTGGAGGTGCAGGGATTGCAATAGTTCCTTGGAACCCCCCAAAATCAACTGAAATTGGAAGAGGTAGGAGATTAGGGAGCAGCCGGGAATAGTAATGAGGGGGTGAAGGTGTTTGGGGGGCCAGCTGTTATACGGAGAGCTATCCATTTATTCCCACTCCCCCCTCCCCTTTCCCTCACTCCCTTTTTGAGGCTTTTCCTTGTGTTACTCAATGCAACATTCAAGGATTAATGCAGGTTTGGCCCCGTCATGTAACACACACGGGAAGTGATGTCAATGGTGACCCGAGGGCGGACATTTTTTTTTGTGCGCCTCGTTTTACAAAAACCCTTCATAATGCTAACAATAATAATCCTTGCATTTGTTATAGCGCCTTATCCGGTCAGGAGGACGTCTCAAAGCGCTTCACAGGAATGCAGTGACGGTATTTTGTAGGGAAACGTGGCAGCCGTGGGGCGAGTGGGTAATATTATTTGGAGGATTGTTGTCCGGGACACCGGGAGAGAGAGAGAAACTCCCTTCTCTTTTCCAATAGCCCCGCGGGATCTTTACCATCCGCCTGAACAGGCAGACGGGACCTCGGTTTAACATCTCCTCCCGAGGACGGCACCTCCCACAGTGCCCCCCCCCACCCCCAGCGCTGTATTGGAGCATCAGCTTAGACTGTGTGATTCCAAGTCCTGACGTGGGGCTTGAACCCACAACCTCCTGACTGAGAGAAAGAGGGGGTGGGGGGGAGAGAGAGGGGTGAGGAGAGAGAGAGAGAGAGGGAGAGGGCAGTACCACTGGACCAGGATGATACACAGGATAGTGAAAGCAAAATAAGCAACAGTTAATCCTCCGGAGATATCTTCAAAGACCACTCTGCCCCTAAACTCCGGGGAACATTGGAGATTACCTGATAAAAGGAATGAAAGTTCCTCTCTCCCACTTGCTGAATGATTACTCGAGACTGTGGGGACATTGAGAACATTGCAACATTGAGAAGAATATTTAAAATGAAGGACAGTCTCTCTCAAAAGGATTTATTGATTCCACATAAGATAACAACAATATTAGTAATAATCAATACATTATAATACTAACCCAATAATACTAATTAATACTAATACTAATTAATACTAACCCAATAAAAAGTCATTATGTATAAAAACATTAATAATAAAACAACGAAATGCTCATAAAATAATCACAAAGCAATAAAAATAATACCATAAAATATAATAAAAAATATTTAAGAAAGGTAAATAATAAACAGATTAAGAATAAAAATTAAATGAAATAATTTAGTAATGGAATAAAACAACAGCAGAACAATAATAAATAGCAATGATAAAATAACAAAAATTCAATAATAAAAATAATAAAACAATACAATAACATTATAAAATAATAACGAAAATAATAAAATAATACTAATATAATCAAATAATTTTAATCCTAATTTAATTAGACACAACCCCTTTCACATCAGGAGGATATCTCAAAGCCCTTCACAGGATTTCCTGTAAAGTGTAGTGACTGTGTATTTTGTAGGCGAACGCAGCAGCCAATTTGCACATAGCAGTGTCCTCACAAACGGCTGTGACATGAATGAGTGATTTGATCTGCGGGGATTGTCAGCCGAGACACTGGGAGAGGGAGAGAAACTTCCACTCTCGTTTTCTATAGCAATAGGAGAAACTATTCCCACTGGCGGGTGGGTCGGTAACCCGAGGACACGATTTAAGTAGAAACAGAGGGGAGGGGAGGAGAAATGTGTTCACACAGCGAGTTGTTGGGATCTGGAATGTATTGCCTGAAAGGCCGGTGGGAACCGATTCCATAATGGCTTTTAAGAGAGCAGTAGATAATTATTTGGGGACAAGTTTGCAGAGTTATGGGGAGAGCGCGGGGGAGTGGGGTTGATCAGGGCTATGGGGAGAGAGCGGGGGAGTGGGGTTGATCAGGGCTATGGGGAGAGAGGGGGAGTGGGGTTGATCAGGGCTATGGGGAGAGAGCGGGGGAGTGGGGTTGATCAGGGCTATGGGGAGAGAGCGGGGGAGTGGGGTTGATCGGGGCTGTGGGGAGAGAGCGGGGGAGTGGGGTTGATCGGGGCTGTGGGGAGAGAGCGGGGGAGTGGGGTTGATCGGGGCTATGGGGGGAGCGCGGGGGAGTGGGGTTGATCAGGGCTATGGGGAGAGAGGGGGAGTGGGGTTGATCGGGGCTATGGGGAGAGAGCGGGGGAGTGGGGTTGATCAGTTCTATGGGGAGAGTGCGTGGGAGTGGGGTTGATCAGGGCTATGGGGAGAGTGCGGGGGAGTGGGGTTGATCGGGGCTATGGGGAGAGTGCGGGGGAGTGGGATTAACTTGGAAGCTCTTTTGAAAGAGCAGCACAGACTGTGAAGCGCTTTGATACAGTTTAATGTCTCATCCGACATGAGAGCTTTAGCCCCAAACCTCCTGACCCAGAGGTGAGAGCGGGTGAACCAGAGTGGATGAGTGTTTGGAGTAATTGGAGTTGAGGTACATGATCCAATAGAATGGGAAACAGTCTCGAGAGGTCTCTTGACTGACCACCTGTTCCTATGTTTCTATGAGGGTGACGAGGTCTCACCTTCTCGAGTAAGTAGTTACAGATGTGGCCGCCGGTCGGGTCTCCCTTGAAGTCGAAGTTGACATCCATGTACTTGCCGAAGCGGCTGGAGTTGTCATTGCGGTTAGTCTTGGCGTTGCCGAAGGCCTCCAACACGCAGTTCGATTTCAGTAACGTATTTTTCACGCTTTTTATGCCAAAAGAGAAACGGCATCAGAAAATGAGCCATGTTTAAACAATAGGGGGGGGGGGGGGGTTCCCCGCCGGCTGTAACCATGGCGATGGGCCCATAGGACTGAGGCCTAGTCAGCTCTATTCACAATAAAGTGCTGAGTCCAGATAATAATCATAATAATAATAATCCTTGCATTTGGTATAGAGCCTTATCATGTCTTCAAACGTCTCAAAGCACCTCATAGAATATATTGTAAAGTGCAGTGACTGTGTGTTTGTACACAGTCTGGACAAGCAGCGGGAAAGCTGACCAGACAGTGATACCAATGGCCGAACTGTGTGGGTTTAGCGGGTTACACTCCAGCAGTTACCCCAATACACACTCTGGGGCCCCCCCACCCCAAGCTTTGGCTCTCGCTAACCTGCGCCTAATACTCTCCAGAATTAGGTAAACAGGATGTGTCCCTTCAGGGAAGGGAGTCCCGCATTCCATTACAACACTCTACCTTTGGGATTTCCACGTGTAGATGGGATGGATGGAGATCTCAGTTGGGATTAGAGAACCCCAAAAATGACCTGGAAGGGATGTGCTGCCACCTGGTGGCCGTCAGTTTACACAGCGTTTAATAAGAAATGCCGCACATGTTGCCCAAATGTTATTAATGATTGGATATTGTTGGCAGCATCTCCTCACCTCTCGACCTCTGCCCGCTGGGTGGGGTTAGTGATGGCTGCAATGTATTGCATGATGTACTTGCTGGCTTCTGTCTTCCCCGCGCCGCTCTCGCCTGTATGGTGGGGAGAAGAGACATCGCCCTGTTACAGCCCTCGTTATCTGGCACTCTCTCCCTCCCCAACATTCCCCCGGCAATGACCCATCCGCCTCAGCCCGTCCCAGAGAGGGGGGCAAAGGCTACACCTAACCCAAGTGGAGTAAGGAAACTCACCCAACATTTCGCTCTCGATTGCGAGGCGAGTGCTCTAATAATAATAATAATAATCCTTGCATTTGATATAGCGCTTTTCATGTCGGGAGGACGTCCCAAAGCGCTTCACAGAACACACTGTAAAGTGAATTGACTGTATATTCTAACCATTACACTACGGGACTTCTGGATGGACAGATGGGAAGGGGGGAGTTTATCTACAAACCCCTTCACCTGATAACAAGCCCACTTCTTTGAGTACAAAAACAGTCACACCCAACGCAGCCAAAACCCTCGCCTGCACTTTCATCGCCTCCCACCTTGACTACTCCAATGCCCTCCTCGCCGGTCTCTGTAGCTCCATTCCTTACTCATTCAGAACTCCGCTGCTCGTACTCACACACACTAAACTCCGTACCCCCATCACCCCAGTCCTCACCAGCCTGCACGAGCTTCCCATCACCAAACGGATCGACTTCAAGATCCTCACACTGGTCTTCAAATCCCATCATGCTCTCACGCCTCCCTATCTATCCAACGTGCTTGCTCCCCACTCCACCAACCGCTGTTTCTGCTCAGCCCCAGCCTCCTGCCTGTCCCTCGTCCCCTCGGCTCCACCATCAGCGGCTGTGTTTTCAGTCACTACACCCCGAAGCTTTGAACTCGCTCCCCCAATCCCTCCGCCTTGCCTCTTCCCTGTTTTCAGATCACACCTGGACACCTTCCTCTTCGACTGTGCTTGTGGTCACCTCCCCCTCCCCCCGGCTCAGCATCATGCTGTGCCACTGTTAACTGCTCCGAGATGCTAACCCCCCTTGAAAGGTGCTTATGTGCGGTGGTGGGGTGGGGGGACAACGACAGTCTCTGGGTGTGGTTTGAGGGGGTGGGGATGGAGCCTGACCCACATACCTGAGATGACAATGCAGGTGTCCTTGCCTCTCCTCTTCATAGCTTTGTAGGCAGAATCTGCGATGGCGTACAGGTGTGGTGGTCTCTCATACAGCTCCCTGCCTTTGTAATGTTCGATCATTTCCTTACCGTACAGCTCGAGGGTCTGATAGGGGTTCACAGACACCACCACCTCCCCAATGTACGTGTAGATTCTTTTCTTCTCAAACCTACAGAACAACAACTTGCATTTATATAGCACTCTTCACGTGGGGTAGCATCTCAGAGAGCTCGATAATAATGTGAGCCGGAGATACTGAATATAATAATAATAATCTTTGCATTTGATATAGCACCTTATCACGTCATTGAGACGTCTCAAAACGCCTCACAGAATATACTCTGTATTTTGTGGGCGAAATATGCAGAATATGCCTTGTATTGTAAAGTGCAGTGACTGTGTATTTTGTGGGCAAAACGTGTCAGCGAATTGCTTACAATATAGTCCCACATTGAACAGATTGAATGACCACATTTTTTTTTATAAGCGATTATTTCTCCCGGAAAGCGATCCGCCAATTTAATAACACCCGGGTTACTTCTGACTGCTGGGAAACAGAGGTTTGTGGAGTGAGGAAACTTGCCTGAGGTGTTGTCCTGCTCAGGAATCGAACCCAGGTCCTCTCGCTTGCGAGGCAAGCACTCTAACCACCAAGCTACGACAGCACCATGTTACCAGAGACTCCATCCTTTGGACAAGATGTTAAACCGAGCTCCCTCCCCCACCGCCCCCATCCCCATTGTTAGCAAATTGGTTGCCGTGTTCAACCTACAAAATACACAGTCACTACACTTTATGGTGAAGACGTCCTCCAAACTATGCCAACTCTGTTCATCGACCTTCCCAACTCTTCCCTCCACAAACTGCAGATTATTCAGAACTCTGCAGCTCATGTCCTCTCCCGCACCAGGTTCCTTGACCCCATCACACCTGCGCTCTCCCGGCTCCACCTGCTCCCCATCCCCCAGAGGATAGAGTTCAAAATCCTTGTCCTCACTTTCAAGTCCTCCACGGCCTTGATCCACCCCACCTTGGTGACCTTCTTAAACTCCACCAACCTGTCCGCTCCCTCTGCTCCCGCCTGCTCCATACCCCTCCACCCGTCCCACTGTATCATCAGCGGTTGGGCCTTTAGCCTTTCTGCCCCCACCACCTGGAACTCGAACAACACCTTGCACTTATATAGCGCCCTCCACACAGGGTAGCGTCTCAGAACCAGTGCACAATCTAGGCATCTGGTTCGACCGCTAACTGTCCTTCCTTCCCCACAAATGGTCCCCGATCAGAATCGCCTTCCTCCACCTCCACCACATTGCCCAACACCGACTGTGCTTTACCCCAAATGCAGCCAAAACCCTCGTGCATGCATTTGTACCCTCTCACCTGGATTACTCCAACCCCCTCCTCGCCGGTCTCCTCAGCTCCACTGTTCACAAGATCAGCTCATTCAGACTCTGCCGCCCACACACTGACCTGAACCAAACTCCATCCCCACATCTCACCCGCTCTGGCCCAGGCTCCACTGGCTCCCCATCACCCAACACATCCACTTCAAGATGCTCTCACTCTCGTGTTCAAATCCCTTCACTCCCTGGCACCTCCCACCTCTCCGACCCCTCACTCCCACCTCTCCGACTTCCTCACTCCCACCTCTCTGACCCCTCACTCCCCACCTCTCCGACCCCCAAAACTAAAAACAATAATTAAATTGGTCACTCCCCACCTCTCCGACTGTTTGTGGGACATTGCTGTGCGCAATTGGCTGCCCCTCACTCCCCACCTATCCCACTCCTCACTCCCATCCTCTCCCACCTCCTCACTCCCCACCTCTCTGACCCCTCACTCCCACCTCTCCAACTCCCTCACTCCCCACCTCTCCGAACCCCTCACTCCCCACCTCTCCGAACTCCTCACTCCTCACCTCTCCGACCCCCTCACTCCACACCTCTCCAACCCCCTCACTCCCCACCTCTCCGACCCCCTCACTCCCCACCTTTCCAACTCCCTCACTCCCCACCTCTCCGAACCCCTCACTCCCCACCTCTCTGAACCCTTCACTCCTCACCTCTCCGACCCCCTCACTCCCCACCTCTCCAACCCCCTCACTCCCCATCTCTCCGATCCCCTCACTCCCCACCTCTCCAACTCCCTCACTCCCCACCTCTCCGAACCCCTCACTCCCCACCTCTCCGACCCCCTCACTCCCCACCTCTCCAACTCCTTCACTCCCCACCTCTCCGAGCCCCTCACTCTCCAATCCACCACCCAGTCAGCGCCTCCGCTCAACTGGCACCAGCTCCTGCTCGTTCCTTGCACTCTCTGCTCCACCTTAGTGCTCTTCCACCGTGCCCCATCCCTGGCCTCCTTCAAGACCCCTCTCAAATTCTTCCTTTTTGACAGCACCTTCAACCACCCTCCACCCCTCCTGACCCCAACCCCCAGTTGGGGTCCAAATCTCTGACTACAGCACCTGGGACATGAAACTGCTGCATAAATGCAGTCTGTTGTTGTATCGATTACAGGAGTTTATTAAGTTGAGGCAGAACTGTGGAAAAATTCTTCAATCCATCTTTTTTTCTTGCAGTTTCTTAAAAAGCTGGATTACTTCCTGGATTACAGCATATCCTTCATTTTGTGCTGCCATAAATTTTAAGACAAACCGGTTTCGAAAATTGAGACTTTGGGACCGCAGGTTTTTAGGGGGGGTTTGAAATCACAGAGAGATACACACAGCAGACAGTGCTGTACACACTCATAGCACCAGAGCTCAGTGTAACATCCCGATCTGAAAGATGACATCTCTGATAATGTGCTGCTCCCCCACTGCCCGGCCGTTGGAGACAACGTTAAACCAAGGTTACATTTGCCAATTGTTAAAGATCCCGCGGGGCTATTGGAAAAGAGAAGGGAGTTTCTCTCTCTCTTCCGGTGTCCTGGACAACAATCCCCAAAATAATATTGCCCACTCGCTCCATGGCTGTGTGTGGGGCACTGCTGTACACAAACTGGCTGTCGCATTTCGCCCACAAAATACAGTCACTCTGCTTTACAATGTATTCTGTGAAGCGCTTTGAGACGTCTCGATGATGTGATCTATATCAAATGCAAGGATTATTGTTATTATTTACTGCACTGGAGCATCAGCCGAGACTGTGAGTCACCAATGAGGAACTAAAACCAATCACCTTCTGACGCAATCGGCTGAGCCAGGCTGAGCCCAGTCACTGTGAGCTGTCAGTTCCCTGTTCATCCCCTGAGCTCGACTCTGTGCCTCTATACTGTAGAGTTGGTGAGAGTGTTAAACACATTATCACTGCTCGCTTTATCCTCACCTGTAATAATAACTTGTATCTACACAGTGCCTTTCACACAAAAAAAAGGCTCAATGCTCTTTATAACAGAGAAGGGAGTTTCTCTGGATATCCTGACCTATAATAATAACAATCCCTGCATGTCATATAGCGCCTTATCAGGTCTTTGGGACTTGTCAAAGCACTTCACATGATATACTGTAAAATGTAGTGACTGTGTATTTTGTGGATGAAACGTGGCAGCCAATTGCGAACAGTAGCATCCCACAAATAGCCGTGAATCGAGTGATTAAATTATTATGTTTTTGAAGGAATTATTACCCCCAGTAAGGTGATCCGCCAATCGACTACAACCGGATTCCTACTCACTACTGGGTAAACAGAGGCGTATATGCGGAGAAAGAAACTTACCCAATGTTTTGCCCTGCTGGGAATCAAACCCAGGTCCTCTCGCAAGGATGCAAGGATTATTATTATTGTGAAGCGAGTGCTCTAACCACTAAACTACAGGACTCCACGAATATCCTGCGGCTCTGTTGGAAAAGAGAAGGGAGTTTCTTTCTCTCTGTGTCCTGGGCGACAATCCCCCAGATAAAATCGCTAATTCATTTCAGTGCTGTTTGGGGGGCTGTCACTGAGTGTAAATGTGGCTGCCCCTTTCACCTACAAAACACCAATTACAGTGAAATGCTGTGAAGCGCTTTGAGATGTTCTCCTGACGTGAAAGGCGCTGTATCAAATGCAACGATTATTATTATCTAACAGTTTGTGAGAGAATAGTGCATTCCCAACTGCAACTCTCCAAACATCCCATCAATGGCCGAGCTGTGTGGGTTTAGCCGGTTACACTCCAGCAGTTACCCCAACACACACTCTGGGGTCCCCCCCAAGCCTTGGCTCTCGCTAACCTGTGCCTAATACTCTCCGGAATTAGGTAAGCGGGATGTGTCCCTCCAGGGAGAGAGAGAGAGAGAGAGGGTATTCCATTCCAACAATCTATCTCTGGGATCTCCATGTGTAAATGGGAGGCATGGAGTTCTCAGCTTTGTTTGGAGACTTTTAAGCAGGTGATGGGTTTCCACACGTGTCAGACTCCCAGATGGACAAAAAAACATTAATTCTCCTCCCCCTCCCACCCCCATACCCCAACAGACCCAGCAGCCAATCACAATAATGTTGTGAACCTCTGGGAGCTGATGTGTAGCCTGGGACTACCTGCCTCGGTGCCTATGTCAGGTGCCACCCAAACCTACCTCAGCCTCAGGTTCTCTAGAAACTCCTCTGTGGTCACATTGTCCAGCAGCACAAAGTCAGACTTGCCAAACTCCAGGCTCTCTTGGTCAGCCATCTCCAGCTGGAACAGAGGGAGGAACCGGCCTGTGCGGTGCGAAATGCGGAAGGGAAGGAACGAGAGAGAGAGAAAAAGAGCGTGTGTCACTTCTCTCTGCTTGGGTGGGGCACCCGCTCCCCACCGCTTCCTACTCAGTGCTTTTCAAAGGAAATCTTCACTGATGCTGTGTCTGTGGTCAGGCCTCAAAACTCACAGAGCAGTGAGCAGCACACAACCAGGAAGCCAGCACCAGAGCCTCCCTCAGCCAGAGCCTCCCTCAGCCAGCACCAGAGCCTCCCTCAGCCAGAGCCTCCCTCAGCCAGCACCAGAGCCTCCCTCAGCCAGAGCCTCCCTCAGCCAGAGCCTCCCTCAGCCAGCACCAGAGCCTCCCTCAGCCAGCGCCAGAGCCTCCCTCAGCCAGCGCCAGAGCCTCCCTCAGCCAGAGCCTCCCTCAGCCAGAGCCTCCCTCAGCCAGCACCAGAGCCTCCCTCAGCCAGCACCAGAGCCTCCCTCAGCCAGAGCCTCCCTCAGCCAGCGCCAGAGCCTCCCTCAGCCAGCGCCAGAGCCTCCCTCAGCCAGAGCCTCCCTCAGCCAGAGCCTCCCTCAGCCAGCACCAGAGCCTCCCTCAGCCAGCGCCAGAGCCTCCCTCAGCCAGCACCAGAGCCTCCCTCAGCCAGCGCCAGAGCCTCCCTCAGCCAGAGCCTCCCTCAACCAGTGCCAGAACCTCCCTCCGCCAGCACCAGAGCCTCCCTCAGCCAGCGCCAGAGCCTCCCTCAGCCAGAGCCTCCCACAGCCAGAGCCTCCCTCAGCCAGAGCCTCCCTCAGCCAGCACCAGAGCCTCCCTCAGCCAGAGCCTCCCTCAACCAGTGCCAGAACCTCCCTCCGCCAGCACCAGAGCCTCCCTCAGCCAGAGCCTCCCTCAGCCAAAGGTCAGCGCCTCCCTCAGCCAAAGGCCAGCGCCTCCCTCAGCCAGACCAGCACAGGAGCCCAGGGAAGGCCAGCAAGGTGGCAATATAGTGACATTATTTTATTTTCATATGTGTGTTCATGTCTGTGTGTGTGTGCACGCTTGTGTGTGTGCACGCTTGTGTGTGCACGCTTGTGTGTGTGCACGCTTGTGTGTGTGTACGCTTGTGTGTGTGTACGTTTGTGTGTGTGCACGCTTGCTATGCGTGCGTTTGTGTGTGTGCCAATGTGTGGGTGCATGTATGTGTCTGTATGTGGGTGAATGTGTGAAGAATGTGTGTGTCTGTGTGTTCATGGGTGTGCATGTGTGGTTGCGTGTGTGTCTGTGAGTGTGTGTGCGAGTGCATGTGTGCCTGTGTATGTGTGTACCCCTCATATTCTCCTCGTCTCCCCTCTGGTTCTTTTGCCAATTATCTTAACTGTGTGTCCTCTAGTGACTGACCCGCCAGAGGAAACAGTGTCTTCCTATCTCCTCCATTAAAACCGTGTTTGGAGATTCTTAAGCAGGGGAATAGGATTTCTCAGTGTGCCATTCACCAGGGGTTGCCCGACCATTAACAGGGGAAATGAGAAACTCTTCCCCTCCCCCTTTCCCCGTCCTCCAAGCCATACTTTAATGCACTGTGCTTTCTGAGAGACTGCTGTGTGACTTGTGTAGACCACAGAGCTCATCTTGATGTCACGCAAAGCTGAGACGCTTCTTAAAGGGACAGAGTCACCACAAGGTGGAAACATTAATGATAATAATAAATAATTAATAATAATATAATAATAATAATAATCCTTGCATTTGATATAGCGCTTTTCACGTCGGGAGGACGTCCCAAAGCGCTTCACAGAACACACTGTAAAGTGAATTGACTGTATATTTGTTGGCGAACGCGGCAGCCAATTGCGCACAGCAATGTCCCACAAACAGTCGTAGATTGAAAATGACCAATTTTTATTATTGTTTTTGGGTTTTGGAGGGATTATTATTAGGCTCTGTGTGGAGTAAGGAAACTTGCCCAAGGTTTCGCCCTGTCTGGAATTGAACTCAGGTCTCTCGCTTGCAAAGCGAGTGCTCTGACCACTGAGCTACAGGACTCCAATAATAAGCCTCATATTTGATACAGCACCTTTCAACCCAGGAGGACGTCTCAAAGCACTTCGCAGGATTCAACAACAACAACACAATGACATTTATAGAGCGCCTTTCACGTCGGGAGGACGTCCCAAAGTGCTGAACAGTGAGGTGTCGGGGCCCGAGCATGGGGGAGGGGTGGTGTAGGGGTGAGGGAAGACAGAGAGGTGGGAGGGAGATCAAAGGCACAATCGAAGAGAAGGGTCTTGAGACCGGCCTTGAAGGAGGCGAGGGAGGAAGCGAGGCGAAGGGACCGTGGGATGGAGTTCCAGAGTGTGGGGGCAGAGAGGCTGAAAGCCCGGCCACCGATGGTAGGGCGGGTCGGGCAGGAGACATGGAGCAGCCGGAGCCCGATGAACGGAGGGAGGGGGCAGGTGGGTATGGAGTCAGCAGGTCAGAGAGGTAGGAGGGGGCAAGGCCATGGATGGCCTTAAAGGTGAGGACGAGGATCTTGAACTTGATCCTCTGAGGGATGGGGAGCCAGTGGAGTCGAGCGAGGGTGGGAGTGATGGGGTCACATTGTGAAGTGTAGTGACCATGTGTTTTGTCGACCAAAGCGGCAGCCCAATTTGCGCACAGTGACATCCCGCAAACAGCTTATAAAGTGAATGTCCAATTCTATCTGGGGGATTGTCGGCCAGGACACCGGGAGAGAGAGAGAAACTCCCTTCTCTTTTCTAACAGTGTCCCGGGATCTTTAACATGCACATGAATGAGGTTTAATATCTCATTTGAAGAATGGTGTCTCTGACAATGCGGAGCTCTCTCCCCCCATCCCCCAGAGCTGCGCTAGAGTGTCAGCCTGGACTGTGAGCTCAAAGTCTCTGATCTGGGTCTTGAAACTCCAACCTTCTGATTCAGAGTATGAGTGTGACTGAGGAAGCTGAGGTTAGATGCCCATAACTGAACACAAAATATACAGTCGCTCTGCTTCACAGTATATTCTGTGAACCGCTTTGAGATGTCTAGAAGACATGATAAGGCGCTGTATCAAAAACAAGGATTATTATAACACAGTACCCTAGTGCTCTTTATAACCAGAGAAACAGGAGATTTCAACCATCTGGATCTTTTAGGGGGACTGAGCCAAATTTTTCCTGGTGTCCTGGCCGACAATTCTCCAGATAAAGTCTTCTTCTTTCAGATGAGACATTAAACCAAGGTCCCATCTGTCCCTTTAGGTGAACATTAAAGATCCCGCTGCGCAATTCGAAAACAGAAGGGAGTTTCTCTCTCCCGGTGTCCCTGGCCAACAATCCCCCAAATAAAATCGGTCGCTCACTCCATGGCTGTTTGTTGGCGTTGCTGTGTGTGGTCGGCTGCCACGTTTCGCCCACAAAACTCACAGGAGGTCATTCAGCCCCTCAAGCCTATTCCCCTATGTTATGGAATCGGTTCCCACCGGCCTTTCAGGCAATGCATTCCAGATCCCAACAACTCGCTGTGTGAAAACATTTCTCCTTCCCGCCCCTCTGTTTCTTTTAACAGTTATTATAAATGGGTGTCCTCGGGTTACCGACCCACCGCCAGTGGGAATAGTTTCTCCTCGTTCCCCCTATCGAATCACCTCATAATTTTGAAACCTTCTATTAAGTCTCCTCTTAACCTTCTCTGCTCCGAGGAGAATAATCCGAGCTTCTCTACCTCTCCTGATAACTGAAGTTCCTCATTCCTGGTGCCATCCTGGTCAATCTCCAATGCCTTGACATCCTTCCTAAAGTGTGGGGCCCAGAACTGAACACAGTCTCTCGCTGAGGCCTAAACAATGTTCTCTCCCCATCATGTCTGTGCTGGTGCTCGCTCCCCCACTGGAGCTCTCTACTCTAATCACATTCCCTGCTCTCTCCCCATCGTGTGAGTGTGTATGCATGTGAGCATAATAATAATAATAATAATCCTCGCATTTGATATAGCGTTTTTCACGTCGGGAGGACGTCCCAAAGCACTTCACAGAACACACTGTAAAGTGAATTGACTGTATATTTGTGGGCGAACGCGGCAGCCAATTGCGCACAGCAATGTCCCACAAACGGTCGTAGATTGAAAATGACCAATTTATTATTGTTTTTGGTTTTTGGAGGGATTATTATTAGGCTCAGTGTGGAGTAAGGAAACTTGCCCAAGGTTTCGCCTGGAATTGAACCCAGGTGTCTCGCTTGCAAAGCGAGTGCTCTAACCACTGAGTTACAGGACTCCACATGTGTGTAGATATGTGTGAGTGGGTCTGTGTGTGCAAGTTTGTGCATAGGTTTGAGTGTGTGGTGTGAGTGTGTGGCGGGGAAGTATTTAGAACAGAGATAAAATTATCTTTAAAACATGATTAAATGAAACACCAAAACTATGTGACCGCAAAAGGAAACAGGGGACAGATGACTGGAATCCTATTTCCGGCACCGAATGTGAACAGCATAAAAGACACATTTTACCTCATGATAATCAGAGAGATGAGCCCAGCCTCCCACTCCAACACTTGAGTGGTTCATCTGACCTCATTTTTAGCACTTGGGAACGTAGAACAGGAGGCCATTCAACCCCTCAAGCCTATTCCCCTATTCTATTAGATCATGGCTGATCTGTACCTCAACTCCATTTACCCACCTTTGCCCCATATCCTTTAATACCTAACAAACATCTATCCACTTCAGTCTTGAAGATGTGAATGGATCCAGCACCCACAGCCTTTTGGGGGAGAGATTTCCAGATTCCCACTAATTATTGTGTGACAAACTGCCCCTGATTTCACTCCTAAATGGCTCTAATTTTAAGATGATGCCCCTTGTTCTGGATTCCCCACCAGAGGAACTAGTGTGTCTGTAGCTATGCTATCGAATCCCTTTATCATTTTAAATACCTAATTTTGATCACCCTCCCAACCTTTTAAACTCGAGGGAATACATTTGGGCCCGCTCCCCTGCTCTGTGCTAGTGCTTGCTCCCTCCTGAAGTGTAGTGACTGTGTATTTTGTAGGCAGATGTGGCAGACAATTTGCACATATGGGGAGAGTGCGGGGGAGTGGGGGAGAGAGTGGGGGAGTGGGGTTGATCAGGGCTATGGGGAGAGAGCAGGGAGTGGGGTTGATCAGGTCTATGGGGAGAGAGCGGGGGAGTGGGGTTGATCAGGTCTATGGGGAGAGAGGGGGAGTGGGGTTGATCAGGGCTATGGGGAGAGAGCGGGGAGTGGGGTTGATCAGGGCTATGGGGAGAGAGCGGGGGAGTGGGGTTGATCAAGTCTATGGGGAGAGAGCGGGGGAGTGGGGTTGATTTGGAAGCTCTTTTCAAAGAGTCAGCACAGACACAATGAGCCGAATGGCCTCCTTCTGTGCTGTATAATTCTATGATTCTATCAATAGGGTTAAGCAGGGTCTCCTTGGAGCTGAATTGGCTCCAAGGTGACACGTTTGGCAATGGTGTGTCGGAATCGACTCAGTCCTCTGTGCTGGTCTCTAGTCCAGTTCCTGAACCAGGCAGGTCCGCAGTATTCAAAGGCACTACTGATGACAGCACAGCACAGCCTGGCTCATCGACAGGACTTGAGGGACTTCAGTCACTGGGGGGTGCAGGGAGTCATCTCACTCAGTTCCTATTAACCCTGCAAGCCAAAGCTCCAATGAGTAGGGCGGTCCTAGGTAGACAAGTATTGGGAAAGCTTGCTAGATGCAATATCAATGGCAAGCTATGTGGATTTCGCTGGCTAGACTCTGGCAGTTACCCCAACCCACACTCTTGGGTCCTTGGCTTATGACAACCTGCCTCTAATATTTTCCAGAATGAGTTAAGCAGGATGCTTCCCTCCAGGGAGAGAGCATATTCCATTCAAACAATCTATCTCTGAGGTATCTCAATTTGATTTGGATATTCTTAAACATGGAGATGGGTTTTCGCATGAATCAGGCACTCGACTGTCAAAAAAAAACAATGGGGGAGTCAATCTGTCTCACTCCTCTGCTCTGCCTCTAACACAGCGAGTGGGAGGGGAGGAGTGGAGAAGCAGAGTGGAGTGGGGGAGGGGAACTAAATAACAAATTTTAAAAGAGAAGTAGATAACGATTTGGGGAGGACAAGTTTGCAGGGCTTTGGGGAGAGAGTGGGAGAGTGGGATTGATTTGGAAGCTCTTTTCAAAGAGCCGTTGCAGACACGATGGGCCAAATAGCCTACTTCTGTGCTGTATAATTCTATGATTACTTACCCGAGTGCAGCTAAAGCAGATTTCCCACAAGGGCAGCAGTTACACCACTTCCTGAGTTGCCATGAATAACCCAGGTGGAGTGTTTTTTTGCGAGTGTTCTCAGTGAGGCGGTTCCTCTCATACCTCCTCAGACAACTGAAGACCTTGCGGTGAGAGGCTGCAGGTTTGCAACACATCCTTTTGATAAATTAGGCAACATCTTAAAATGGCAGCTTCCTGTTTCCACATATTAATAGCATATCACAGAATTTCAGCTCAGAAATGCTTTATACCAATGTTGGGTCAGGAGATATATCTGACCTGGGAGTGTGGACGGACAGTGTAGAGGGAGCTTTACTGTTTGTCTAACCCGTGCTGTCACTGACCTGGGAGTGTACCAGTATTGTACATAGTCTAAGCTAATATTCCAATGCAATGGAGTGTTAGTTGTTGAGAAACAGAGGGGAGGTGAGGAGAAATGTTTTTACACAGCAAGTTGTTGGGATCTAGAATACATTATCTGAAAGGCTGGTGGAAGTCGATTTGCCAACAAGTTTTAAGAGAGAAGTAGATAATTATTTGGTGAGGACAAGTTTGCAGGGCTATTGGGAGAGAGCGGGGAGTGGGGTTGATCAGGGCTATGGGGAGAGAGCGGGGGAGTGGGGTTGATCAGGGCTATGGGGAGAGAGTGGGGGAGTGGGGTTGATCAGGGCTATGGGGAGGGAGCGGGGAGTGGGGTTGATAATAATAATAATAATCCTTGCATTTGATATAGCGCTTTTCACGTCGGGAGGACGTCCCAAAGCGCTTCACAGAACACACTGTAAAGTGAATTGACTGTATATTTGTGGGCGAACGCGTCAGCCAATTGCGCACAGCAATGTCCCACAAACAGTCGTGGATTGAAAATGACCAATTTATTATTGTTTTTGGTTTTGGAGGATTATTATTAGGCTCTGTGTGGAGTAAGGAAACTTGCCCAAGGTTTCACCCTCTGCCTGGTATTGAACTCAGGTCTCTCACTTGCAAAGCGAGTGCTCTAACCACTGAGCTACAGGACTCCACATCAGGGCTATGGGGAGAGAGCGAGGGAGTGAGGTTGATCAGGGCTATGGGGAGAGAGCGGGGAGTGGGGTTGATCAGGGCTATGGGGAGAGAGCGGGGAGTGGGGTTGATCAGGGCTATGGGGAGAGAGCGGCCGAGTGGGATCGATTTGAAAGCTGTTTTCAAAGAGCCATACAGACACGATGGGCCAAATGACCTCCTTCTGTGCTGTATTATTCTGTAATTCTATAAATGCTGGTGGGGGTGGGAGGTGGTTTGCATTGTGGAAGTTTAAAGTTTAAAGATCGGTTTGGATGAAGAAGGCCCTTCAGCTCATCTAACTCCTTACTCACCAAACTTCCCAACTCTTCACTCCACAAACTGCAGATTATTCTGAACTCTGCCCGTCGTGTCCTCTCCTGCACTAAGTTCCCCAGAGGATCGAGTTCAAGATGCTTGTCCTCACCTTTAAAGCCCTTCACGGCCTTACTCCTCCCTACCTCTGCGTCTTATTAAACCTTTACCGCCCCTCTGATCCCAACCTGCAGCTCGGGTGCAAAGCCCTCAATGACCTGCCCTTTGACACGTCCTCCTGAAGTGAAAGACGCTATATAAATGTAATTTTTTGTTGTTGATCTCCTTCCTCCCGTTCCCCCATCACAGAATCGAGTTACTTTTTATATTCCAGTGTTCTGGCCTCAACCACCATTCCTGGCAACCCTGTTTCAGTCGTTAATTACCCTCTGGGTAAAGAAACACTTCCTGGTGTCTGTCCTGAAATTGCCCCTTTACACCTCTAAACCTGTGTCCTCTTATTCTGCTGTCTTGATACATCCGAAAATAATGATCTGGGTTTATTTTTGCAATCCCATTTAAAATGTTTTACACCTCTATGAGGTCCTCTCTGAGATGTCTTTTCAGAAGACTGAAGAGCTGACCAGGCTTAATTTGAACAACGTTTCTTCACAGTTCTTGAAAAGAAACTGCTTTCCCACTAACTTCAAATTGGAATATTTCCCGCAAATCTTTGCTACCTTCAATTGCCAGACCAAACGGTCTCATGGCTGAGATTGGGTGAAATTTTGGGGCTTCTGGTGTCTGTTTCTATTGGTGGAGGCCTGGAGCTCAGTGGATAAAGCACTCACCTCGCGAGAGACTTGGATTCGATTCCAGGCGGGGCAAAACGTTGGGCAAGTTCCCTTACTCCACGTGCCTCTTTACCAAGCAGTAAGTATGAACCCGGTTGTTAGTCGATTGGCTGATCACTTTTCCTGGGGGAATAATTCCTTAATTTTTTTTTGAACAAGTAATAATAATTTGGTCACTCGATTCACGACTGTTTGTGGGACACTGCTGTGCGCAATTTGTTGTTGTGTTTCGCTCACAAAATTTGCCGTGTCAATTCACTTTACAGTGTATTCTTTGAAGCGAGTTAAGACGACTTGAAGACACGATAAGGCGGTGTATCAAATGCAAGGATTATTATTATTATTTTATTTTCACCCACACCATCACTGGACAATGTCGCCCCCTACAGTCCAAGGCAACTGCAAATTGTAATTAGGAAAAAAAGACTTTTGCATTTTCATAGTGTGCCTATAAAACATCTCAAAGGTGCTTTCCAGTAATTTCCGTCCCATATAGTCAGTTTTTGTAGGTCAATGTTTTTGTAGGTCAATAACTTTACAGTTATGCACTGTAAAGTCCCACAAATAACCAAAATAGAGATTTATCTGGGGTATTGCCAACCAGGACAGACACTTCCTTCTCTTTCCTGACATCTTTATAATAATAATCTTTGCATTTGATATAGGGCCCTTTTACATCATTGAGACGTCTCAAAGCGCTTCATGGAATATACTGTAAAGTGAATTGACTGCATATTTTGTGGACGAAAAGCAGCAGCAAATTGCGCACAGCAGCGTCCCACAAACAGTCGTGGATTGAGTAACCAATTTAAAAAAAATTTTTTTTGAGAAATTATTACCCCTGAAAAGTGATCTGCCCATCAACTAACAACCGGGTTCCTACTTACTGCTGGTAAACAGAGGCTTGCGGAGTAAGGAAACTTGGCTAGGGTTCCGCCCACCCAGGCGTCCTCTCACTTGTGAGCGAGCGCTCTAACCACACTACTGAACTATAATGTCCACCTGACCAAGACTTGGTTTAACATCACATCTGGAGGATGGTGTGTCCGACAATGCGTCGCTCTCTCCCCCCAGCACTGTGGTGACACTGTGAGCCTGGACTGTGAACTCAGAGTCTCCGATGTGCGGCTCAAACCCACAACCTGGTGGCTGAGAAGGAAGAGTTTTAATGCCCGAGCCAGGCCGGCTGACACTCAGATAACAAAGGACACGAGTCACTAGACTGGCATTCCACTCTTTATAGCACAATTACAAGCCAGCTTAAGTACAAATACATTTCTCTCCTTCAATAAAAGTACAATAATAATAATAATAATAATCCTTGCATTTGATATAGCGCTTTTCACGTCGGGAGGACGTCCCAAAGCGCTTCACAGAACACACTGTAAAGTGAATTGACTGTATATTTGTGGGCGAACGCGGCAGCCAATTGCGCACAACAATGTCCCACAAACAGTCATAGATTGAAAATGACCAATTTATTATTGTTTTTGGTTTTGGAGGATTATTATTAGGCTCTGTGTGGAGTACGGAAACTTGCCCAAGGTTTCGCCCTCTGCCTGGAATACAATTTACACTTATATTGTCTTGGGCCATGTCCATTTCTCCACTCCCCACTCCCACTTAAATCTTAAATCTGAGCGTGCTGCACTTCAATCCTGACATCATTGTCAAACCCTCTGTCAAGAGGCGCTGTTGTTGTCTGGAGAAAGGACCTCTACCTGACAGACGCTGAACACCAACTCTCTGACAACTCCTCCTACCTCCCCCTGGACCATGACCTCACAACTGAACACAAGCCATCTTCACCAAGACAGTCAATGACCTCCTCTGAGGAGCTTCCTCCCACAGCCTCCAACCTCATAGGCCCTTAGAAGCCCACCAACTCCCACAGCTACCTGGACTACACCTCCTCACACCCCACCTCCTGTAAAGACTCCATTCCCTTTTCCCAGTTGCTCCGCCTTGCCGCATCTGCTCTGATGATGCCACCTTTCACACCAGAGCAGCTAAAATGTCTTCCTTTTTCCTTGAGCGAGGATTCCCATCCACTGTGGTAGCAGGGCCCTTGACTGTGTCCACCTTATTTCCTGCACATCTGCTGTCACCCTCTTTCTCCCTCTTCCCAGAACTGTGATAGGGTCCCCCTAGCCTTCACTTTCCACCCTCCCAAGCCTCAACATCCAACCAATAATTCTCGCCATTTCTGGCACCTCCAGTGTGATCCAACCACTAAACATATCTTTCCCTCTCCTCTCAGCATTCCGAAGGGACTGTTCCCTCTGTACTCCCTGGTTCATTCCTCCATAACCACCCCCTGGCAACTTCCCATGCCAGCGCAGGATATGCAATACCTGCCCTTTCACCTCCTCTCATACCACTGTCCATGGCACCAAACTCAGTATTCAAGTGAGACAGTGATTTACCTTTACTACTATGTAGTTTACTGCATTCACTGCTCACGATGTGGTCTTCTCTACATTGGGGAGACAAAACGTAGATTGTGCGACTGATTTGCCGAACAAACCTCCATTCTGTCCACAAGCACAACCCTGAGCTTCCCGTTTCTTGCCACTTCAACTCTCCCTCCCAACTCTCCATCCGTGGTCTCCTCCGCTGTTCCAATGAGCCACAGCACAAGCTCGAGGCACAGCACCTCATTTATCTGTTAGAGACCTTACAGGCCTCTGGTCTCAATTTTGATTTCAACAACTTCAGACTATAACAGCTCACATTCCCCTCTTCTGTGACCATTACAACAAAAACAACAAAATTACATGTGTATGTCACCTTTCACGTCGGGAGGACGTCCCAAGGTGCTGGAGAGACAGAGTTACGGACCCGAGCTGAGGGTCAGGGTGGGGGAGGGGGGAGGGCAGAGGGCGAAGCAGGGAGATCAAAAGCACGGTTGAAGAGTAGGGTCTTGAGGTGGACCTTGAAGGTGGCGAGGGAGGGGGCAAGACAGAAGGACTGTGGGATGGAGTTCCAGAGGGTGGGCACCGATAGTGGGGCGAGCGAGGTGGGGAACATGGAGCAGGCCAGAGCCCGCTGAGCGGAGGGAGCGAGCAGGTTGGTAGGGGGTTAGGAAGTCACAGAGGTCGCGGGGAACAAGACCATGGAGGGCTTTGAAGGTGAGGACCAGGATCTTGAACTGTATCCTCTGTGTGATGGGAAGCCAGTGGAGACGGGCGAGGGTGGGGGTGATAGGGTCAGGGAGCCCAGTGGGGGCGAGGATGGGGGTGATAGGGTCACGGAGCCGGTGCGGGAGAGGACACGGGCTGCAGAGTTCTGGATGATGCAGTCTGTGGAGGGAGGAGTTGGGGGCCGACAAGCAATGAGTTTACCACATCCTCGGCACATCTTTTCTCTCTCTGGTCTGCCTTACTATTACGGTCACCTTCCCCCTCCCCCCAGCTCAGCCTCAGGCTCCGCCAATGTTAAGCTCTGAGACGCCCCCCGGCGTGGAAGTGCAAGCTGCTGTTGTTGTTGTTTTTGCATCATTAAGACCTCTTTAACTCATCATCCTCTGTCATCTACCCCATTTTCTCCTTTGGCTTCCTTGCCCTGACTCCCCCCTCTCGGTTAGCCCTTAAAAGCTTCTCCCTCCCAACGTGCCCCAGTTCTGACGAAGGGTCATGGACCCAAAAGTTGACTCACTTTCCTTTCTCCACAGATGTTGCCTGACCTGTTGAGTGTTCCCAGAAACTTCAGTTTTTGTTTCAGTTTTCCAGCATATGCAGTATTTTGCATTTTGTTTACACTTATATAGCGCTTTTCATGTCAGGAGGACATCCCAAAGTGCTCACCAGTTCTGGCTGGGCATGGAGCCGAGGGTCTGAGCTGAAGGTGGGGGGAGAGGGTGAAAAGATTACCAAATATGCGGTCTAAGAGGTATGTATTGAGGCTTACCTTGAAAGAAGGAACGGAGGGAGGGAGGGAACCAGAGGGACTTGGCAATAGAGTTGCAGAGAGCAGGCTCGAAGTGGTTGAACGCCCTCAATAAATGTATTAGGAATTTCCACGTGTAGGTGAGATGCATGGGATTCTCAGTTTGGTTTGGATACTCTTAAGCACGGTGATAGGTTTCCGCACGTATCAAACACCCGGCTGACCAAAGGAAAAGCCCACCTGACGATACTGGGGTGGGTAGAGTGAGAGATAATAATAATAATCCTTGCATTTGATATAATGCTTGTCAAGATATACGGTACAGTGGAGTGTCTGTATTTTGTGGGGGAAACACAGCAGCCAATTTGCACACAAACCAACATCCCACAAACAGCTATGGAGTGAGTGACCAATTTTATTTGAAGGGGTGTGGAGTAGTGTGAGCTTTGAGGAAGTGAAGCAATCTTGTCGTGTGTGGCTATGTGGGGAAATTCCATTTGCAAATCAATATCAGATTAAAACAACAACAAATGACATCTGTACAGCACCTTTCACATCGAGAGGATGTCCCAAAATGCTGGACAGTCAAGGTTTGCACCCAAGCTGGGGGTTGGGATCAAGAGAGTGAACGGGTAATGGGTTGGGGGTGGGAGCATGGCCAAAGTTGCAGACAAAGAGGAAGGTTTTGAGACAAATCCAAATTCACAGAGTGATCTCAGACAGGAAGATAATAAATAATTGTTGGACTTTGATACAGGGCCTTTCACGTCAGGAGAATATCTCAAAAGCGTTTCACAGGAATCTTGTTCTGAACTGTAGTGACTGTGCATTTCCTGCACAAACGTGGCAGTCAATGCGCAAACAGTAATGACCCACAAACCTGGGGGAATTGTTGTACAGGACACAGGGAGAAAGAAACTCCTTTCTCTTTTCTAATAGTGTCAAGGGATCTTTAACATCCACCTGAACAGGCAGATCAGACTTTGATTTAATGCCTCATCTGAAAGATGGGACTTCTGACGATGCAGCTCTCCCCAATATTGCAGGAAAATGTCAAAATAATAATAATAATCCTTGCATTTGATATAGCGCTTTTCACGTCGGGAGGACGTCCCAAAGCGCTTCACTGTAAAGTGAATTGACTGTATATTTGTGGGCGAACGCGGCGGCCAATTGCGCACAGCAATGTCCCACAAACAGTCGTAGATTGAAAATGACCAATTTATTATTGTTTTGGGTTTTGGAGGGATTATTATTAGGCTCCGTGTGGAGTAAGGAAACTTGCCCAAGGTTTGGCCCTCTGCCTGGAATTGAACTCAGGTCTCTCACTTGCAAAGCGAGTGCTCTAACCACTGAGCTACAGGACTCCACAATATGGGTCTTCTGACTGAAGAGGGGAGAGTGCTACCGACTGAGCCAGGCTGACACACAGGACAAACAAACACTGACAATAGATTTTCTTCCCAAGAAAGGATCAGCAGCAAAGTTAATCAACTCACATGTCACCAAGACATGTTGAAAGCGCTTGGCACCACGGTTTTCTGTGAAGCGTAGTGACTGCGTATTTTTGTAGGCGAATGCATATTATTAAACACTGTAGTATACATTGAGGTGTAAAATCTGGGTCAGGCTAATAGCCATGGTGTGCATTATACCACTTTTTGGGGGTAATTGTTTGTCGTTGGTGGTTGGGTTTCTCTGTTGGAAACAAACCTCATTTGTTTCCAATCCAATTCTCCCCCAACCAAAAGCCCTTAGGCATTTGGGCTCAATTAAGATTCTTACAAAAACAAATCAGATAGATTTCTGTTTGGAAATAATATCTGGTGATACAGTGTATAGATTGGGGTATGACATTTCACACGACTGTCAGGATGGTGGAAGTCGAATTGGATGAACCTTGGCCTTCTTTCGCCAGCAAATTTCTATGTTCTTATGTTCTTATCCTTCCTGGATTTTTCGTGCAAAAGCTGCGTGGATTTTGTAATCAGTCCTTTTATGAATTTCGGAGATTTCCTGTGCTTCCAGCTGTGGGAACTCTGTGGCTTGGTGCCAGCCTCTAGCAGGTTGGCATCGACCCAGTCAGTGTCCACGCCAGCCAGTGGCGTCCGCTTCGCTCGTCTCGTTGAATGAGCCCAGTGATTCCACTTGGACTTCGCCTCAACTGGCGGTGACTGGTCGCGATGCCGGTTAGCCTGGTCGGTCGGGGCACGTGAAGCCGGGCATGAAGATGTCCGCCCCTGAACGTGTTGGGAACGTTTACCATCCCTCCCTCTGCGACAAGACTCTCCATCCTCCTCTGGAAGCTCCTCCCCCAGAAGGTACTGGTGACAGAAGTAGCTTTCGGACGAGGTGCCAATCAAGTGAATGGTCTCTGATTCCCTCCACCAGACAACCTGGAAGGAATCGAGTATCTTGTCGAGCCGCTGTTTGACGGTTTTCTTTTGGCGGGAACTCAGCGTCGTCAGCTCGATGGTCAGCTGCCTCAGGCCATTCTGCTCCACCTGCACGTGTCGGCACAATTCCTCCTGGACCTGGAGCAGATCCCCGGGCCCGGGAACACCGCCAAATCCCGGCTTGGGGAACACGCAGACATTGGCGAAGCCATCGCCACTCGGTTCCGACTGCAGCTCGACTGAATGGCGGTCGAGAAGCGCCCTGACACCTGCCATTTTGTACATCAACAGGTATTTCATCACCGCCTCATCCACTGGGAAGGTGAGGTCAGCCGGCAGCGACGCGGAGGATTGTTTACCGCGGTCGGCGTTATTGCCCTTGGCTCGGCGTGACCCCCGACCATCGGCTCGGGCAGCAGCGATGCTGTGACCGTCATGATCGTTGACCGACGGAGAAGCCGCCATCTGGTCGCGGTAAGAGTCGCCATTTTGTTTGTGCTTAGGCCGCGCTCCTCGCCCCTGGGCGGCCTTCGCCTCTTCCTCCTCGCTCCAGCTCCGGCTCCGGCTCCGGCTCCGGCCCAGCAGCTCACTGCGGAAGAGCTTCAGAGCTGGGAAGGATCCACGTATCTCCAGCCACGGCCCTGCCCGGGACACGATCTCCAAACCATGTCGGCGGAGAAGCCGCCAGAGCTCCTCCACGGGAAAGTCCCGCATGTCCAGCGAGGTGGTCACATATACCATCACCTGGGGGCAGAGAGGAGGTTACCATAGCGACCAGGCCTATCCCACCCCACACCCGATTCTACCAACCAGGCCTGTGTAATGCTTCTCAATCCACAACACTGATGGTTAAGTGTTTTTTTTATATAATAATAATCTTTGCATTTGATATTGGGCTTATCACGTCTTTGAGACCTCTCAAAGCGCACTGTGTCTGGCACGCTTGGAAATTCCATCCGGCTCCATGCTTAGGAGTCTCCAAACGGGGTTTCTCCCAGCAATAATAATAATATTCTTGCATTTCATATCGCTCCTTATCACGTCACTCAGACGTCTCAAAGCGTTTCACTAGATATATTGTAAAGTTTAGTGACTGTATTTTGTGAGCGAAACCCGGCAGCCAATTGCGCACAGCAGCGAACCACAAACAGTCGTGGATTAAGTGACCCAATTTTTTTTTAAGGAATTATTACCCCCGGAAAGTGATCCACCAATTGACTAACAACCAGGGTTCCTACTCACTGCTGGCAAATACAGGCGCGTAGAGTAAGGAAACTTGCCCAAGGTTTCGCCCTGACCCTCCCGAGAATCAAACCCAGGTCCTCTCGCTTGCGAGGCGAGTGCATTGATCACTACCCTACAGGACTCCACCTATTATCAACTAACAATAATCCCACATTCCAACCATAGCCACCACACTATCTGCGTCCCTTTTTACACTTCGTATTTCTCGTTCATTGGTTCTTCTCAAATTGCTCGTTACTTCAAAATAAATATATAAATAAATTAATAATCATTTGGTCACTCAATCCACAACTGTCCGTGGGACGCTGCTGTATGCGATTGGCTGCTGCGTTTCACCTCCAAAATATACAGTCAATTCACTTTACAGTGTATTCTCAATGACAAGATAAAGCGCTATATCAAATGCAAGGATTATTATTATTATTAAAATTGCTCCAAAGTTATGTCTGACAGGCTGCCCTGCCCCACTTCACACAAATATCAAAAGCTGTTGAAAAAGCTCTGTGTGTTTGGTTGTGTCGTTGATGACTTTACCCCTCTCCCCCCACCTCCCTCCCAGAAGGAGGCCATTTGCTTATCATGTCCACGTCAGCAGCCATCCTCCAGCTCAGGTCCAAACCACTTACTGTCCAGTGCCTTGGGAGGTCCTGCCAACGTGAAAGGTGCTGCGTAAATGTAATTTGTGTGGAGTATAAACACTGGCACAAACTGGTTGGGCCGAGTGGCCTGTTCCCTTGTTATACTTTCTGTGTAAATCTTTCTTATCCGAACCTGCTCCTTGTCCACGCTGGTCTGTGATTCCGTCACCTCGCGTACCTGCAGCGGGAAACAGCCCTCATGTAGAATCAGCAGGTGCTGTCGCCTCAGAACACTCTGTGCGTCTGTAACAGACAAACACAGGGCAAAAAGCAGCCTCGTCAAAACCTCTCATAGCTTCACAGGATTTATTGTAGTAGTGTTAATAATAATCCTTGCATTGATATAGTGCTTTATGTCATTGAGACGTCTCAAAACGTTCACAGAATATATTGTATACTGGATTGGCTGTGAGTTTTGTGGGTGAAATCCAGCAGCCAACTGCGCACAGCAGCGTCCCACAAACAATAGGTTGGAGGAATGGAATGCGCACATTCTCTCTGGAGGGACACATCCTGTTTACCTAATTCCAGAAAGTTGGGGTAACTGCTGGAGTGTAACCCGCTAAACCCACACCGCTTGGCATTGATATCACTGTCCGGCAGCTTTCCCGCTGCTTGTCCAGCGAGGACCCCCCTCCCCGTTAGTTAGGGCTTTGGCTGTGGGGTTACCAGGAGCTGAGGGGGAGGATTCCCGGCCCCCAGTGACTGGTCGGCCCTTCCAGGTCCTGCTGATGAGCCGGGCCGGGCTGTGCTGCCATCAGCAGTGAGTGCCCCGGGACACTGCGGCCCCTCCTGGTCAGGACCCGGACTGGAGACCGGCACAGAGGGTCTAGAGACTGCTACAGAGGGTGGACTCGTTTCCCACATTCCGTTGTCAAACATGTCACCTTGGAGCCAGTTCAGCTCCGAGGAAACCCCACTTACCTCCCCCCAAGAAAGACACAGTCTTAAATACCTTCCTCTTTCTCAAAGGTAACGTAAGCACTACACCGACTCCCTGTCAGGTATTCCACGTCCAGCACCTCCCCCCCACCGTTGCTATGCCTCTGGAAGTGAATGATCAGCTTATCCTCCATCCGGTCAATGGGCAGGATCTCGGGAATCTTCATGACTTGGATCTTCCTGGGATTTTTCCTCATGGCTGCCACTTCCTGGGATCTGCCAGGGAGAAAAAATTGGGATTCAGTGTAACTGGTTAAATAAAATTGTTCATTCACTTCATAGCTGTTTGCTGGGATGTTGCTACGTGCAATTTGGTTGCCATATCCAACTACAAGACACACAGTCTATTAATAATAATAGTAATCTTTGCATTTGATACACCGTGTTATCACATCATTGACACAACTCAAAACACTTCACAGAATATATTGTAACGTGAATTAACTATATTTGCAAAATGCAGCAGCCAATTGCACACAGCAGCGTCCCACAAACAGACTTGGATTGTGTGATCAAATTTCTTTTTTTTTCCAGGGATTATTATCCCCAAAGCGATCCGACAATCAATTAACAACCAGGTTCCTACTTACTGCTAGGAAAGCAGAGGTGTGTGGAATAAGGAAACTTGCCTAAGGTTTGGCCCTACCTGGGAATCGAAACCGGGTCCTCTTACTTGTGAGGCAAGTGCTCTAACCACTACACCAGAGGACTCAGCTACACTTACACTAAATCCTCTGAACCACTTTGAATCGTCCTCCTGACGTGAAAGGTGCTATACAATAAAACAATTGGTTTTTTTTGGCCAGCTGGAAACCCATCACCATGTGGAAACCCATCACCATGTGGAAACCCATCACCATGTGGAAACCCTTCCCATGCTTAACAGTATCTTAAGAGGAAGAGTTCAATGCATCCCACCTAAACATGGAAATTCCAGAGATATTTATTGGAATGGAAAAAATACTAATCCTTACATTTGATATAGCGCCTTATACAACAGGAAGACATCTCGAAGCGCTTCACAGAATATAATAATAATAATCCTTGCATTACTGTAGTGACTGTGTGTTGTCAGTGAATGTGGCAGTTTACACAAAGCAATGTATCAAATATATCAATATATCAAATCCAAGGATTATAATTATTTTTAATCATCTCTGTATTTGGTACAGCATCTAAACCATTGAAACATCTCAGAGTGCTTCACAGTCAAGTGTAGTGACTGTGTGCTTTGTAGGCAAACAGCAGTCAGTTAGCACGGGAACATCCCACAAACAGCATGAAATGGGTGAGTGATCGTGTCTGGGGATTGTCAGCCAGGACATTGAGAGAGAAACTCCCTTCTCTTTTCCCAACAGCACTGAAGGTTTCACCTTTCCCGCTGAACAGAGCACAGTTGGGAGCTCAGTTTAACATCTCACCTGAAGGACGACATCTCTGACAATATAACTCCCTCACAAATACCCTCTCTTCCTCGGACCTCCTCTCCCTCTGGACCTCCACCCACACGATCCTGATGCAGCCGTCAAGCTGCTGAATGACCGTCTCTCCACAACCTTTAATTCCCTGGCTCTCCTGAAATCCAGGGCTGTTTCCAAACCCACCAGCTCCCCCGGTACAACAGTCATCTCCACTCACTCAAAACACAAACCCGTACGCTCGAGCGCAGATGGCAGAAATCCGGCCTCACGATTCACCGGCAGCTGTGGCTCGAGCACCTCCACACCTACCACCTCTCCCTTTCACAGGCCACAACTGACTTTTACTCCAAAGTCATCCTGGAGACAAAACAATCCAAAGATGCTGTTTCCACAGGTCCATCACCTCCTCCGTGCCCCCCCTCAAGCTCCCACTATCCTCACGTCATACACCAAGTGCAAGAGGTCCTAGCCTTCTTCACCTCAAAATTCCGCTTGGCTTCATCGTCCTCCCACCATGTCACCTTCCGCCTCACCCAGACCATCCATAACGCCTTCTCCCTCCGCCACAGCTCCTGCTACTCCCCACTCCTTACACTCCTTTGCCCCCATTTCTCCCTCCTTCCTCTCACCCACAATCACCCGGATGAAGTTCACCACCTGCTGTCTTGAGCCCCTCCTACCCAACTGCTGGTCACACAACTCCCCCTCCTCTCTCCCCTGCTAGCTGTCAACCAGTCTGTCTCCTCAGGCTCTGTTCCACTCCCTCTGAAAACCGCTGTTATCACACCCTTCCTGAAAAACCCACCCTCAATCCTTCTAATCTTACACACTACCGTCCCATCTCCAACCTACCCTTCCTTGCCAAAGTTCTGGAATGCATTGTTGCAGATCAACTTCAGTCACACCTCTCCCTCCACTCCCTCCTCGAGCCCCTGCAGTCGGGTTTTCACCTGATTGCCCACAGCACAGAGACAGAGCTTGTCAAAGTCACAAATGACGTCCTCTCTATCTGTGACCAGGGCTCCCTCGTCCTCCTGGATCTCTACTACTTAACCAACCCCCTCTACTTCATCTTGGCAAATGGTTTTTCCTCCCACCCCCGCCCAGTGACCTGTGGGGTACCCAAGGACTCCATCATTGGCCTCTTCTTTTCCTCATCTATATGCTCCCTCTCAGCGATGTCATCCCCAGACACGGGGTAAACTTCCACATGTATGCAGATAACACACAAATCTACTTTGCATCCTCGAGTACCAACTCCAGGTCCGCCAATGTTCTATCAGCTTGTCTGGCAGACATCAGGGCCTGGATGAGTGTAAACTTCCTGCATCTGAATGTGGACAAGACGGAAGCCATACTCCTTGGCTCCCGTCAACATCTTCACTCCAGTGGATCTGAACTCTTCAACCTCCCTGGGTTCTCCCTCACACTCACCGAACCAGTGCGCAATCTAGGCGTCCAGTTCGACCCCCAGCTGTCCTTCCTCCTCCACATCCAGTCCCTGACCAGGACCACTTTCTTCCACCTCCGCCACACTGCCAGCCTCCGACCGTACCTTACCCCAAATGCAGCCGAAACCCTCGTGCATGCATTTGTCACATCCCGCCTGGATTACTCAAACACACTCCTCGCCAGTTTCCCCAGCTCCACTATTCAAAAGATCAGCTCATTCAGAACTCTGCCGCCCGCATACTGACCCGGACCAAACTCCGTACCCACATCTCACCAGCTCTGGCCCAGACTCCATCACCGAATGGATCGACTTCAAGCTCCTCACGCTCGTGTTCAAATCCCTTCACTCTCTGGCACCTGGATCACTCTCCCTCAATTCCTCCGCCTTTCCCCCTCTCCCTTTTTCAAGTCCCACCTGAAAACCTTCCTCTTTGGCCATGCTTAAGGCCATCTACACCCAGTCCCCCTCGGAATCACTGTTAAGCGCTTTGAGACCCTACCCTGCATGGAGGTACTGTATAAGTACAAGTTGTTCTTGTAACACTCCCCCACCCCCCCCATCCCCTCCCCTAGTGCTGCACTGGAGCGTCAGCCTGGACTATGAGCTCAGAGTCCCCGACGTGGGGCTTGAACCCACAACCTCCTGACTCAGGATCGGGAGTGACAGCTGACACATCCGTTGATGTAAACAATCATTCCCAAACTTGTTCTGTAGTCTTAGTGGTTAGAGCGTTCATATCGCAAATGAGAGGATTCCTAGGTGGGGCAAAACCTTAGGCAAGTTTCCTTGCTCCGCACACCTCTGTTTACCTAGTAGTAAACAAAACAAATGATTCACCTACAAAATATAGTCAGTTCACTTTACAATATATTCTGTGAAGTCCTTTGGGATGTCTCGAAGATGTGATAATGCACTATATCAAATGCAAGGATTATTAGTAGTACTGGTAGTAAGTAGGAACCTGGTTGTTAGTCGATTGACGGATCACTTTTCCAGGGGTAATAATCCCATCAAAAAAATTAATAAAGTAATTTGGTCAGTCAATTCATGAGACGTCTTGAAGGCGTAATCGGGCGATTTCAAATGCAAGGATTATTGTTATAACTACAAGAATAGCTCACACTCATACTGAGTAAGTAAATAGCTCAAAGATCTTCACAATATCCTCCGGGTGGGGGGGTGGTGGTAAGCAGGGTCTCCTTGGGCTGAACTGGCTCCAAGGTGACATGATTGACAACGCAATATCAGAATCAAGCCAGTCCTCTGTGACGTTTTCTAGTCCGATTCCTGAAATCCTTCTGATGTGAAAGGCGCTATACAAATGCAATTTATTGTTGTTTCATTCACTCTGTGCCCCTCGCTCTCTCCCGTATGCCTATCTCTCTGACTCTATCCTCTCCTGCTCGCTTTTTTTTCTACCTAACTCTCTCACTCTCTCCTCCCCCCTCGCTCTTTCTGTCCTTTCTATCTGTCTTTCTCACTCTGTACCCTCTCTCTCTCTCATTTCTGGCTGTCTCTCTCACTCTAACTCTCTCTCTCTCTAGCCTGTCAGTTACTGTTGCTGTCTCTCCTGAGCAGTCTCGGAGCTGCTATCAGTCAGTCAGGTCTCTGTGTCAGACTCTCTGTAATCAGAACAGATCAGACACTGCCAGCAGCTGACAAGCTTCTGAGCTCGCAGATATCAAACTCTGATCTTAACCACTTTCCTTAACACAAGATGCTGACGGTGAGAGAGAGAGCCGGGGCAGACCCTAACTCGTGGGTCCTTACCTGTCCTCCAGAAAGAGGTCACCTGAAGTTAGTCTGCACGAAATTCACACAAGTTTCAGTAAAATCAGAAATTGAAAGTGAAAGAACTTTGTATTGGGTTCAAGGAGCCAGTCTTTCCACATTTCCACACCCTTCCTCTTACTCCTAATTACCTGTTGTAAACACTTATCATTATTGCTAGTCAGCACTCTGAGCTCAGAGGCCAGGCTGACGCTCCGTTGTCAGAGATGCCGTCCTTCAGCTGAGACGTTAAACCTCACTCCCCTTCCGTGCCCTGTTCAGGCGGACGTTAAAGATCCCGCGGCGCTGTCAGGAAAAGAGAAAGCAGTTTCCCTCTCTCTCTCTCTCTCTCTCTCCCAGTGTCCTGGCCGACAATTCCCCAGATACAATCAATTGCTCATTTCCCGCTGTTTGTGTAGTTTGTCAACAAGTATGATAGCCCACTTGCTCACAGTCACTACACTTTACAATGAATCCTGCAAAGCACTTTGAGACGTACACCTGATGTGAAAGGTACTGTACCAAATTCAAGGATTATCATAAATTGGTCACTCAATCCACGACTGTTTTGGGGACACTGCTGTGCGCAATTGGTTTCTGCGTTTCGCCCACAAAATATACAGTCGCTACACTTTAAAGTGTTCTTGTGAAGCGCTTTGAGACGTGATAAGGCAATTTATCAAATGCAAGGATTATTATTAGTATTGGTTACTGTTTTTCTGCTAAAATGTAACAGTCAAATACAATGTGGAACCCAGGTCCTCTCCCTTGCGAGGCTCGTGCTCTAACCACTAAACTACAGGACTGTGCGTACGAGTAAAAAGGGGAGAGGCAGAGATGGGGGTGAAGTCAC
Organism: Callorhinchus milii; assembly: GCF_018977255.1. Lineage (NCBI taxonomy): Eukaryota > Metazoa > Chordata > Chondrichthyes > Chimaeriformes > Callorhinchidae > Callorhinchus > Callorhinchus milii. The sequence continues at coordinate 124,314,021 of NW_024704743.1, read as the reverse complement.
AGACCGTAATTGGGAACGTCATGTCCCAGTTTTCCCAGATTGTGAATGTGGTCTGATCAGCCAGTCTCTTTGGCCCCTGGGGAAGCTGCTGAATGTGGATTAGAATCACGTTGTGTCTGGCGGCAGCCGCAGATCAAGGAGAAACCCAGCCAACAGGTCTCTCACCTACAACACTGGAGATTGTTCGGACTAATCGCTCACCTCCAGCTCCCACTGAGTCTGACAGCTTTCGGCACACAGTTAATCCCATCAGGTTGCGCTGTGGCAGGTTAATTCGCAGAGGAAGTGGGAGCGGGGAGCAGCGGCGGAATGGAGTTGGGATAGTCATTAAAGTTAGTATGGCAGCCCGTCTCAGCGGGTAGCACTCTCATCTGAGTCAAAGTTTTGTAGGTTCAAGTGCCACATTGGGAGTTACCAGTGTCAGACGTTGTTAATAATAATAATAATAATAAATTGGTCGCTTCAATCCACGACTGCTGTGTGCGCGCCATTGGCTGCCACGTTTCAGCCACAACATACATACGGTCAATTCACTTTACAGTGTATCCTGTGAAGCGCTTTGAGACGTCTCGAGGACGTGATCAGGCGCCGGCGCCAAACGCAACGACTGTCATTGTTGTCGCGTCCGACTCATCTGCCAGAGAAAATAAAAATTATTTCGGAAGGAAAAAACAGTGTGGCGGGGGCGGGCGGACAGGGTGGTGGGTGCGAGGGCGGGCGGGTGGGGGGGTCAACAGGACTTCACGAATAAAATCCTGGGAACTTTTTTTTTGGAGAGGGATCATAATCCTGGCCACAAAACACAGACGGCGCCGGGAATTGCTCAGCAGCTCAGGCGGCGTCCAACGGAGCGAGGAACGGGAGTCAACGTTTCGAGTCCACGGCCCCCACCCCCACTCCCCGCCGCCGCCCCCTCCCCCCATCTCGCCAGAACCGGGGCGCGTCGGGAGGGAGAGGCTTTGAGGAGGGGAGGGGTGAGGGGGCAGTGAGGGTGAGGGGGGCGGTGAGGGTGAGGGGGGTGACGGGGGCGGTGAGGGTGAGGGGGGGGTGAGGGGGGCGGTGAGGGTGAGGGGGGGTGAGGGGGCGGTGAGGGTGAGGGGAGGGGGTGAGGGGGGCGGTGAGGGTGAGGGGGGCGGTGAGGGTGAGGGTGAGGGGGGAGGTGAGGGTGAGGGGGGGGTGAGGGGAGGGGAGGGGTGAGGGGGGCGGTGAGGGTGAGGGTGAGGGGGGCGGTGAAGGTGAGGGGAGGGGTGAGGGGGGCGGTGAGGGTGAGGGGGGCGGTGAGGGTGAGGGGGGTGGTGAGGGGTGAGGGGGGCGGTGAGGGTGAGGGTGAGGGGGGGGGGGTGAGGGGAGGGGTGAGGGGGGCGGTGAGGGTGAGGGTGAGGGGGGCGGTGAGGGTGAGGGTGGCGGTGAGGGTGAGGGGGCGGTGAGGGTGAGGGGAGGGAGTGAGGAGACGGTGAGGGTGAGGGGAGGGGTGAGGGGGGCGGTGAGGGGAGGGGTGTGGGGGGCGGTGAGGGTGAGGGGAGGGGTGAGGGGGCGGTGAGGATGAGGGGGCGGTGAGGGTGAGGGGAGGGGTGAGGGGGGCGGTGAGGGTGAGGGTGAGGGTGGAGGGGTGAGGGGCAAGGAAGGCGAAGGAGGGAATGTGTTAGTTGATAATGATATAATAATAATAATAATCCTTGCATTTGATATAGCGCTTTTCACGTCGGGAGGACGTCCCAAAGCGCTTCACAGAACCCACTGTAAAGTGAATTGACTGTATATTTGTGGGCGAACGCGGCAGCCAATTGCGCACAGCAATGTCCCACAAACAGTCGTGGATTGAAAATGACCAATTTATTATTGTTTTGGTTTTGGAGGATTATTATTAGGCTCTGTGTGGAGTAAGGAAACTTGCCCGAGGTTTCGCCCTCTGCCTGGAATTGAACTCAGGTCTCTCGCTCGCAAAGCGAGTGCTCTAACCACTGAGCTACAGGACTGCACATGATGGGTTAAAGAGTTGATTGAAGGCCCCCCCCTCCTCCTCTCCTGACGTCGAGCGTGCGTGCCCCCCCCTCCCGACGTCGAGCGTGCGTCCCCCCCCCTTCCTCTCCCGACGTCGAGCACGCTCGACGTCGGGAGAGGAAGGGGGAGGGACGCACGCTCGACGTCGGGACGCACGCTCGACGTGGCGGGGACGCACGCACGAGCGCACGAGCGCCCGCTCGCACGGCGTCAGTGAGGGGGGGGGGGGCAGAAGCTGCTGGAAGCCGATGAGAGCGGCGGGAGCGGGAACCAGACGCACAGCCGCTCGCTGCCCTGGTGAGGGGCCGTTATTATTATTGCTATCGTCTGTGCGAGGTGGTGGGGCGGGTGGGGGGGGGGAGGGGTTGTTATTATTTATTACGTGTGTTTATTAATTGCTATAATTATTGTGGGTGGGTGGGGGGGGGGTGAGGGGGTACGAGACATGTCCTGTTATTGTGGGGGGGGGGAGTGGGAGGAATGTCGTCGTCGACGTCGTTCTCCCCCCCTCCCACCCACCCACCCACCCGGGGGCTGAGGTGACCCTCAGGGACACCCCCTCTCGTCTCAGCCCCAGTTCAGCGCGACCCCCCACCCCCCCCCCCCTCCGGCTTCAGCCTCAGTGAAGCAGTAGCAGAGGCCCCAGGGTGGGAGGGGGAGGGTGGGGGGGGGGGGAGTGAGAGAGAAAAGGGGAAGGGCGAGAAAAAAAGGCAGCGAGGGGTGTGAGAGAGAAAAAGAGGGGGTGAGAGAGTTGGAAAGAAGGGATGAAAGAGGGGGAGAGGGGAGAGAGAGAGAGAGTCGGTGTGAGGGCAAATAGGGAGAGAGGGAGACACACGCAAAGAATATATGGGAGACAGTCAGAGAGGGTGAAGGGGGAGTGTTGAGAGAGAGCGAAGGGAGAGAGTGAGGAAGGGGAGGGAGAGAGAGGGTGAGTTGGGTGGGGCAGAGGGTGGGGAGTGCGGGGGGGAGGGAGAGAGAGGGAGTTGGGGGGAGAGAGAGGGTGAGTTGGGTGGGGCAGAGGGTGGGGAGTTGGGTGGGGCAGAGGGTGGGGAGTGCGGGGGGGAGGGAGAGAGAGGGAGTTGGGGGGGAGAGAGGGTGAGTTGGGTGGGGACAGAGGGTGGGGAGTTGGGTGGGGGTAGTGAGAGGGGAGAGTTGAGGGGTGGGGGAGAGAAAGGAAGGGGGAATTGAGGGGCGGAGGAATTGTTGCTCAGTTAGCGTGGGTCAAACGCTCTGAGGCATTCAAATGTGTGGACCTAAGCTGATCTGCTGGAGGACAGGGATCTGGGTGGGAATGGGGGGAGATAAACTCACAAAGCCTGGTCAGGGTGAGGACATACTGTGGAGTGTCTGGATGGTCCAGAGATTGTGAAGTTGGGGCGGGCAGTGAGAAAGTCAAGTTTGGGTCAGGGTCTCGGTTGATTTGGGGATGAGGTAGTGGTGGAGGTGGGCAGTTCTGCGGAGATGTAGGGTAGCTGCCTTGGTTAGTGCTGGGATGAAAGGTTTGAAGGAATGTTGATGGTCAAACTAAACGCTGAGGCTTGGCAGGAGCTGGAGTGAGTGACCGGAGATATCGATACAGTCATCATCTGAGTGAGGAGGTGCTGACGGGAGCCAGGTACGAGAGCCATGGAACAGGAATTGGTCCCAGAATAAACCCTTGAAGCATCCCACTTAGCTTGTAGGCTCGCTGCCCAAATGAGTACTCTCTGATACCTTCGCCAGTAGTCAATTTTGAGTCACAAGCATATCCAGTGATGTCAGTTCAAAGAATCTCCTGTGGTACTTTGACAAATACTTGTTGGAATTCTAAGTGTTATACAATAAATAATAATACAACAAAATTACATTTGTAAAGTGCCTTTCACATCGGGAGCCGTCCCAAGGTACTGGACAGAGATTTAGGGACCTGAGCTGGGGGTCAGGGCAGGTGGGAGGGGAGCAGGCAGATCGAAAGCACGGTCAAAGAGGAGGGTCTTGAGATGGATCTTGGAAGATGGCAAGGGAGGGGGCGAGGTGGAGGGACAGCGGGATGGAGTTCCAGAGGGTGGGGGCAGAGTGGCAGAAGGCCCGCCCGCCAATAGTGGGGTGAGCGAGGCGTGGACGTGAAGCAGACTGGAGCCCACTGAGCGGAGAGAGCAAGCAGGATGGTAGGGGTTTAGGAAGTCACAGAGGTAGGAAGGAGCAAGAGCATGGAGGGCTTTGAAGGTGAGGACCAGGATCTTGAACTGTATTCTCTGTGTGATGGAAAGCCCGTGGAGTTGGGTGAGGATGGGGGTGATAGGGTCACGGAGCCCATAAATCCAAGTTGTTGTAGTGCGGGAGAGGATGCGGGCTGTAGAGATAGTTGGTACTAAACCTTGTATTTGATTTAGCGCTTTATCACGTCGTTGAGACATCTCAAAAAGCGCTTCACAGGATATACTGTAAAGTGGTTTAACTATTTTGTGGGAAAAACACAGCAGCCAATTGCACACAACAGTCCCACGAACAGTCGTGGATTAAGTCTTATTATTTTTTGAAGTTTTATCATCCCAGAAAGTGATCTGCCAATCGACTAACAACTGGGTTCCAACTTACTGCTAGGTAACAGAGTCGTGTAGAGTAAGAAAACGTGCTTAAGTTTCACCCCGCCCAAGAATTGGACCCAGGTCCTCATGCTTGCAAGGCAAGTGCTCTAAGCAGGACTCTACAGGACTCCACTGTAAAGATGGTGAGCGTGGGCGTGAGATAGAGGTGTTTGGGGGCAGAATTCCAGAAGGCAGTGGCACAGTGGTTGAACGCTCTGGTGATGGTGGAGATAGGGTGTCGGGGAGAAGAGGGGGAAGGTTAGGGAAATTCTGCAATTCAGGATAATTGTGTCAGAATTTTCTTGAACTCCTGTAGAGGTTCTGTCCTGCAACCCTCTCTCTTCCTCCCACACCCTCAGCAGCTTAAGGGGATTTAAATCTGTCGCTTCTCAGTCAGTATATACAAACATGAATAGTACAAATAATAATATTTGCAGTTGATATAGTGCCTTTGAGACGTCTCAAGACGCTTCACAGAATATATTATAAAGTGAATTGACCCTATATTTTGGGGTGAAACGCAGCAACCTATTGCGCACAGCAATGTTTGGCAAACAGTCGTGGATTGAGGGGTCAAGTTATTATTTTTTTGAAGGGTTATTAACCCTGGAAAAACAATTCGCCAATCGACTGACAACCGGGTTCTTACTTACTGCTAGGTAAACTGAGGCGCGTGGAGTGAGGAAACTCGCGTGAGGAAACTCACCTAGCTGAGAATCGTACCCAGGTCCCCTCGCTTGCGAGGCAACTGTGCTAGTCATTACGCTACAGGCGTCAGTGTAGTCTTTACGTAAAGCCTTAGTTGCTTCTCTAATTCACTATATGATAAATTTAAGAGGCATTTGGCAAGTAATAATATTAAGGGATATGGAGAAAAAACAGGGACATGGAATTAGATTCTATGTAGACTTTTCACTGCTTTTTACTGTTTTAGAAGTGACTAGAAGTGTAAAATGTTCGTTTTTATTTGGTCAGCTGGGTGTCTGATAAATTCAGAAACTCATCGCCATGCTCAAGAGTATCCAAACCAGACTGCACATATAATAATCTATGCATTTGATTTATCGTTTTATCGTGTCAGGAGGATGTCTCAAAGCGCTTAATGAGACTTACTATAAAGTGCAGCGATTGCATTTTGTAGGTTATATAATGACTTCCACGTAGGATAGAGTTTCAGAGCTCTTCACAACAACAATATTGCACTTGTATAGTGCCTTTCATGTCGGGAGGATGTCCCAAGGTGCTAGACAGACAGAGTTACGGACCTGAGCTGAGGGTCGGGGTGGGGGGGAAGCAGGGAGATCGAAAACACGGTCACAGAGAAGGGTTTTGAAGGTGGCGACGGAGGCGGTGAGACGGAGGTACTGCGGGATGGAGTTCCAGAAGGTGGAGGCAGAGTGGCAGAAGACCCGCCCGCCGATAGTGGGGCATGCAAGGCAGGGGATGTGAAGCAGGCCGGAGCCCACTGAGTGAACAGGATGGTAGGGGCTTAGGAGGTCGGAGAGGTAGGAGGGAGCAAGACCATGGAGGGCTTTGAAGGTGAGGACCAGGATCTTGAACTGTATCCCCTGTGTGATGGGAATCCAGTGGAGTCAAGCGAGGATGGGGGTGATAGGGTCGCGGAGCCTAGTGTGAGAGAGGTCACGGGCTGCAGAGTTCTGGATGGTCTGCAGCCTGTGGAGGGAGGAGTTAGGGAGGCCGACAAGCAGTGAGTTTGCGTAGTCAATGTAATGAAAGTGTGTGTGAGGGTTTCGGCGGCCTGCGGTGTGAGACAACGGCGGAGCCGGGTGACGTTGCGGAGGTGAGAGAAGGCAGAATGGGTCATGGCGCAGATGTGGGGTAGAAAGGATAGTTGAGGGTCAAACAAGACTCCCAAGGTTCCAGACTGGCTTGGCAAGGTGGAGTGTGCAATCATGGATGGTAATGCTCTCAGCGCCTGAGGTGAGGAGGTGCTGGCAGGAGCCAAACAGGAGAGGCCTCGGTCTTGTTGACGTTCAACTGAAAAAAGTTAGCTCTTATCCAGGACTTGATGTCTGACAGATATTCTGTCAGGACAGCAGTGGTGCTGGAGTTGAGGGTGGAGGCAGAGAGAGAGTTGGATGTCATCCGCATATATGTGGAAGTTGACCCCATGTCTGTGGATGATGTCACCAAGAGGGAGCATATAGATGTTGCAGAGGAGGGGACCAAGGATAGAGCCCTGAGGAACACAGTGGCAGAGCCTGACTCTGAGTCGGGGGAGGGCGCATTACAGGTGGCTGTGAGCACGGTCGAAGAGGAAGGTTTTCAGGCAGGACTTGAAAAAGGAGAGAGGGGACAAGGCTGAGGGATTGAGGGAGAGTGTTCCAGATTTTTGGGGGTTAGTGGCTGAAAGTGTGACCTCCGATGGTGTGGAGGAAGTTGCGAGGGACGAGCAGGAGGCCGGTTGCCAGTCGAGCAGAGGTGCCGGGTGGTGGATTGGGAAGTGAGGGGGTTGGAGAGGTGGGGAGTGAGGGGGTCGGAGAGGTAGGGAGGTGCCAGAATGTGAAGGGATTTGAACACGAGTGTGAGGATCATGGTCGATTCGTTCGGTGATGGGGAACCAGTGGAGCCTGGGCCAGAGCTGGTGGGATGTGGATACGGAGTTTGGTCCGGGTCAGTATGCGGGCGGCAGAGTTCTGAATGAGCTGATCTTTTGAATAGTGGAGCTGGAGAAACTGGCGAGGAGTGCATTTGAGTAATCCAGGCGGGATGTGACAAATGCATGCACGAGGGTTTCGGCTGCATTTGGGGTAAGGTACGGTCGGAGGTGGGCAATGTGGCGGAGGTGGAGAAGGCGGTCCTGGTCAAGGACTGGATGTGGAGGAGGTAGGACAGCTGGGGGTCGAATCGGTCGCCTAGATTGCGCATTGGTGAGTCTAAAGGAGAGCCCAAGCGGCCCAGGATTGAGGAGTTCAGATCCACCGGAGTGAAGACGTTGACGAGAGCCAAGGAGTATGGCATCTTGTCCATATTCAGAAGCAGGAAGTTTACACGCATCCAGGTCTTGATGTCTGCCAGACAAACTGATAGAACATTGGCGGACCTGGAGTTGTACTGGAGGAGACGAAGTAGATTTGTGTCATCCACATTCATGTGGAAGTTTACCCCGTATCTGCGGATGACATAGGGAGCATGTAGATAAGGAAAGAAAGAGGGCCAAGGATGGAGGCCTGGGGTACCCCACAGGTGACCGGGCAGGGGTGGGAGGAGAAACCATTTGCCGAGATGAAATGGAGGTGGTTTACAGTTTGTTTCATTATTAAAACTGGTTTGCATTTCATCTTGGATGCCTGGTTGATCGTGGGATGAAATCAACTTGCATTTTAAAAGCTGTTGTGAATTCTGCTTCAACCAGCATTTTTTGGTCAGCTGTCTCGTGACCGAATAACTGTGTGTGTAAACAAAAATTCTTGTAACCTTTCCCTTTCCTTTTTGTGATGATGATCACTTAAATGAAATCCCTTCAGTTACCAATTCACCAACCGTTGAAAATAGTTTCTCCCTTTTCAAAATCTTTCCTAATTTGCTTGTGACCTTGTGAACTGGCCCATAAATAAAATGCAAACCGTTAAAGTCATATTCACGTTGTGTTTAAAACAACTATACATGATCAATACCAAATTACATTTACACAGCGCCTTTCACGATGGGAGGATGTCCCAAGGCACTGGACAGTCAGGGATTTGGACCCGAGCTGGGGGTTGAGATCCCCACATCACCTCTCCCTCATGATCCACCCCCCCACCCATCCCCCACTATACTCCTTCGACCCTATCTCTCCGTCCTCCCTCACCGCGATTGTTCGCAAACTCAAACCCACCACCTGCTCCCTCAATCCTATCCCCACCTTTCTCCTCACCTCCCAGCTTCACCTTCTGGCCCCTCTCCTGTCCGATGTCATCAACCTCTCCTTGTCCACCGGTTCAGTTACCACCGCCCCAAAGTCACTAATGACATTCTGAACATCTGTGATCATGGCTCCCTCTGCCTCCTTGTCCTCCTCGACCTCTCTGCTGCCTTCGACAGTGTCGACCACTCCATCCTCATACACCGCCTCTCCTCTTTATTTAATCTTCGCGGAACTGCCCTTGTCTGGTTTGATTCCTATCTTTCTCACCGTCTCCACTTTGTTGCCTCTTAACAGTTTCTCCTCCATCCCCCGCACTGTCATGTCTGGCGTCCCCCAGGGCTCTGTCCTTGTCTCCTCTTTAATATCTACATGCTCCCCCTTGGTGACATCATCCACAGACATGGGGTCAACTTCCATATGTACCCAGATGTCACCCAATTCTATCTTTCTGCCTCCACCCTCAACTCCAGGACCACTGCTGTCCTGACAGACTGTCTGTCGGACATCAAGTCCTGGATGAGGGCAAACTTCCTACAGTTGAATGTGAACAGGACTGAGGCCCTCCTGATTGGCTCGAGTCAGCGCCTCTGCACCTCAGGCTTTGGCAGCATCAACCTCCGTGGTTGGACACTACAACTCACCAAGCAAGGAACCCAGGTGACTTCTTCGACCCTCAATTGTCTTTTCTTCCCCACATCCAAGCCATGGAGGCCTGTAGCTCAGTGGTTAGAGCACTCGCCTTGCAAGCGAGACACCTGGGTTCAATTCCAGGCAGAGGGCGAATCCGTGGGCAAGTGTCCTTACTCCACACTCCTAATAATAATCCCTCCAAAACAATAACAAATTGGTCATTTTCAATCCACAACTGTTTGTGGGACATTGCTGTGCGCAATTGGCTGCCGCATTCACCCACAAATATACAGTCAATTCACTTTACAGCATATTCTGTGAAGCGCTTTGAGATATCTGGAAGGCGTGAAAAGCACTATGTTAAATGCAAGGATTATTATTATTATGACCCGCTCTGCCTTCCCTCACCTCCGTAACATCGCCTGACTCCGCCACTACCTCACCCCTCAGGCCTCTGAAACTCTTGTTCATGCCTTCATCACCTCCAGACTCGACTATGCAAACGCCCTACTTGTCAGTCTTCCAATCTCCTCCCTCCGCAGCTGCAGATAATCCAGAACTCTTGCATCCTTGTCCCTCTCCCGCACCAAACTCTGCGACCCCATCTCCCCCATTCTCGCCCGACTCCATTGGCTCCCTACCCTTCAGAGGATTCAGTTCAAAATCCTGGTCCTCACATATAAAGCCCTCCATGGCCTCGCCCCACCCTACCTCTGTGACCTCCTAACCCTCTACCAACCCGCCAGCTCCCTCCGCTCAGCCGGCTTCGGCCTGCTCCAGGTCTCCCGATCCACCATTGGCAGGAGAGCCTTCAGCCAATCTGCCCCCAACCTCTGGAATTCTATCACTCCAATCACTCCGCCTCGCCCCCCTCCTTAGCTTCCTTCAAGTCCCGCCTCAAAACCCTCCTCTTCGATCATGCCATCGGTCACCCTCCTTCCCCTCCCTTCTCCCCCCTGATCCCAGCTCGGGTCTGAAATGCTGTACACTGTCCAGCCCCTTGGGATGTCCTCCCTACTTGAAAGGCGCTATACAAATGTAATTTTGTTGTTGTTGAGATCAGAAGAGGTGGTTCGGAGGGTTACCGAAGGGGCGGTCGAAGAGGAGGGTATCGAGACGGGCCTTGAAGCAGGCAAAGAAAGGGGCGAGGCTCAGGGACTATGGGATGGAGTTACAGAGGCTTGGTTGCAGAAAAGCTGAAATCCTGACCATCATGGTGGGGCGGGCTGGGCGGGGGAAGTGGAGCAGGCTGGAACCTGCTGAGTGGAGGAAGCGGACAGGTTGATTTGGAGTTAGCAGGTCACAGAGGTAGGGAGGAGCAAGGCCGTGGAGGACTTTGAAAGCGAGGATGAGGATCTTGAACTCGATCCACTGGGGAATGGGGAGCCAATGATGTTGGGTGAGGATGGGGCTGATAGGGCCACGGAGCCTGGTGTGGGAGATGCTTTTGTAGCTAATAAAGAAGGTTACCTCTGACTCCATGCGCTTCCATTTTCACTAATAATATTTTGTGTGGAACCTTATCGAATGCCTTCTGAAAGTCTATATAAATGACATCTATAGATATTCTCTTATCTACCATTTTAATGACTTCCTCAAAAAATTAGATTAGTCAGCTACGACCTTCCCTTCACAAACCCATGCTTACGCTCTTTGTCTAGCTCATACCTGTCCAAGTGTTCAGTCACTCTGTTGCTGATGATGGAAACAGTCTAGAATGTGTGTGTTTATTTAAAAAAAACTTCTTACCTTTGCTTTTTGGTGATCTTAAACTAATGCCCTCTAGTTACAATTCAATAGAATGTTTTATAAGCTGTAATACATTAATGGTTTGGAATAGTGTCAAAGTGCCAACTTTAATAGTTAATGGTTAGCGTGTTTGTCATGAGAGATGTTACTAACTGAACAAACTTTATAGTGGGATTTTGTGGGATTTTACAGACTCCACCATAATTCAGATTTTTAATAATAATCATTTGATATAATGCCCTATCACATCATTGAGATGTCTCAAAGCGCTTCATAGGATATACTGTAAAATTAATTGACTATTTTGTGGATGAAACGAGGAAACAACAATTGCATTTATATAGCGCCCCTCACACGGGGTAGCAACCCAGAGTGCTTGACAGTGGCGGAGTCTGACCCCGAGCCAGAGGGAGGGGGAGGTAATTAACCGCAAGCACGATCAAAAATTAAGATCCTTGGGTGGCATTTGAAGGTGGGGAGTGAGAGGGCAAGGCTGAAGGATTGAGGGAGAAAGTTACAGAGTTTCAGGCCGTAGTGGATGAGGGCACGGCCACCGATGGTGGAGGAGGGCACGAGGGGCAATTAGGAGGCCGGAGCCAGCCGAGCTGAGGTTGTGGGAGGTAAGCAGATTGGATAGGTAGGGAGGTGTGATGGAATGAAGTAATTTGAAAATGAGTGTGAGGATCTTTAAATCGATCCTTTCGATGATTGGTAGCCAGTGGAGCCTGGCATGTACTGGTGTGATGGGGGTACAGAGTTTCATGTGGGTGAGTGTCCGTGTGGCAGTTTTGAATTAATTGTTACACAATTGAGCCACCAGTTCATATCCTAGTTCATCAACTTGGAATCTACGATATAATAATAATCCTTGCATTTGATATAGCACTTTATCACATCTCAAAGTATTTCACAAAATATATCCTAAAGTGAATTGATTGTATTTTTGTGGGCAAAACGTGGCAGCCAATTCTGTTTTTTATTTAGAGGTTATTACCCCCGGAAAGCGATCCACCAATCAACTAACAACCGGGTTCCTACTTACTGCTAAACAGAGGGGGTGTGGATTAAGGAAACTTGCCTAAAATTTTGCCCCACTCGGGAAACAAACCCAGGTCCTTTCGCTTGCGAGGCGAGTGCTTAAACCACTACGCTACAGGACTCCACCTTGATTAGCAAACAGAAATGTAAGTAGCTGTTGCTCAATCTCCACACCTCGGACCGGTGGAAGCATCGCTCGGAGGGAAGGACGTGTGTCCGAGCTGTATCCAGGAAGATGGTGGCATTGCTCACTGGCAACTTTTTAGCGCCTTAAACTTCGGGATGTCCCAGTGCTTTGGTGATGATGGAACATACCCATTGGGCCAGATGGCCTCATTCTCTGCTATAAACGTCTGTTACTTGGCCAAGTGCTTCTGTAAGGCATCCCCTTGGAAATGGTGTTAGTGTTGCCTCGTTGTGTTGTACAAGGGAACAGGCACCACTTTTTGTGTGTGTTATGATGTCATTGAGATGTCTCACAGCGTTTTACAGAATATATTGTGAAGTGGATTGACAGAATTTTGTGGGCAAAACACGGCAGCCAATTGTGCACATCAGTGTCCCACAAACAATCATGGATTGAGTTACCAAATTTTATTTAGAATCATAGAATCTTACAGAAGGAGGCCATCCTGTGTCGGCTCTTTGAAAGAGCTACCAACTGGTCTCACACCTGCACTTTTACTCCATAGCCAATTGTGCACAGCCAATTGCACATAGCAATCCCACTTGTAAAGATCTATACAAGTGCCCGTTGTCACAGCGCAGTGATTGTCTGACAGCCACTAGTTGCGGCTCTAGAGTAAATATTGGCATTTCACGCTGAGCTGTCTTGACTATCCACTCCCAGTGTTTAACTTACTTGTTCATGTCTTCTTGTGGGAACAGGAAGTCTTGTTGTGAGATGGAGGCCATTGCAACATAGTGTACACATTGCAACACCCCATATACCATGTAATGTGTAACTTGCAGATCTGTGGGGAGCCACTTCAGTTTTTTACAGCACTAATTTTACACAACAGCAAACCACAGACATCATAGTAACTGTAACCATGGACTGAGAAAAGGCCATTCAGCCCCCATTGAAGGCTGAGAAATTTAACAGGTAGCTGGACAAGAGTAATTGCCTGCTATATAATGGATTTCATCCGACTATCTCCATAGAGACTGCTTAACCCTTGAAGGTAATCAATAATAATAATAATAATCCTTGCATTGATACAGCACTTTATCATGTCATCGAGAAGTCTCAAAGGATATACTGTAAAGTGAATTGACTATGTTTTGTGGGTGAAACGCGGCAGTCAATTGCACACAGCAGTGTCCCACAAACAGTCATGGATTGAGTGAACAAATTATTTTTAAGGGCTTATTACCCCTGGAAAAGCAATCCACCAATCGACTAACAACCAGATTACTGCTAGGTAAACAGATGCATGCTAGATAAGGAAACTTGCTCAATGTTTTGCCCCACCTGGGAATCGAACCCAGGTCCTCTCGCTTATGAGGTAAGTGCTCTAACCACTGAACTACAAGACTCCAAACTGCACATTTCAATTTTAAGAGTGAATGGATTGTCAGTTCTGGGGTTAAAAAAAAGTGACAACGCTATAATTTTGAGGACTGCAAAACTGTGAAATTTATAATGTTACTCAATCTTCTGTCAATACTACCTGATCTGTTTTGTCTTAAGTACTGCACATTTAAACCATAGACATGTCAGATTCATGACATCACCCACAAAATATACAGTCACTGCACTTTACAGTATATTTAAACTAATTTTGAGAGGGGAAGGAAATCGGGATGTAGCATCAGAGAGGAGAAACAAGTTACAAACAAGGACACGAATCGGGAGCTGAATATTCCTGGCTACAGTATATTCAGGACGGATAAAGAAGCAAAAAATGGGGGTGGCAATATTGATTAAAGACATGGGTACGGCTCTAGAAAGGGACGATGTGCTAGAGTGTCCAAAAACAGAATGTATTTGGTTAGAGTTAAGGAGCAGAAAAGGAGCTATACTATAGACCACCAAATAGTGGGAAGGAGAGAAACGAGAAAATCTGCAAAACCAATAGACTAGTGATAATGGGAGCCTTCAATTATCCTAACATAGTCTATCAAAATAACAGTGTAAAGGGCAAGGAGGAGGAAAGATTCCTGAAATGTGTGCAGGATAACTTTCTGGATCAGTACGTTTCCAACTCAACGAGGAAGGGAAGCATTGCTGGGGAATGAAGTGGGGTAAGTGGAGCAGGTTTCAGTAGGAGAGGGTCTGAACAACAGTGATCACAATATCGTTATGTTTAGAGTACTTATGCAAAGGGACAAGGAGCAATCAAAGGTGAAGATACTCAACTGGAAAAGGACTAATTTTAGTGAGTTAAAAAGCGACCAAGCCAAGGAGGACTGGAAAGGAAGATTGGCAGGTAAAATAGCCAACGAGCAATGGGAAGCCTTCAAGGAGGAGATAGTTCAGGGACAGAACAAATACATTCCCACAAAGAGGTTAGGTAGGTCATCCAAACCTCCATGGATGCACAAGGAACTTGGGATTAGAATAAAACAGAAAAAGGAGGCTTATGATAAATGTCAGGTCCAAAATACAGATAATAATAATGATAATCCTTGCATTTGATATAGGGCTTTTCACATCTTCTAGACGTCTCAAGGCACTTCACAGAATATGCTGTAAAGTGAATTGACTGTATATTTGTGGGCGAAAAATACAGAAGATAATCAAATAGAATATAGAAAGTGCTGAGGAGAACTGAAAAAGGTAATAAGAGGGACAAAGAGATTGTATGAGAAAAGATTAGCAGGTAACATAAAAGGGAACTCTTAAGGTATTTTATAAGCATATAAAAGGTAAGGTAAAGGTAGGTGGAGGCAGTGAATGAGTCAAAAGTTAGTCAAAGGTAGAGTGGAGGTATGGCTGACATACTGAATGACTACTTTGCACCTGTCCTCACAAAAGAAGAAGGATGCAGCCAATGAAACCGTATTGGAGAAGAGGGTAGAGAAATTGGATAAGATAAGAATAAACCGAGAGGTACTAAAAAGGTTGTCGGTGCTCAAGGTAGATAAGTCACCTGGTCCAGATGGGATGCATCCCAGGTTACAGAGGGAAGTAAGGGTGGAAATAACGGAGGCTCTGGCCACAATCTTTCAATCCTTGCACACCGGGGTGGTGCCAGAGGACTGGAGGGTTGTAAATGTTACTCCCCTGTACAAAAAGGGGTAGAAGGGTAAACCCGGGAACTACCGGCCAGTCAGCCTAACGTCAGTGGGGGGGAAACTTCTAGAGACTATAATCCGGGGCAAAATAAATTTTCACTTAGAAAAATATGGGTATTGATAAAGTGCCATATAAGAGACTTGTAGCAAAATCGAAGCCTCCGATATTAAAGGGACAGTGGCAGCCACTGCTGTGTTTGATCTATATAAATGACCTGGACTTGGGTATATGGAGCACAATTCCCAAGTTTGCAGTTGATAAGCTAGGAAGCTAAGCTAGGAAAAGTAGTAAACAATGAGGAGGATGGTAGCAGACTACAATGGCATGGACTGGTAACACGGGCAGACACGTGGCAGATGGAGTTTAATGTGGAGAAATGGGATGTGATGCATTTTGGGAGGAAGAATGTGGAGAGGCAATATAAGCTGATGGTACAGTCTTAATGGGGGTGAAGGGACAGAGAGACCTGGGGGTCATATAGTAAATATTTGATGGTGGCACTATAGGTAGATAAAGCTATTAAAAAAAGGATATGGGTTCCTAGGCTTTATAAATAGGGGCATAGAATACACAAGTCAGGAAGTTATGATGAACCTTTATATAAAACACTGGTGGGGCCTCAGCGAGAGACTGCGTGCAGTTCTGGGCCCCATACATTAGGAAGGATGTCAAGGCATTGGAGAGGGTGCAAAGGAGATTGACCAGAATGGTACCAGGAATGAGGGACTTCAGTTATCAGGAGAGGTGAGAGAAGCTCGGATTATTCTCCTCGGAGCAGAGAAGGTTAAGAGGAGACTTAATAGAAGTTTTCAAAATTATGAGGGGATTTGATAGGATGAACAAGGAGAAACTATTCCCACTGGCGGGTGGTTCGGTAACCCGAGGACACCCATTTAAAATAGTTGTTAAAAGGATTATTATTATTATTATGAGGGGATTCGATAGGGTGAACCAGGAGAAATTATTTCCACTGGCCAGTTTATCAAATGCAAGTATTATAATAAAGGGGTGAGAGCCAAGTGGGGATGTGAAGATGACCAAAGGCCTGGTCAAAGAGGAAGGTCTTGAGACTGACCTTGAAGGAGGCAAGGCGAAGGGACCCTGGGAAGATGTTACGGAGCGTGGGGGCAGATAGGCTGAAAGGCGCAATGGAGTTTACAATCTAAAAAGATTCTCAAAAGAATTTATAAGTAGCAGATCCTTCAGGTATCCAAATGCATTTGGAGGACACCCCCCCCCCCCCACCCCCTCCTGAACTTCACTTGCACACTGATCTTTGGAGTCCTGTGCTGTAGATAACTTCCAGGTGTGTTTCCCCATGTGACAGTCACCCGGCTGACTACCCCAAAATGTGTCTCATTATATAGCATCTTTCATGTCAGGAGGATGACTCAAAGTGTTTCACAGGATTCAGTGTAAAGTGTAGTAGGAGCCCTGTAGCGAAGTGGTTAACATGTTCACCTCATAAGCGAGAGGACCTGGGTGGAGTGAAACCTTAGGCAAGCTGTGCCTGATTTCCCCCACAAAATATATAGCCAATTCACTTTTTACAGTATATTCCGTGAAGCGCTTTGGGACGTCTAGAAGACGTGATAATGCGTTATATCAAATGTTAGTATTATTATAATTGGCTGCTGCGTTTCACCCACAAAATATACTGTCAATTAGCTTTACAATAAACTCTGTGAGGCACTGTAAGACATCTAAATGACAAGATAAGACTCAATATCAAATGCAAGGATTATTATATTACCTCGTGTGAAGCCAGGTGATGGGCACCCGAGTTGAGTTCCGGGAGGTCAGGCCTGCAGGAAGCATTGTTTGCCAATCTGCGAATCTCACAAGAGTCAAATGATGTGATTGTCTGGAACACGGTGTTCTGTGTTGTTTGGGAAGCAGACAATTAGCCTTTAATGTTATGAGAGACCATTAATAGGGTGGCAGCATCCAGGGGGTTCATAAGCACCGGTCACAACAGACGACACGGTATTTAAGGCAAATTTCCTTAATCCACATACCTCTGTTTACTTAGCAGTAAATAGAAACCTGGTTGTTAGTCAACTGGAGGGTCGCTTTCCGGGAGTATTGATAGTATATCCTGTGAAGCACTTTGAGACATCTCGAAGATGTCATAATGTGCTATATCAAACGTAAGGACTATTATTATAACCCAAGTCTTCAGTACTCCTGCTCTCCAGAATTCTCATCGAAAATCTTTTTCTTTTGCAATTTCTCTCCCTGCTTTCAAAACCGTTGGTCGACGCCTTTTAACTGCTCCTCTGCCAGTTCCCCCCCCCCATTGTTAGGATACGGTTTGAGGCACTAAAGGCACTATCCAAATGTAAGTTGTTTTTTCTGCTCTCTCAAGATTTTGGGGAAGTTGGCATGTACACCCATCCTGAGAAGGTTCCTGTCTCTAACTGCTGCACTCCTTGTGGTGGTGCTGCTACCACAGGGTTGTTTGCTAGAGAAATGTGTGGTAGGGGAAGAGGATAAATGGATAGCTCTTTCAGAGAGTTGGCAGGGGCGCAGTGGGCCAAATCCTCTTTGTGGGCTATAAATCGCTTCACGGAATATACTGTAAATTGGATTGACTGTGTATTTTGTTAGTGAAGGAGATGGCTTCAGCTCGGTGGAATCTTAACATGACAGCTCAAATTATTTCAGAAATGTTGGTGATTAAATAGTGGCTTAGATGTTGTAGCATTCATTGCTGATCTGATTGCTTGAGTCTTTTTGAGACAGTAACAGAAATAAACTTGTGAGCACAAAACCAAGGACAGACTAGTCCGATGCTATGCGTGTGTGTACATGCATGGGAAGGATAAATAATAATAATCCTTGCATTTGATATAGTGCCTTATCGTGTCATTGAGACGTCTCAAAGTGCTTCATAGAATATACTGTAAAGTGGATTAACTATTTTTTGGAAGAAACACAGCAGCTAATTGCGCACAGCAATGTTCCACAAACTACCGTGTGTGAATCATGACCCTGAATGTGTTGGAGATGTGATGTGGATAGTCTTGAAACCTCCATTAACCTCACCTGTGTCTTAACGTTTAAGGTGGCACAGAATAGTGGGAATATTCTTGAAGCAGGTTGCTCAAGAACCGCTGAATGTATTCACGAGGAAACTTAATGGGTGGATGATAAAGAAGGGAATAGAAGGGGTCAGGAGAGGGGATTAGGAGGAGTGGAGGCTTCCGTGGAGAATAAGCACCTGCAAGGATTTGTTGGGCCTTAGCTGCAATTCTTATGTAATTCTATGCAGAAAAACAGCGTTCAATTCACTTTACAGTATATTCTGTGAAGCACTTTGAGACAATCTCGATAAGGCGCTGTATTATTCCAAACTGAGACTGAATTTAAGAACTTTTCAGAATTTTCCACCATCTTAGCTTTTGAGACAAAAGGGTCTCAGGCTAAGACTAAATGGATTTTCGAGCCTTTGAACTTCAAAACTAAGGCCAGCGACTTCCAGCTGTGATAGAGTGCCCCTCCCTGTGCCGCGGTTTGGTCAAACTTAATATCAAATTGTGATTGGCCAACTGCACAAGAAAAAACGTATTTCATTTTGACCGACTATTTAAAAAGCAGATCATATTTTGAGCTGTGGTGAGATCTGAGTGTCAGTTCAAGGCAAAGGGATATCCTGGAAGAGTTGAAGAGCCATTGTGGCTTAAGCAGTGATTGGTGGTGGGACCCTTCTTATCTTGGGACCCCAAGAGATGCAGTGGATACTCTGTCTTTCTTACTTACCTCAACACACCAATGTCAGTGGGATCCAGAATCCCACAGCTAAATTCATAGTTTTTATGGTTAAAAAAATTAATAAAATTTGTTAATAAACATTTGTAGTTTAGTGGTTAGGGCGCTCGCTTTGCAAGCGAGAGGACCCGGGCTTGATAAATCCTAAGGCAAGTTTCCTTACTCCACACGCCTCTGTTTACCTTGCAGTAAGTAGGAATCCATTTGTTAGTTGTTTGGTGGATCGCTTTCCATGGGTAATAATCCCTTAAAAAAATAAAAATGATAATTTGGTCACTCAGTGCACCATGGTTTGTGGAACATTGCTGTGCGCAATTGGCTGCTGTGTTTTGCCAAAGAATATACAGTTAATTCACTTTACAAATATTTTGATGATGTGATAAAGTGCCATATCAAATACAAGGATTATTATCATTATAATAGTCATGGATGGTAAAGAGTGAGTTAAACCGATACATTATAATTAATTGCATTTTTTTGTTATAGTAGCTCCAAGATAAAAACCTTATCAGGAATCTAATTAATTCTATGTTTACTCACATTATAACAAAACATGCTGTACCATGGCTGTGCTGTACTTGCATCCAGTATACAGCCTTATCTCGTCAGAGTGCTTCACAGTGTGCGTAAGTTTGAGGTTTGCAGAGACGTAAGCTGGTAAATAATAATAATAATAATAATCCTTGCATTTGATATAGCGCTTTTCACGTCGGGAGGACGTCCCAAAGCGCTTCACAGAACACACTGTAAAGTGAATTGACTGTATATTTGTGGGCGAACGCGGCAGCCAATTGCGCACAGCAATGTCCCACAAACAGTCATAGATTAAAAATGACCAATTTTATTATTGTTTTTGGTTTTGGAGGGATTATTATTAGGCTCTGTGTGGAGTAAGGAAACTTGCCCAAGGTTTCGCCCTGTCTGGAATTGAACTCAGGTCTCTCGCTTGCAAAGCGAGTGCTCTAACCACTGAGCTACAGGACTCCACAATAATAATCCTTGCATTTGATATAGCGCTTTTCACGTCGGGAGGACGTCCCAAAGCGCTTCACAGAGTACACTGTAAAGTGAATTGACTGTATATTTGTGGGCAAACGCGGCAGCCAATTGCGCACAGCAATGTCCCACAAACAGTCGGGGATTGAAAATGACCAATTTATTATTGTTTTTGGTTTTGGAGGATTATTATTAGGCTCTGTGTGGAGTAAGGAAACTTGCCCAAGGTTTCGCCCTCTGCCTGGAATTGAACTCAGGTCTCTCACTTGCAAAGCGAGTGCTCTAACCACTGAGCCACAGGACTCCACAGGTGTAAAGGTGGTTACAAAGGGACGTTCTCTGCTACAAGGCATATTTGAAGGAGAGATCATCACTGTTAAATGTTCCGAGCTGCTTCTTACATGGAGAGCATTGTGTAAATGCAAGATGGTATTAATAATAATGCTTGCATTTGATACAAGGCCTTGTGTCGTTGAGACGTCTCATAGCGCTTCACAGTATTTACTGTAAAGTGAATTGATTGTATTTTTGGGAGAAAGGCGGTAGCCAATTGCTCACAACAATGTCCCACAGATAGTTGTGGATTGAGTGACCAAGTTATTAGTATTTATTTTGAGGAATTATTATCCCAGAAAGCGTTCATCCAGTTGACTAGCAACCAGGGTTCTGCTTACTGCTAGGTAAACAAAGGTGGAGTAAGAAAACTTGCCTAAGGTTTCACTTTGCCCAGGAATCAAATAATCCTGTGATTATTTGTGAGGCGAGTGCTCTAACTACTATGCTACAAGACTCCCAAGTTGTTGTTGTAACTGAAGGACTTCACCTCCCAATGCACTATATATGTATGGTTGGATGGATGAAGAGCTGAAGTCCTATGCGGGGTTCAAACCCATTATCATGTGACCAGCGGCTAGAGTGCTGTGTACTTAACCAGTGGTATTTCTCTATCCATCGGCACTGGGTCATTGAGTGGAGCACAGCACAATCCTGTTTGTTAGGCAGTGTGGTTGTTCTATTTTGGTCTTTAATGATGGCTTTGACATTCTCTGTAAGTTCACAATTTAGGCTGACGCTCATTGCTGATCCTCCTGCCTTGACTACTCCAATGCCTTCCTTGCTGGTCTCCAGCTCCACCACCCACAAACTACAACTGACCCAGAAACTCAGCCACCCACCCACACTAAACTTTGTACACCATCACACCAGGCTCCACTAGCTCCCCGTCATAAAACAGATCGATTTCAAGATCCTCACGCTCGTCTACAAATCACTTCATTCCCACCTTTCTGATCTGCTTACTCCTCACTTCATGACCTGCTGCCTCCACTCAGCTGGTTCCAGCCTCCTGCTTGTCCCTCTTCCCCTCAGCACCACCATCGGCAGCCGCATTTTCAGCCACTACGCTTTAAAGCTTTGGAACTCGTCCCTCAATCTCTCTGCCTTGCCCCCTCCTTTCCCTATTTTAGATCACGACTGAAGACCTTCCTCTTTGATCATTCTTACAGTCACCTCCCACTCACCGGCTTAGAGTCAGGCTCCACCACTGTTAACAGCTCCGAGATGCTGCTTCATGTGAAGAACGCTCTATAAATGCAAGTTGTTGTTGAGGCACAGGACAGGAGTGAAATTCTTGCAGTGAATGTTGAAGATTGCATGACATGAAAAGAGAAGGGAATTTCTCCCAGGATCCTGGCCAATAATCCTCCAAATAAATTGGACGCACCTTCACGCTGTTTATGGAACCTTACTGTATGCAAAATAGCTGCCATGTAGCATCCAGAAACACTCACCGTATCTCATGGTAATTACTTGTGAAGTCTTTTGAGACATTTGAACATGATCAGGCGTAGTAAAAATGTAACTATGTTCCACAGCCTGAGAAAGTCCCACAGACCTGATTCTCATCACTGCCTTACGTAAAAGACGGAAAACAAGTGTTTATTACGAGCTAATCTTTCCAAATGTTTCAGCGATTTATTTGAACAAAGCAGCTTAAGAATGATTTATTTTTTGCTCTAGCTCTTGAAGTATAAAAATTCTCATGGTTTTACCTCAAGACCATTGAATTAATATTTTAAAATCCTGTAGAAATTTGGGAAAGTCTTAAATTCGCACACAAAGTAAACAGTCAATTCACTTGACAATATACTCTGTGAAGCTCTTTGAGACGTCTCAACAACTTATTCATTGCCTAGGCTGCCATTTCAGTGCAGTGCTGGCGCATGTTTCATTGTGGAGGTGGCGTCCTTTGAATGAGACGTTAAATGATGGTCCTGGCTGCCTGTTCAGGTGAATGTTAAAGTTCCCATAACACTTTATCAAATGCAAGGATTATATGAATAGATATGTAATAATCCTTGCAAGGATTATTATTGTTTGATATAACCGCTTATCACATCTTCGATATTCTGAGATGCCGTCCGGGGTGGACGGCGCTATATAAATCCACGTTGTTGTTGTTGAGAAGTCTCGGAGAGCTTCAGAGAATATACAACAACAACAAGATTCCATTTATTGAGCGCCTTTCACGTCGGGAGGACGTCCCAAGGCGCTGATATACTGTAAAGTGAATTGACTGTATATTTTGTGGGTGAAACGCGGCAGCCAATTGGGCACAGCAGCGTCCCACAAACTCTACTTGTCCCTCGTGCCCCTCCATTCCACCGTTGGTGGCCGTGCTTTCAGCCATACACCCCGAAACTCTGGAACATACTTCCTATATCCCTCCGCCTTGCATCTTTCTTCCCCATTTTCAGGTCGCACCTGAAAATCTTCCTATTCGACCGTACCTACGGTCACCTCCCCCCGGCTCAGAGTCATGCTCCGCCACTGTCAAGTGCTCTGGGATGCTTCCTTGTGTGAGGAGGGTTATATAAATGCAAGTTTTGTTGTCCTGGCTCTCTGGAACAATCTGAGTCCCTTCACCTTACACCTTCTCCCCTTGTCTTCCAACTCTCTTAAAATGGATCTCCTTGACCGTGACACCCTCAACTCCCCCATTCTTCCCGCCCTCCCTCTCTCCCTCCCTCCGCACTTACATTGCATAGAATTGTGGAAAATGTAGTCTTCCCCCTGAGCACTTACCGGCTGTATTAAATTAATCACGTGCTGTGTAGCTTATTGATTAAATTGCATTTTCTACGATATAGTTTGCTTGCAACTCGGATTTTGCGTAAGACATATTAAATGTTATGGTCTCAACTGTTATGACTTGTATGAGTTTCACTGGAGTGCTTGTGCTGATACTCTCCTCCACTGGACCTTTCTGTTCTAGTCCCATTTCCACCTTTGCCTTCTCCATCATGTTAGTGCTGTTGCCAACTCCTGCCCTCTCCTGCCCCCCCCCCCCCCCCCCAGATGTGGTCTAAACTAGGGCAAACGTTTTCAGAAATGTATAAATAGTTAACTAACCTAATCCTTAACCTGAAAGCTAATCAGTAGAGTGCTGGAATTCTAAATGTTCACCCATCTCCTGTTTTGCAGGCGAGTTCACAGTAAATCACGGAGTCACTACCTCACCAGTGCAGCCATTTCCCGGTCGACACGTGGGACGTGAGCTTGGGAAACTTCGCAGGAGTCGACACTGCTGAAGGCAGAAATTTTGCGTTGGCACAGAACCTGAGGCAACCTCATGAATTAGAGGTGAGCTGTGCAAAAATACACAGTAATTTATAATCTTCCCCTGTTTTTGTTGTGGAAATAACTTGATCCTTAATAATAAACCTTGCATTTGATATAGAGTCTTATCACATCTTTGAGACGTCTCAAAGTGCTTCACAGAATATACTGTAAAGTGAATTGACTGTAAATTTTGTGGGCGAAAAGTGGCAGCCAATTGTGCACAGCAGTGTCTTACAAAGTGACAACATTATTATTTTTATTTATTTATTATTTATTTTATTATTCTAAAGCACTTCAAGCAGTTAACTGATCACCTGAGCTGGGTAGGGGAGTTGCAAAGATGACTGAAAGCACGATCAAGGAGATGGGTCTTAAAGTAGCCTTAAAAGCCGGGAGGGAAGGAGAGACGGAGGAATTCTGTGAATGGAGGTACAGAGAGTAGAATAGTTGAAAGCTGTAACTAACTTGTGCTTTTTTGCCCTTCAGCCTGGTCATGTTCTGTACAGTGCAGTTCTGTAATAACTTGCTTCGTTATAGTGCATATTGTAATCTGGTTACACTGTGGACCCTATTCACCATGCATGTGCATGGCTGGCCAGCTTGCTTTCGGTGTGCTAAATTTTCGCACTAAAATGACCGACTTCTGGGTCATCAGGTCTCTATCGGGAGTCCCCTAGTGTAGTGGTTAATGTGCTCACCTTGCAAGTAACAG
Organism: Callorhinchus milii; assembly: GCF_018977255.1. Classification (NCBI taxonomy): domain Eukaryota; kingdom Metazoa; phylum Chordata; class Chondrichthyes; order Chimaeriformes; family Callorhinchidae; genus Callorhinchus; species Callorhinchus milii. Next base: position 124,289,824 of record NW_024704743.1, on the reverse strand, counting down.
AACCCGGGTTTGATTCCCAAGCCGCAAAACTTTAGGCCAGTCTCCTTACTCCACACACCTATTTACCTAGCAGTAAATATGATCCCGGTTGTTAGTCGAATGGCGGATCGCTTTCTGGGTATAACAATCACTCAAAAAAAAAACTTGGTCATTCATTCCACGACTGTTGACAGGACACTGCTGTGTGGGATGTCCTCCCGACGTGAAAGGCGCTATACCAATGTAATTTTGTTATTGTTGCAATTGGCTGCCGTATTTCATCCACAAAATACAGTCAATCCACTTTACCGTATATTCTGTGAAGCGCTTTGAGACGTCTCAAAGACATGCTAAGTGACTATATGAAATGCAAGGATTATATTATGTATTTAAGATGCAGCTTGAAGCTCAAATAGTCCAATGTTAGGGTGAATATTTTGGAACGACAATAATAAATTGCATTTATGTAGCGCCTTTCGGGTCGGGAAGACATCCTAAGGCGCTGATTAAATGGGAAGGCTGAGATGAAATGGCCTTTCTTCCTCCAAACCAGTCTTGTGAATTGAAAGAGAGGAAAGCAACTTATTTTGCTATTCAGAAAGACAGGACGAGGGTCATTGTTAGATATCAATCATAGAAGTGAATACAGTGGCTTTGCCACTGTATAATTGTCTGCCTGAGGTAAGGCAGGAAATAGCTTCTAGCACTTTGGCACAGTGACGCCTCTTGGAATGTCTGATTGATTCACTGCCAACCAACACCCGCTGCTTTGGTATTGACTGTGAATTCATAATGTAAAGGACGAACAGTTACAAGTACGCAAAGCCAAGTGAAACGTTAGAGGTCAGAAATGCTAAACCCTTCCTATTACTTATTTTGAGGAACGTCATTACAGTGTGCTTTGAAATATGATGCCCTCCTCAGACTACTGAGTTTGGTAGTGACCAAAGCTGGCTAATGAATGATTGGAGAAAATGTCAATCTTAGAAAGGCTGGTTCCACTTTAAAAGTAGCGGGTTTGTGGAGTGAGAATCCAAACTGGTCTCCCCGAGCGTGTAAGGGTTGACTCTGGGCGTGATTGTTTCTCAGATGGCAGGAGGGTATATTAACAACATTCCTTAATTTTGGAGCGCTTTTGGATTACGGATACAGTTTCGTTGGATTCCTAGAATGTTGAGCAGAGAAATGGGTCATTTGGCCCAGTTAGTCTGTGCTGGTAATTTTCTCCACAGTTTAATCTAATCCCACTCTCTTTACTAGCTGCACTCTCTACTATTCCTTTTTTTCGATAATTTATCTGACGTCTCTTTTTCAGTTTATTTTCCACTTTCCCAAAACAACAGCTTACATTTATAGAGCCCCCTCATGCCGGGAGGTATTTTGGAGCGCTTAACAGTGGCAGAGCCTGATACCGAGTCACGGGAAGGTGACCATACAACAACAACAACAACAACAAGATTCCATTTATAAAGCGCCTTTCACGTCAGGAGGACGTCCCAAGGCGCTGCACAGTTGGGTCATGACCCGAGCAGGGGGGAAATGGTCAGGGTGAGGAGAGGGAAGGGAGGGAGCGAGGAGGGGGGAAATGGTCAGGGTGAGGGGAGGGAAGGGAGGGAGCGAGGAGCGGGGAAATGGTCAGGGTGAGGGGAGGGAGCGAGGAGGGGGAAGAGAGTCGAGAGGGGAGCTGAAGGCACGGTCAAAGAGAAAGGTTTTGAGACCGGCCTTGAAGGAGGAAAGGGAGGAAGCGGCGAAGGCACTGGGGGATGGAGTTCCAGAGCCTGGGGGCTGAGAGGCTGAAGGCCCGACCACCGATGGTAGGGCGGTTGGGGCGGGGGACGTGGAGCAGACCGGAGACAGAGGAGCGGAGGGTACGGGCAGGTAGGTAGGGGGATAGTAGGTTGGAGAGGTAGGAGGGAGCAAGGCCGTGAATGGCCTTGTAGGTGAGGATGAGGATCTTGAAATCAATCCTCTGGGGGATGGGGAGCCAGTGGAGGCGAGCGAGGGTGGGAGTGATGTGGTCCCGAAGCCTGGTGCGGGACAGTACACGAGCTGCAGAGTTCTGAATGACCTGCAGCTTGTGGAGGGAGTTGGCGGGAAGGCCGGCGAGGAGAGAGTTCCCATAGTCCAGCCTTGAGGTGACAAAGGCGTGAACCAGGGTTTCAGCAGCGTGAGGGGTGAGGTAATGGCGTAGTCTGGCGATATTCCGGAGGTGATGGAAGGCGGTGCCAGTTGTGGTGCGGATGTGAGGGAGAAAGGACAGCTCAGGGTCGAACAAAAGTCTATGGTCGACCATAGCCACGGTTGAAGAGGATGATCTTCGAGTGTGACCTGAAAATGGGAAGAGAGGGGGCAAGGCGAAGGGATTGAGGGAAAGAGTTCCACAGCTTTGGGGCGGAGTGGTTGACAGCACAGCTGCCGATGGTGGGGCAGAGGATCCGGGCAACAAGGAGGGGCCAGAGCCAGTTGAGTGGAGGCAGCTGGTAGTGGTGTTGGGAGAGAGCAGGTGGGGATGGTCCCAGGGTATGAAGGGATTTAAATACAAGAGTGAGGATTTTGAAATCGATCCACTCTGTGACAGGGAGGCAATCAAGGTTGATAATCACTGGAGTAATGGAGGTACGGAGTTTAGTGCTGGTGAAAATATGGGCGGCGGAGTTTTGAATTAGTTGAATTTTGTGAATAGTGGAGCAGGGAAGACCAGCGAGGAGAACGTTTGAGTAGTCGAGGTGGGAGGTAATGAAGGCGAGGAAGCGGCAGCTTTTGGAGTGAGGTATGGACGGTGGAGGAAATCGGTCTGGCCAGGGTGGGGTAGGAAGGATGCTGGGGTCAAACCTGACACCTAAGATGTGCACGGGTTTGGTGAATCTGAAGGAGATATCAGATAGGTTGAGGAGGTCGAACCACAGGAGCGAAGACGTCGACCAGAGCCAAAGTGTATGTCTTCTGTCTTCAACGTTCAGCTGCTGAGAGTTTGTGCTCATCCAGGCCTTGATGTCTGTCAGACAAGCTGAATAACAACATCAACAACTTAGGTGGCGCTGTCTTGCGTGATCCAAAAAACAAGAGGAAAGTACGATATAGATCTGCATCAATTTCGAGTCAAATTGAAAATGAAGCCAAAGGCACAAAGTTTCTTGAAATAGAAATGTTCATTCTTAAATTGCAGTAAATACGCTTCTGTCTCTTGTTTTTATTGAGGACGTGCAAGATGCCACCTATCGGTGATCAATTGTTTGGAGACCCCTCTCCTAATCCCTCTGCCTCCTCTGTCCGTGCCCGGATTCACAAGCCTTCGTTCTTGGGAACCTGCACCTATTACTTTGGAATTAGGTAAGCAGGATGTCCCTCCAGAGTGAGAGTGCGCATTTCATTCCAATGTATGGGGATCTCTATGTGTAAGTGGGATGCATGGAATTTGGTTTGGATGCAACAACAGCTTGCATTTGTATAGAACCCTTCACATGGAGTAGCATCCTGGAATGCTTCATAGTGGTGGAGTCTGACTCCGAGCCAAGGGGAGAGGGAGGGGGAGGTGACATTCAGCCCAATTAAAAAGGAAGGTCTTTAAGCATGATTTGAAAATAGGGAAGGGGCAAGGCGGAGGGATTGAGGGAGAGTTCTAGAGCTTTAGGCCATAATGGACGGAGGCTACTGATGGTGGAATAGAGGGACCGAGAGACGATCAGGAGGCCAGAGCCAGCCGAGCGGAGGCAGTGGTAGACTAGGGGCTGAACAGGTTGGATAGATAGATAGAGCATGAAGGGATTTGACAACGAGTGATAAGATCTTGATGGAGCTGGGGAGACCAGCGAGGAATACAACAACAACAACTTGGATTTATATAGTGCCCTCCACGCCGAACGGCGTCTCAGAGCGCTTTACTGTTTCGGATCCCGGGACCGAGCCAGGCGGAGCGGGGGGGAAGGTGACCAAAGGCGCGGTCGAAAAGAAAGGTCTTCAGCAGAGACCTGAAAATGGGAAGGGAGGGAGCGAGACGAAGGGAGTGAGGAAGGCAGTTCCAGAGCCTCGGGGCATAGTGGCTGAAGGCACGGCCACCGGGGGTGGAGCAGAGGACTCGGGGGACAAGGAGGAGGCCAGACCCGGAGGAACAAAGGCAACAGGTACTGTGCTGAGGAGAGAGGAGGTCAGAGAAGTCGGGGTTACAGATGAGTGCAGGGACTTGAGTACAAGAGTGAGGATCTTGAAATTGATCCTCTCTGGGATAGGGAGCCAGTGCAGTCTGGCAAGGACTGGGGTGATCGGGGAGTGGAGTTTCGGAGTAGTCCAGCCGAGAAGTGACGAAGGCGTGGATGAGGGTTTTGGCTGCTGTGGGTGTGAGATATGGACGGAGGTGGGCAATGTAGAGGGAAAAAAAGTGGTCCTGCTCTGGGAACTGATGTGGGAGGAAAAGAAAGCTGGGAATCAAAGCTGATGCTTAAGTTGCGCACCGGTTCGGTGAGTCGGAGGGAGAGTCCGGGGAGGCGGAGGAGTTCAGACAGTCAGGAGAGAAGACGTTGACAGGAGCCAAAGATTACGACTTCCATCTTTCCGATGTTCAGCTGCAGGAAATTTACGCTCATCCGGGCCTTGATGTCCATCAAACAAGCTGACAGGACATCAGGGGACTGGGAGTCGCAGATGGAGTAGGAGGAGAAGTGGATTTGGGAGTCATCTGCATATATGTGGAAGCTGAACCCATGTCTGTGGATGACACAAGAGAGAGCATGTAGATGAGGAAACAAAGGGCTAAGGATGGAGCCTTGGGATACTCGGCAGGTGACTGGGCGGGGGCGGGAGGAGAAACCATTTGCTGAGGTGCATTGTTGGCGGTTAATTAAGAAGGACTCGAACCATGTGAGTTCAGTCCCATTAACAAAGAAACAAACAAAAATTACATTTGTAAAGCGCCTTTCACATTGGGAGAACATCCCAAGGCACTGGAGAATCATTGTTTCGGGCCCGAGCTGGGGGTCAGGATTGGGAAGAGTGGAGGGCAGGAAGGGGAAGGAGGGTGGCCGAAGGCACAGTCGATGAGGAGGGTCTTGAGACGGATCGTGAAGAAGGCAAGGGAGGAGACGAGGCGGAGGGACTGCAGGGTGGAGTTCCAGAGGATGAGGGCAGAGTGGCAGAAGGCCCGCCCGACAATACTGGGGCAGTCGAGGCGGGGACATGAAGAAGGCCGGAGACAGCTGAGCAGAGGAGGAGTTGGGGAAGCCGACAAGCAAAGAGTTTGCGTAATCGAGGCAGGATGTTATGAATGCGTGTATGAGTGTCTCAATGACCTCAGCGTGAGACAACGGTGGAGCTGAGCGATCTTCAATTGGCTGCTGCGTTTTGGCCACAAAATATACAGTCAATTCACTTTACAGTGTATTCTGTGAAGCGCTTTGAGACGTCACGAAGATATGATAAGGTGCTGTATCAAATGCAAGATCATTATGTTGCGGAGGTGGGGAAAGGCGGATGTGGGGTATGATGGGCAGTTGAGGGTCGAACAGGATGCTGAGGTTCCATGTTGGCTCCATAAGATGTAGAGTGCATTCATGGAGGGAGATGCTGTCAGCGCCCGAGGATGACGAGGGAGAAGAGGTGGTGGAGTAGGATGGTGTGATCGGCTGTGTTGATGGCAGTGGAGAGGTTCAGGAGGACGAGGAGGCAGAGGGAGCCCTAGACACAAGAGAGAGAGAGAGAGGATGTCATTTGTTATTTTGATGAGCGCTGCCTCTGTGCTGTGGGCGAGGCAGGAGTCAGACTGGAGGGGTTTGAGTAGGGAGTGGAGGGTGAGGTGTGAGCAAAGTTGGTTTGCAACAACGCATTCCAGGGTTTTGGCCAGGATTAAATCAATATTACAAACAATACTAAAACATCAAAAATACAGGGATTTAGGGTGAGGGGCTCAGTTTTGAAACTAGAATCCAGTGGGGGAGTGAGCACCAGCACAGACACGATGGGGAGAGAGCAGGGAATGGGATTAGAATAGAGCTTCAGTAGGGGAGCGAGTACCAGCAGACACACAATGGGCTGTTGGAACAATTGGAGATGTGAATAGACTCCCAACAAAAGTAGATATTGCCATCAATGAACTAATGAACTGTTATAACAGCTTAAACAAATAAGAGGTTTGAAGGTTGATAACTATAGACAGAAAAGCTGTTTTCTGTTTTCAGACCACTTTATAGTCTAACAAAATTCAAACCAGGGTGAGCAGATTAATAATCAGCTCCTCAGACGTTCTGTGTCAGCCTGGCTCAGTTGGGAGCAAAAGGCAAAATATTGCAGCTGTTGGAAATGTGAAATAAAAACAGAAGTTGTTGGGAAGACTCAGCAAGCCGGGCAGCATGTATGGAGAGAGGAAAGTGGGTTAACGTTTCAGGTCAATGATGGACGTCAGAACAGGTAGTACTTTTGCTTCCGAGTCAGAAGGTTGTGAGTTCAAGCCCCACATCAGGACTTGGAACTCATATAGTGGAGTGTTGCGGGTGCCATCCTTTGGATAAGATGTTAAACAGAAACCCCATCTGCCTGTTTACCTGGATGTTGAAGATCTCATGGCATTATTGGAAAAGAAATAGGTGTTTCTCCCAGTGTCTGGGTGATGCGATGTGCCCTTCAGCTGAATGTGTTGTTTCACTGCTGATGAAATCTTCACTGTTTATGCTGTGGGTTAAAGGATTCTGATTTCCTTCGCCCACAAAATATACAGTTAATCCACTTTACAGTATATCCTGTGAAGCGCTTTGAGACATCTCACCAACATGATAAGGTGCTGTATCAAATGCAAGGATTACTGTTATTAAATCAAATCACTGTGACTATTTGAGGCCACTGTCCTTTGAAGTCTGGTACCCGATGTGAGTCAAATCCAGGTTAATGGGCTAAAATTCTCTCAGGTGTAAAGAATCCAAGTGTAATGAACTTCAGGAGACTGAGTCCAGGTCTTAATAGACGCAGATTCACAGCATGAAACTGTACAATTCACTGCTAATTGGTACTAAACTGGAAATCTCCCTTCAGGCCACAAGTGTGGCTGGTCTGGGAAATCAAAATGTCTTTCAAGATCACAGATAATAATAATCTTTGCACTTAATGCAGCGCCTTATCACATCATTGAGACGTCTCAAAGCGCTTCACAGAATATACTGTAAAGTGAATTTACTATATATTTTGTGGGCAACACTCACAAGATTGGTGTGGATTAAGAAGGCCCATTCGGTTCCATCTCCAGAACACCCACCCTACTGTTTCCCGCCTCCCACCAATGAATCAAGCTGCCTTTCATATGTGTTCTGGCCTCAACCACTTTTCCTCACTGCTCTCCTCTGTCTCTAATTCTGTGATCAGTGGAGTCCTGTAGTTCAGTGGTTACAATAATAATTTGGTCACTCAATCCCGACTGTTTGTGCGACACTGCTACCGCAATTGGCTGTTGTTTTTCACCAGCAAATACACAATCAATTCACTTTACAGTATATCCTATGAAGCTCTTTGAGACGTCTCGAAGAAGTGAAAAGCGCTATTTCAAATGCAAAGGTTATTATGGTATTATTAGCCTCACTGCTCTCCTCTGTCTCTTACACTGGGATCAGCCTCACTGCTCTCCTCTGTCTCTAACACCTGGATCAGCCTCACTGCTCTCCTCTCTTTTACACTGGGATCAGCCTCACTGCTCTCCTCTGTCTCTTACACTGGGATCAGCCTCACTGCTCTCCTCTGTCTCTTACACTGGGATCAGCCTCGCTGCTCTCCTCTGTCTCTAACCCTGGGATCAGCCTCGCTGCTCTCCTCTGTCTCTTACACTGGGATCAGCCTCGCTGCTCTCCTCTGTCTCTAACCCTGGGATCAGCCTCGCTGCTCTCCTCTGTCTCTAACCCTGGGATCAGCCTCGCTGCTCTCCTCTGTCTCTAACCCTGGGATTAGCCTCGCTGCTCTCCTCTGTCTCTAACACTGGGATCAGCCTCACTGGTCTCCTCCGCAGCCTGTGGGGCCTAGGCAGTCCCTTACGTTGCCATGACCAGAGCTGGTGCAGGTTTCAAGTTACGTTTCTCCCACAAAATATAGTCAATTCACTTTACAGTATATCTTGTGAAGCACTTTGAGACATCTCAATGAAGTGATAAGGTGATATATCCAATGCAACCACTGAACACCACTGCAACCAGTGCTCTTAACACCTTGCACTGATGGGCATTGAGAGATCTGGTATTTGAGACGTCCTCCCGATATGAAAGAAGCTTTTTCAATGCAATTTGTTGTTGTTTGTTATTGACTGAGGATGTGGAGTTCTGTAGCTTAGTGGTTAGAGCACTTACCTCACAAGTGAGAGGACCTGGGTTCAATTCCCGGTAGGGTAAACCTTTGGGCAAGTTTCCTTCTCCACCTCTGCTTACCAGCAGTAAGTAGGAACCCGATTGTTAGTCGATTGATGGATTGGTTTCCGGAAGGTAATAATCCCTTAAAAAAAAATTTGGTCACTCAATCCATAACTGTTTGTGGGACTCTGCTGTGCACAATTGGCTGCCGTGTTTTACCCACAAAATATACAGTCAATTCACTGTACAGTATATGCTGTGAAGCGCTTTGAGATATCTCAGACACATAAGGCGCTATACCAAATGCAATGATTATTATTACCTGGCCGGATTCAGGACTGCTCCACACAGCATTCCTCTCTACGCCTAGTGATTTTTCTTCAATGACTGGCTTACAAAGGACATTTTTTTTTACTCATGGGAGAGGGGGTGGGGGTGTTGCATTGCACAATTGAAATCACGCTGCCTCGGTGTCTGAATGCATGGAGTTTGCAGATCAAAATCCAGAGAAGGTGGCAGGTTCCACCATCAGCTGGCAGTGCAATTACCTGCTCAGCAAGCTGTCTGCCTCTGTCCAAGCTGTCAGAACAGCTCAGACACAATCCACGATCACAAGTAAGGAAACCCCAGGCAGTCAGCTTGAAGACCGTTCAAATGTTCTTCGCTTCAACTCAGCATTAACTGACCTGCGAACGAACACCTCAGTGAGATTTTTCGTCACCTCCAGTCATCTGTCTGTGATGGGTTACCACGAGATGATCGCACTCAGCCACCCACCTCTCCGTGGCAGCGTATATAATAATAATTTAATATAATCATTGCATTTGATATAGCTCCTTATCATGTATTAGGAACGTCTCAAATGCTTCACAGGATATACTGTGAAGTGAATTAACTGTGTATTTTTTGGGCGGTCATAGTCTGTCTACACTTTGACCCTCAAATACATTGTTTTGGTGTGGGGGAGAGAGTGTTGTATTGTTAGGGTGGAGGCTTTTTGTCCTTTCATGTGAAATGTTATATCGAGGCTCGGACTTCCTATTCAAGTGGACCTTAAAAGATCCCATGGCACTAGTCGAAAAAGAAGGGGGATTTCTCCCAATGCCCTAGCTAACAAATCCAGTTAAATTCACGGCTGTTTAAGTTGTGCGCAAATTGGCTGCTTAGACTATATGAGTTTTGTTTTCTGTCTTACTGTGAAGTGCTTTGAAACATTTCAACATGATTAAACATAAATTGCAAAGATTATTATCTTGTCTACCTTTTAAACATCCCAATTAATTGAGTCTGTCTGTACCTCTTTGTCAGCCTGGCTTAGTTGGTAGCACTCTCACCTCTGAGTCAAGAAGATTGTGGGTGCAAAGCTGCCCCACTTCAGAAAACAAAACTCATATATATCACTTGATTAGGTGTTAATTCTAAATTACTGCTGACCAATCGGAAACTGGTTGCATCCAGAGGGTATAAAAAGGGAATAGCTGCGAGAGCCTCACTTGAGCAGAGAGGCCAAAGTGCTCTTTGGTGCAGAGGGGGAAAGTAGGTGTAAGGTTGTAGTATATCTTCTAACGACAATAATATAGGGATAAAAAGAGTGAGAGGAGAGAATGGCCTGGCAGGTAATGTGTGAGCAAAGTGGTATGTGGGAGTTGATGGAGGGCAACCTGAGCCCAGGTGACCACATCTGCAGAAAATGTCTTCAACTGAGGAAGCTCCAGCTTAGAATAGCTGAGCTGGAGTCTCAGGTGGAGACACTGCGCAGCATTACAGATGGGGAGAGCTTCCTGGGCAGTTTCATCCTGGAGCCAGACACTCCCATGAGTCCCAGGGATCATTCCGTTACCAGCCACGGACAGGACTGGGTGACGGTTAGACAGGCGCGTAAGAGGACCCGAAAGAGAGAGGCAGAGGAACCCCAGGCTTTAACCTTGTCCGACAGGTATGAAATACTTGCAACCTGTGTGGACAAGGAAGTCTGTGAGGAAGATGGGCAAACTTACCCCAACACCTCTATACAGGAGGCCACATAAAACGGAACAGTCAGAAGGAATATAATGGTGATTGGGGATGAGACAGTCAGGAAGACTGACGCACTTTTCTGCAGCCGTAGCAAGGAGACAAGAAGACTCTGTTGCCTTCCTGGGGCCAGGGTGAAGGACGTCACTTCCGGGCTGGAGAAAAATTTGAAACAGGAGGGAGTGGATCCAATAGTTACGATTCACATAGGGACCAATGATGTAGGTAGGACCGGTAGGGACGAGTTGAGGAGCAAGTTTCAGGAATTGGGAGTTAAGCTAAAGAGTAGAACATCGAAGGTGTTAATATCGGGATTATTACCTGAGCCGGGGGCAAATTGGTACAGGCAAAAAAAATTAAAGATCTGAATACCTGACTAAAAGAATGGTGCGGAGGGCAGGGGTTTCACTCTATGGGCCACTGGCATCAGTATTGGGGGAGACGGGAGCTATTCCAAAGGAATGGACTCCACCTACACGGAGCTGGGACAAATGTCCTGGCAACACGAGTAAATAGGGAGGTAGACAGGGCTTTAAACTATTAAGGGGACGGGGGGGGGGTAAAATCAATCACATGTAATCCGTCACATTTAAAATTAGGACCGATGAAAGTGGGAGAGCAGATTAACCAGGGAGATGAGCAAAGTGTGTCAAGCGGGGAAAAGAAGCCCAGGGATAGGGTACTGGTGAATAGGACTAATAACCTGAAGTCAGAATTAAAGGCGCTCTGTCTGAATTCGCGAAGCATTCGAAACAAGAGAGATGAGCTAACTGCACAAATAGAAACAAACGGGTATGATCCAGTAGCCATCACCGAGACATGGTTACAGGGAGATCAAGGGTGGGAGCTAAATATTCCAGGGCATGTGGTGTATAGAAAAGATAGACAATGTGGTAAACGAGGAGGGAGGGTCGCCCTGTTAATAGGGGATGGGATAAAAACAGTAGAGAGGAAAGATTTTAAATCAGAAAAGCAGAAAGTGGAGTCAGTATTGGTAGAGGTACGTAACAACAAGGGGCAGAAACTCTAGTGGGTGTAGTTTATAGACCCCCGAACAGCAGTCACTGTATCTCTCAAGGTATAAATCAGGAAATTAGCAGAACATGTAGCAAAGGAAAAACATTAATTGTGGGTGATTTTAATCTGCACATAGATTGGGACAACCAAATTGGGAAAAGTATGAAAGAGGAAGAGTTTATAGAATGTATTAGGGATAATTATCTAGATCAGTTTGCCAAGGAGCCAACCAGGGAACAGGCCATATTAGACCTTGTTTTGTCTAATGAAGCAGAGCCGATCAGCAAACTGGAAATGAAGGCTCCTCGAGGGTAAAGTGATCATAATACGATGGAATTTAGCATTAAGTTGGAGAGAGAAGTAGTTAAGTCCGAAGCAAAGGTCTTAAATTTAAGTAGAGCCAACTTTGCTGGTATGAGAGAGGATTTGGCTAAAATAAACTGGGAAATTAGACTTAAGGATTTGACAGTAGACCAGCAATGGCAGATGTTTAAGGAGTTAGTGCAAAATTCCCAGCGAGCACGTATTTGAGGAATAAGAATGCCACAGGAAAGGTGGTCCAACCGTGGCTCACTGGAGCAGTTAGGGACAGTATAAAGTTAAAGGAAGAAGCCTATAAAACAGCTAAGATGAGTAGTAAACCCGAGGAATGGGAGAACTTTAGGGATCAACAAAGGAGAACCAAAAAAGTGATTAAGAGGGAGAAAATGTAACATGAGGGCAAACCAGCGAAGAACATAAAGACAGCATAGCATAGTAGTTAACACGCTCACCTGACAAGTGAGAGGACCTGGATTTGATTCCCAGGAAGGGCTAAACTATAGGCAAATTTCCTTATTCCACACACCTCTGGTTACCTAGCAGCAGGTAGGAACCCGGTTGTTAGTCGATTGGCAGATCGTTTTCCGATTGTAATAATCCCTCCAAAAAAATAATTTGGTCACTTAATCCACGACTGTTTGGGGGACACTGCTGTGCACAAAATATATACATCAATTCACTTTACCCAATATTCTGTGAGGCGCTTTGAGACATGTCAAAGACGTGATAAGGAGCTATAAAAAATGCAAGGATTATTATTATTACACCCGTCAGTTCAGGTGCAAATCCTTGACTGTCCACCGCCTTAGGATGTCCTCCCGACATGAAAGGCGCTTTATGAATGCAATTGGTTGTATTGTTGTTAAAACAAGACACACCTTGTGAAACTGAAAAGCACACCTGTACTGAAACAGCATCAGGAAAGGATTGGTTTACCAGCCCGATAGCCTTCCTGAATCGCTTACTGTAATTATACATCAACAGCCAAGGCAGTTTCTCAAAGGGTCACTCGATTGTCTCCCGTGGAAGGGACCAGGTTCTCAGGTAACAAAAACAGAAGTTGCTGGAACACACAGCAAGTCAGGCAGCATCTATGGAGAGAGGAAAGCAAGTTAACGTTTCAGGTCTATGACTGAAGCTCGCTGGGAACACTCAGCAGGTCAGGCAGCATCTATGGAGATAAGGAATTTGAATGTAAGGACCCAGAAGGATCCTTACATTCAAATCTCTTCTCTCCATAGTTGCTGCCTGGCCTGCTGAGTGTTCCCTGCGACTTCTGTTTTTATTCCAAGTAATACAAGGTCATCGGCCTGAAACGTTAACTCATTTTCCTCTCTCCATAGATGCTGCCTGACCTGCTGCGTGTTGCCAGCCACTTGTTTTTATTCCAGATTTCCAGTATCTACAATATTTTGTCTTTTGTAGCAGGTTCTTAGGGTTTATTTGACGTGAGCCTGCTCCAGGGAGGACAAAAACCAGCAAACTAATTGCATTTAGAAACTATATACAAAACTACATATGCCAGGGTCATGCAGTGAAGGCAAACTGGGACTTACTTCGAAAACAACTTGCACTTACACAGCTCCTTTTACGTATGATAAATTCCACAATATTGGGGATCACAGAGCAGGGATTTAAGGGTATTGACTAAAGTTACTGCAAATTATTAAAATGTTATTTAATACTAATAATCCTGGCATTTGATATAGCACTTTATGAAGTCATTTAGATGTCTCAAAGCGCTTCACAGAATATACTGTGTATTTTGTGGGCGAAATGTAGCAGCCAATTGCGCGCTCACAGTAATGTCCCTCAAACATCATTTATTTATTTTATGGAGGGATTATTCTCTCGGAAAGTGATTCACCAATCGATGAGCTACCAAATTCCCACTCATTGCTAGATAAACAGAGGCATTTGGAGTAAGCAAACTTGCCTAAGGTTTCGTCCTGCTCGGGAATTCAACCCAAGTCCTCCCACTTGTGAGGCGAGCGCTCTAACCGCTACGGGACTCCATCATGCAGAATAGCATCTCAGAGCACTGACGCAACAATTCCAACTCACAAAAACTCCCTCCTCTAAATATTCCTAAAACCTCTTCCTAGCATGCATTATCCACACACATACGGGTTCTGACGCAAAAGTGAGTGGCGACTGAGCCAAGCTGTAGACAATCAAGAACGCTGCAGCAGCCTGTGACCTGCAGCCTCTCCTGCCCTCCTCACTCAGCTCCCGAGCTCTCAGTGGATTGAGTTCAACATCCTCACCTTGCTACATGTTCCCTCTTGGGGATGTCATCCGCAGACTGGAGTAATAATAATAATAATAATCTTTGCATTTGATATAGCGCTTTTCACGTCGGGAGGACGTCCCAAAGCGCTTCACAGAACACACTGTAAAGTGAATTGACTGTATATTTGTGGGCGAACGCGTCAGCCAATTGCGCACAGCAATGTCCCACAAACAGTCGTAGATTGAAAATGACCAATTTATTATTGTTTTTGGTTTTGGAGGATTATTATTAGGCTCCGTGTGGAGTAAGGAAACTCGCCCGAGGTTTCGCCCTCTGCCTGGAATTGAACCCAGGTCTCTCACTTGCAAAGCGAGTGCTCTAACCACTGAGCTACAGGACTCCACGAGACGGAAGCCATACTTTTTGACTCGGCAACGTCTAAAATCTCACGGCTCTCACCTCCTCCACTACCTGACCTCCCCCTAAAACTCTCCAAACCCGTATGCAACCTTGGCGTCAGGTTCCACCCCCAATTATCCTTCCTCCCCCACATCCGGTCCCTCACCAGCACCACTTTCTTCCACCTCCGACGCATTGCCCGTCTCCGTCAATAGCTCTCCGAAAGCCGCTGAAACCCTGGTCCATGTCTTTGTCACCTCTCGGCCGGACTACTCCAACACCCTCCTCGCCGGCCTCCCCTCCACTACCGTCCATAAAATCCAGATTATACAAAACTCTGCCGCCCACATTCTCACCCGCACCAAACTCCGCTCCGTGATCCCCCCCAGTCCTGGCCCTCCCCCCCCACCCCCAAACTCCGCTCCCCGATCCCCCCAGTCCTGGCCCTCCCCCCCAGCCTCAAACCCCGCTCCCCAATCCCCCCAGTCCTGGCCAGACTGCACTTCAAGGAAATCAAGAATGGTGGAGGGCAAATAGGGGTGGAGGAGGATGACCCAAGGCACGTTCAAAGAGGAATCATAGAAACATAGAATTATACAGCACAGAAGGAGGACATTTGGCCCATCGTGTCTGTTACGGCTATTTGAAAAGAGCTATTCAATTCAACCCCGCTCTCTCCCCATAGCCCTGCAAACTTGTTCTCCCCAAATAATTATCTGCTTCTCTCTTAAACGTTGTTATCGAATCAGACAATGCATTCCAGATCCCAACAACTCGCTGTGTGAAAACATTTCTCCTCCCCTCCCCTCTGTTTCTTTTAACAGCTATTATAAATGGGTGTCCTCGGGTTACCGACCCACCGCCAGTGGGAATAGTTTCTCCTCGTTCACCCTATCGAATCCCCTCATCATTTTGAAACCTTCTATTAAATCTCCTCTTAACCTTCTCTGCTCCGAGGAGAATAATCCGAGCTTCTCTACCTCTCCTGATAACTGAGGTCCCTCATTCCTGGTGCCATTCTGGTCAATCTCCTTTCCACCCTCTCCAATGCCTTGACATCCTTCCTACAGTGTGGGGCCCAGAACTGAACCCAGTCTCTCGCTGAGGCCTCACCAGTGTTTATAAATATTCATCATAACTTCCTGACTTGTGGAGTCCTGTAGCTGTGGAGTCCTGTAGCTCAGTGGTTAGAGCACTCGCTTTGCAAGTGAGAGACCTGAGTTCAATTCCAGGCAGAGGGTGAAACCTTGGGCAAGTTTCCTTACTCCACACAGAGCCTAATAATAATCCCTCCAAAACCAAAAACAATAATAAATTGGTCATTTTCAATCTACGACTGTTTGTGGGACATTGCTGTGCGCAATTGGCTGCCGCGTTTGCCCACAAATATACAGTCAATTCACTTTACAGTGTGTTCTGTGAAGCGCTTTGGGACGTCCTCCCGACGTGAAAAGCGCTATATCAAATGCAAGGATTATTATTATTATTATTCTATGCCCTATTTATAAAGCCGAATATCCCGTATGCTTTTTTAACAGCTGTATCTACCTGTCCGGCCACCTTCAAAGATTTCCTTACATGACCCCCAGGTCTCTCTGTCCCTTCACCCCCTTTAAGATTGTACCATCAGCTTATATTGCCTCTCCTCATTCTTCCTCTCAAAATGCATTACTTCGCATTTCTCCACATTAAGCTTCAATTAAGGAAGGTCAATTAAGAAGACTAATTTTGCAAAGCTGTAATTTTTTCGGGATCAGGAAAGTGTTGGGAACATGAGGTCAGTCCACTGGCTGCTCTGGCAGCGGGGTGGCCTGCAAGCACTTTGTGATGTTTCCACATTACAGGTCATTATGAGCAATTAATTACTTTGGGAAATTGTTGTCAAGCCATCTTCCCGTCCCCTCTCACCTCCTCCCGGGCTGTGGTCAGGAGGATGTTGGCAAAACACTCGCTCGTTTTAGGCTGACTTATTCCCCAAAGCATACAGTTTGGGAGAAGTTGCTAGTACCACCCTATCCAGTCTAGCAGCGCGTGTAGTCCTGTAGCTCAGTGATTAGAGCATTCGTCTCACAAGTAAGAGGACCTGGGTTTGATTCCCGGGCAGTTTCCTTACTCCACACGCCTCTGTTTAACAGCAGTCAGTAGGAACCCGGTTGTTAGTCGTTTGGGGGATCATTTTTCCTGGGGTAATATCTTAAAAAAATTAAAATAAGAATTTGTTCACTCAATCCACAACTGTTTGTGGGACACTGCTGTGGGCAATTGGATGCCGCGTTTCGCCCACAAAATACACAGTCACTACACTTTACAATATATCCTGTGAAGCGCTTTGAAATGTCTCGAACAAATGATAAGACGCTATATCAAATGCAAGGATTGTTATTATGTATTTGATTTGTGTGTGTGAGAGAGAGAGGGGGGGGAGAGTGTGTGAGGTGTGTAAGAGAGTGCATTAAGTTGTAGAGGTCAAGTCTGGGTGTTCTGTTTTCCCCTTTCATGATTTTAGAAATATGTAAGGTGTCTTGACAGGTTGCAAGTGTCTCAACTTGTTGCTTTTATGTAGAGAATTGTGGACCTATATGTTGCCATCATATAGGTCGAGTCGCAAGGAATTGTGTGTGTGTGTTGGGTGAGGTATGGGGATGTGTGTGAGAGAGAGAGAGAGAGAGAGAGAAAGGTGCATCATGGATAACAGATTCCTTTTGATACGGTTTTGAAGGGAGTGCCGCAGTCCTGCCTCTTTTAGCAGTCCAGGAGCTCTCTACCCACCCATGCCATCCCCACCCCCATTTTGTTTATCGGAGTGGTTTGAGCTCGAGTTGGCTGGAGTTTGTCTGAGAAACCAGACTCTCTTAAGGGGGGAGCCTGTAATACTGGAGGCGGAGCCCTGTAATACGCTGCATATTTGGGGCTTGTGGTTGAGTAGGTTTATGCAAGGGTCATGTGAGACGGTTGGTGCAGTGAGCTTTGCTTAATGTTATGTTGCATTCAAGGAATTCGGATATTCAGAACTACCTTCAGCTTAGCCTAGTGCCCTGAACCGCTCAGGTTAACAGCCAGGACAACTGTGCGCTGTGTCAAACTCTCCGCCCATCCCCCACCCCACAACAGGCAGCACCTCAGTATTTGATTTTTCCATCTTTCTGATGACTGCGAGTGCCTGGAGTCTCACGGGCAGTTTAATCAGCTGCTAGTTTGTCTCAACAGGTAAGTCCGCTCAGGCTGGGAATGAAGCATTCATTCGGTTGCATAGAAAGGAGCTTGGACGCCTTTCAAGGCAGAGGAGGAGGAAAGTGTTTCTAGTCAACGGCTTTAAGTGAAGCAGTTTTACTTGACGGGGGGTGAAAAACTCAGCAAAACAGGATAGAACGTCTGTGTGGTGACTGGTTTCATTACTGGTTGGCTGGTAACCTGGTTCTCAGGAGCTAGTTAGTAAGTAACCAATGTCAGTAGCAGTTTACTGGTAACAGCCCACAAGTCACTATACTTTACAGTATATTTTGTGAAACACTGTAAGACGTCTTGAATACCTGATAAAGAGTTACATGGAATGCAAGGATTATTACTATAACTAGCTCATTTTGTCGAGAGTTTGTATGGCAAGGAAGTTTGTGTAGCAATCGCTGTCAGTATACTTTTCCTGGTAACTGGAGCTGAATGTATTTAGGAGCAGGTTAGGCATTAAAACTGGTTTCCTGAGAACTGGAACCCATTGTTGTCAGGAATTAGGAAACGCTGTGTGGTAACTGAAGTCCAGTGTTTCCAGGAGTTGGTAAACCATCCGTCCACAATTTGCTGGTGAGAACCGTACAGTATTCCAGTATTGCACTCACAGGATGACTACACCAAAGGCTTTGTAATTGCCTTCAATTATGCCTTGCCAGGATCTCTGTTGTTTCCTAATGTTCTGCTCTGTACATGTCTCGTCTTGCTCCGAGTCTTAAAGGGACCCCAGGTCACCAGGTTATTGTCTCGATGAAGCCAGCTTAGCAGCCTCGCAGAGACAAAATGGCTGTTTGTGGGACACTGCTGTGCACAACTGGCTGCCGCGTTTCACTCACAAGATACAGTCAATCCACTTTGTAGTATGTCCTGAGAAGAATATATATAATATATAATAATCCTTGAATTTGATATAGCGTCTGATCACATCTTTGAGACGCCTCAAAGCGTTTCACAGAATGTACTGTAAAGTGAATTGACTGGATTTTGTCGGTGAAACGCAGTAGCCAATTGCGCACAGCAGTGTCCCACAAACAGTCATAGATTAATTGACTACATTTTTTTTAGGGGAATATTACCCCCGGAAAGCGATCCGCCATTCGACTAACATCCAGAGTTCCAACTTAGTGCTTGGTAAACAGAAGCATGTGGAGTAAAGAACTTTGCCTACTGTTTCGCCCTGGCCGGGAATCAAATCCAGGTCCTCTCGCTTGCGAAACATTTTTAGACGTCTAAACGTCGTGATAAGGCGCTATATTAAAGGCAAGGATTATTATTAGCAGGCCAGTGTAGAATAGGAGAGAGTAGTGGTTCATATGCCGCCTGTGGTACTTTTATGAACCACGTCTGGTTCAGTTGGTAACACCTTCACTCCTGGGTAAGGTTGTGGATTCAAGCTCCCACACAGGGGACTTTGGGCTGCTCAGTCTAGACGGAGACTGCAGTGCAGGACAGAAGTCCCGGCTGCCTGTTCAGGTGAACGTTAAAGATCCCCTGGCGCTATTCAAAAAAGAAGGGACTTTCTCTCTCCCGCTATCCTGGCAAACCATCCTCAAGATAAAATTACTCAATTCATTTCATGCCTGTTTGTAGGACATTGCTGTGCGCAGATTGGTTGCCATGTTCCTCTTTGTATATCGAGTCACAAAACTTTTTGCTTTTCTTTGAAACATTCTGAACATTATAGGTTTTATATCAAATGCAAGTGTTATTTATTTCCAATCCTTCAAAATGAATTGTAAAGCTTTCCCAGAGCTAATTGAGAAGTTAGGAGGAGAGGTAATTTGAACCTTAATAACATGTTTAACACGGTCACAAAGTCTACATCAAAGGGACGTGGAGTTCAGGTCAGAAGAGGGCACGTGAACAGGCATCTGAGATTTAATTACTTTACTGAAGCCGTGAGTGTGTGGATTGGACGTTCCTAGGAGGCAAAGTGTATCAGAGAATTTGTTTGTCAGAATAATTGGTTGTGGGTTATAATAATAATAATAATAATCCTTGTATTTGATGTAGTGCCTTATCACATCTTTGAGACGTCTCAAAGCGCTTCACAGAATATACTGTAAAGTGTAGTGACTGTATATTTTGTGCCCGAACCACAGCAGCCAATTGCGCACAGCAGTGTCCCACAAACAGTCATGAATTGAGTCACCACATTTTTTAAAAATAGATTATTACCCCCTGAAAGTGATCCATCAATCAACTAACAGCCGGGTTCCTACTTAACTTAACCAGAGGTGTGTGGAGCAAATAAACTTGCCTAAGGTTTCACCCTACCTGGGAATTGAACCCAGGTCTCTTGTTTGTGAGGCAAAGGCTCTAACCACTGAGCTACTGGACATATATCCCTGGGAGGCAGATTGTGTCAACGAATTCAAGGGGAGTTGTGGGTTATGAGGGATAGAGAGAACAGGTGTGGGGTTATTTTGTTTACTTTGGATCCGGTCAGGTAGACACTTCTGATCATGGAGTGGAGTCCTGTAGCCTAAAGTGTTCTGTACTTTCCTGTGTTCATACTGTCAGTGCTGTGTTAGCAGGCAGCCAGTTTGCCTTCAGTGCTTTCAGATCATGGAGTGGATACTACCCCGTGTGAAGGGGGCCATATAAATGCAAATTGTTGTAGTTGCAACTTGTAAGCTCAAGTACCTAATGGGAAGTCTGAACCCACAGCCTTGCCCAGAGGTTTTTTGTTGTTTTTGGTCAGCCGGGTGACTGGCGCATGGGGAAATCCATCACCGTCCTTAAGAGTATCCGAACCAAGCTGATAGTTCCATTCATCCCACCTAGGCATGGAAATCCCAGAGATAGATTGTTAGAATGGAAAGCGTATTCTCTCTCCCTGGAGGGACGTGTCCTGCTTACCTAATTCTAGAAAATATTAGTGACAGGTTGTCAAAAGCCATGGCTTGGGGACTCCAGAGTGTGTGTTGGGGTAAATGCTGGAGTCTAACCAGCTAAACCATAGCTTGACATTGATTATTGCAAGCAGTGTGATTTTATCTGATTAGACTCCCAACACCAAATACAAAATACAATAAAATAAAATAAAATACAACACCAGAGGTGAAAGTGTTGCTGACTGAGCCACACTGACACCTACAGTAATCACACAAAGTGGAGGAGTAACTGTTTGTTTATCTGTGTTCCGATTATCAGCCCTTCCTGATAATGCGAGAGCTCAGATTGTGCTGTTAGTGTTGTGTTAGTGATTGTTGGCATGTCAGCCACTTATCTCCCGGGTAATAGACTTTGTATTTAGTTTGAATCCAGCCTGTTTCCTGTTTTTTACTGCTGACCTTTCAAATAATAATCCTTGCGCCTTATCATGTCTTTGAGACGTCTCAAAGCACTTCTTAGAATATACTGTAAAGTGACTGTGTATTTTGTGAGCGAAATCCAGCAGCCAATTGCACACAGCAGTGTCCCATGAAAAGCGATCTGCGAATCGATTGACAACCAGGTTCCTGCTTACTGCTAGGTAAGCAGAGGCGTGCGGAGTAAAGAAACGTGCCTAACGTTTCATTCTGCCCAGGAATCAAACCCAGGTCCTCTCGCTGTGAGAAGGGTGCTCTCACCGTTAAGTAGTGGAGTTTAGCCCATCCTCTCTCCCTCCTCTTATGTATATAATTTTATATAATAATAATCTATCTATACTAATAAAGACAAAATGTCTGTCTGTGTGTCTGTTTATGTGTCAATCTACATTCCATATTGGATCCTTTGGTTGCAAGCAAAGCTGTTTATATATAGGTAAATGGCTGCTGGAATCTGGTCTTCTGGCCCCGATAGGACAGCAGTCCACCATAAAGTGCATAAAAATTTGCAAAGGACAAGTTTTCAGGGTTATAGGGAGAGAGCAGGGCAGTGGGATTAACTTGGATAACTCTTTCAAAGAGCCAGCATGGACGCGACGGGCCGCATGGCTGCCTTCTGTGCTGTATGATTCTATGAAATGGAGTGAGTCAAATTTAGTCAGAATCCAGCCACAAGCTTCTCAGCCAGTGTAGAGAGGGGAGAGGACAGCTTTTTTCCATATGAGAACCATTAACTAATCCAGAAGTTGTGCTTTCCTGAATGAAAGTGGCTGATTTAGCTGATCAGTAAGTGATTCCTTCAGTCTGTTCGGTTTCACATAATTATCGGATCAGCACTGTAGTCTTTTCACTCTTCTGTTGCATTAGATAATTGTCCACACTTTTTACTGGGACGACCAGAACAAGCAACTTTGCCCAGTGGTGTTTATTGAATAAAGCAATTTGATCAATATGACTCCTATTGTATTTTGTCAAATTCCTTCCCTTCAAACTATGCAACAACAACTTGTGTTAATATAGCACCCCCACCCAGGGTAGCGTCCCAGAGCACATGACAGTGGCGGAGTCTGACACCGGCAAGGGAGGAGGTGATCGTAATCACTGTCGAAGAGGAAGGTTTTCAGGCTCGACCTGAAGATGGGGAAGGAAGAGGCAAGGCTGTAGCTTAAATCGCAACCTCCAATGGTGTAATAGAGGGCACGAGGGACAGGCAGGAGGCTGGAGTCAGCTGAGCAGAGGCAGCGGGTAAGCAGGTCAGAGAGGTAGGGAGGTCCCAGGGCATGAAGGGAGTTGAAGAAAAGTGAGGATCTTGAAATCGATCTGTTTGGTGAGATGGAGCCAGTGGAGCCTGGCAAGAACTGGTGTGATGGGAGTACAGAGCTTAGTGCGCAGTTTAATCATAAATACATAGGTAAGAAAGAGCACATGTTTTGAAGGTATGCATCTCTTTGTTGTCCTGTTGAGTGAAGGCACTGGCCAGGTGCAGCACACAGCACCCAGACCTGAAGTGTGCAGCTCCTAATCCAGGTGTCTCCAACCGGCGACCAACGCTAGGTGTACTCTACGGTCAAAAGGTAGGAGGAAGGTGCGATATAGAACTGCATTGTTTTTGAGTCAAATTGAAAATGAAATTGAAAATGACACAGGGTATCTTGAAATAGTAATATTAATGTTTAAGTTGCAGTAAATATGCTCCTGCCTCTTGTTTTTATTGAGCACGTGCAAGATAATAATAATAATAATAATCCTTGCATTTGATATGCAATAATAATAATAATAATCCTTGCATTTCTGGCACAGACTCGATGGGCCGAATGGCCTCCTTCTGTGCCGTAACATTCTATGAAAAAAATAGCGCTTTTCACGTCTTCTCGACGTCTCAAAGCGCTTCACAGAATAGACTATAAAGTGAATTGACCGTATATAAATGTGCCACCTAGCAGTGATCGATTGTAAAGATTCTAATCTTTCTTCCTCTTCTGTTCGGGTCCACAGGCCTTGGCTCTTGGCAACCTGCACCTATTACTGATCTCTCTCTCGAGAGAGAGAGAGAGTGCGCGCATTCCATTCCAATATATGGGGAATTCCATGTGTAGGTGGGCTGCGTGGATCTCAGTTTGGTTTGGATACTGTTAAATATAATAGTCCTTGCATTTGATATAGCCCTATTTCACGTCTTCTAGCCGTCTCAAAGCGCTTCACAGAAATACTGTTAATTGAATTGACTGTATGTTTGTGGGTGAAATGCAGTAGTAAGTAGCAACTGTCGTGGATTGAACCAAATTTACATTTGCATAGCGCCTTTCACGTCGAGAGGAGCTGGACAAACAGAGCTTCGGACACAAGCTGGGGGTTGGGATCAGGGAGTGTGGAGGGCAGGGGGGGAAGCAGGGTGATCGAAAGTACCATCGAAGAGGAGGGTCTTGAGATGGGTCCTGAAGAAGCCAAGGGAGGGCCTGAGGCGGAGGGACTGCAGGATGGATTTCCAGAGGGTGGGGTCAGAGTGGCAGAAGACCCTCCCGCCAATAGTGGGCCGAGCGAGGTGGGGGACGTGAAGCAGGCCAGAGCCCGCTGATCAGAGGGAGCGAGCAGGCTAGTAGGGGGTTACGAGGTCGCAGAGGTAGAGGGGACAAAGACCATGGGGGGCTTTGAAGGATCTTGAGCTGTATCCTCAGTGGAGTTGGGCGAGGATGATAGGGCCACAGAACCTGGTGCGGGAGAGGACATGGGCTGCAGAGTTCTGGATGATCTGCAGCCTGTGGAGGGAGGAGTTGCGGAGGGCGACAAGCAGTGAGTTTGCATAGTCAAACCTTGATGTAATAAAAGCGTATATGAAGGCTTCGGTGGCCTGCGGTGTGAGACAGTGGCGGAGCCGGGTGATGTTGGGGAGGTGGGTCATGGTAGGGATGTGGGGTAGAAAGGGTAGTTGAGGGTCAAACCAAGGTTCGGGACTGGCTCAGTGAGGGGGAGTGAGCCCCAGGGATGGTGATGCTGTCAGCGCCTGAGGTGAGGAGGCGCTGACGGGAGCCAATCAGGAGCCTCGGTCTTGTTGACGTTCGCTCTCATCCAGGACTTGATGTCTGACAGACATTCTGTCAGGACAGCAGTGGATCCTGGAGTCGAGGGTGGAGACAGAGAGAGAGAGTTGGGTATCATACATGTGGAAGTTGACCCCATGTCTGCGGATGATGTCACCAAGGGGGAGCATAAAGATATTGAAGAGGACAGAGCCCTGAGAAGCCGTTTATGGAGATGAAGTGGGGGCGGTGTGAGCGGTACAATCTGAACTAGTCAAGGACAGAGCGTGAAGGTTAAGGTGAGAGGAGAGGCGGTGGGAGAGGATAGAGTGGTCGACAGTGTGGAAGGCAGCAGAGAGGTCAAGGAGGGCGAGAAGGCAGAGGGAGCCCAGGTCGCAGATGGACAGAATGTCTTTGTCACTGACCAGGGCTGATTTTGTGCTGTGGGCGGCACGGAAACCCGATTGGAGGGGTTCGTAAAGGGAGTGATGGGAGAGGAAGGAGCGAAGCTGGGAAGCAACGACTCGTTCCAGGAACGTGGAGAGGAAACGGAGGTTTGTGATGGAGCAGTAGTTTGAGAGCAGTGATGGGGGTCAGGGGGGTGGTGGTGGTTTAAGGATAGGGGTGATGATGGCCGTTTTTAATGGGATGGGAACAGTACCAGTGGACAGTGAGAGGTTTATGATGTCTGTGAGTGGAGGTGGAGCTGGGAGTTAAGGACGGGTAGGCATGGGGGCGAGGGAGCAGGTGGTCAGTTTTATGCGGTTTATAGTAGTGGTGAGAGAGGAGGGGAAGACAGGTTCGAAGCTGTGGTTTGAAGATTGAAGTGACCAATTTATTATTATTTTTTTCTTGCGGGATTATTATCAGGCGTGTGGAGTAAGAAAACTTGCCCAAGGCTTTGCCCTCGCGGGAAATCGAACTCAGGTCCTCTCGCTTGCAAGGCGAGGGCTCTAACCACTGAGCTACAGGACTCCATAAGCATGGTGATGGGTTTCTACTATGGGCTCTTGCTGTGTGCTAAATGGCTGCTAAGTTTGCCCGCAGAAAACAAATCACTGCACTGGGAAGTAGTTTCTTGTGAAATACATCAGTAAACTGCTAATAAGTAGTCACTCCCAGGGAAAAGAGATGAATAACAAGTTATCAGGAATGCCGGGCAAGTTAGGCTTATGTCTAAATACGTGTGTCCGGGAAATTGACAGCATGATGACAAGTGGCGGTTAAGTTAAGTGGTAAGTTAAGCATAAGCAATATTGCAAAATATGTAATAATACCTTTTTATATTATTCCTGCTGCGGCCCCTTCCCATCGTTTTCCACACGGCCTCTCACGAGGTTGCACAAGGCAGCGCGGAAAGTCATGGGAAGTAGGGTGGACAGGGAGGTATGATTCCTGCCCCCCGCTCCACCCCTCTTCCCAACAATCTCTGTGGTGCCTCATGAGGAGACCAACAGGAAGAGAGTTACAGGCGAGAGGTAAATCGATGAAGTCGGAAATGGTTCATAGACCGGATGAAATTATCGTCCGGGCTGGATACTCCAGTTAGACCACCCTAACGTCAGATATCATCTCAACACTTTACATTGCTGGGGTGGGGGGTGGGGATTCAAAACTTTGATTTGAAGACAGATAGAGAGGGGAAGGGGCAGAGGCATGGATAGAGGCAGTGAGTTCCAGAGATTAGCACCTAGTTGCTGTGGGCTTGGTCACCAGTGGTGGTGTGGAGGACATACAGCAGGTCTGTGTGAGGGAGTGGAAGGGGTGACCAGAGGCAGCAGGCCTGTGTTAGGCGTGAGCAGAGGCATACCGTATGAGCAGATCATATTCTATCTTCACATCGCGCCTGAACACCGTCCTTTTCAACAGTGCTTATGGTCACCACCCAAACCCTGTCTCGGTGTCGTGCTCCACCACTGTCAAGTGCTCTAAGACGCTACCCTGTGTGAGTGCTGCTATATTAATACAACTACTTATTGTTGTATCGGAGAGTTAAGGAAGTGGGAGGTTTGGAGGGATTTGTATTTGAGGGTGAGGTCAATAGGTTTAGAGACAGGAATCTAATGGAGTCTGGTGAGGTGGGGTGATAGATGTGTGGTTGAGGACATGGAAAGGGAGAGTTTTGGATTGGCTGATCTTGTGGATGGTGAAATTAGGGAGATAAACGAGGAAAGTGTTTGAGAAATCAAGGATTTTTCAAGATATTGGGAAATTCAAGATTTTTTGTGTGATCTAGATTGGGAGAAATTCAGCTGCTGTGTGTGTGTGACATCAGGGATGGACTCCCACAGCCAAACAGCTTGTTGGCACTGACTGTCTGGAGTCTCCACATGGGCCACTGCTGAGCGCAATTGGCTGCTGGGTTTCGCCCACAAAATGTACAATCAATTTGTATATATAAGGAGCTGGGGAGGGACACTGGACCCATTCTGGGCCATCCCAAAAAATGCGGTCATTCAATCCACGACTGTTTGTGGGACATTGCTTTGCGCGCTTGGCTGCCGCGTTTCTCCCACACAGTCAGTCCATTTTACAATATATGTTTTGTGAAACGCTTTGAGAATCTCAACGTCACGTTATAAGACGATATATCAAACGCAAGGATTATTATTATCAACCACAGACGAGGGAGGGAGAAAAGGAAAGATAATTTGCCGGTGGTCAGAGCTGAGAAATGGAATAAGAGAGAAAAGAACTTATATTTTTATAGCGTTGTATATACATTGAAACATCTCTTCTTCACTTCACTGTAATTACTGTCAGGAGGAGGGACAACTAATTTAGGTTGTTTTACCCACAAAACATGACTTCTATGTCATCAGGTCACCATTGGCATCCCTTCCTGCTATAGCCAACTGCCCACTTGACTTGTGAAACTGGCCATCGCAGCCTCATCATAACAATTGTCTTAAGACTAGGCTCCACTATTATAAGTCCAAATTGTTGTTGCCTTATGATTCAGATAGTCAATCCCATTCCCTCAGGGGGGTTGTGGCTCAGTAATTCTGTAGTTCAGTAGTTAGAGCACTCGCCTCGCAAGCAAGAGAAATGGGTTCAATTCCTGGGCAGGGCAAAACGTTAGGCAAGTTTCCTTGCTCCACACGCTTCTGTTTACCAAGGCTTTTCAGGGGTAATAATCCTTAAAAATAAACATTTGGTCACTCAATCCATGACTGTTTGTGGGATACTGCTGTGCGCAATTGGCTGCTCCGTTTTGCCCACAAAATACACCTTACAATATATTCTGTGAAGCGCTTTGAGGCGTCACAAAGTGATAAGACGTTACATAAAATGCAAGGATTATTATTATTATTCCCCATCAGGCCTTTATTTCAAAGAGGTGGGGGCATTTCTTTTGGTTTATATTCTCTCATCACTCCAATTTAAATTAGTAACTACCTCTCCCGTTGTGTTTGAGACGTCATATGCGGCACATTTGGTTGCCTTCGTAACACTCACTTTATTTCTATTTAATCTCCTTTTGTTTAAGCGCTTCGGGCTGTTTCCTTTTATGTGAAGGTCGTTGCATATAAACGCTCAGCAAGTTATTGTTGCGTACCTCTCTTCCGGCCGCCATGTATTGTAAAAATGTCTTGAGTAGTAAATTAAAGTCGTTCCTGAAACTCTGGCTTCTGTCCATGCGGTGAAAAGGGATTGCTTTGGGTGTAGGCAACCTCCTGTGTGGTGAATGTTAGTCATAACATCTGAATCATCACTGATCTGAATCACTCAGAGAAGCGCAGTGCAGCACTGTGTGTTACTGTGTGCTGGTGCTCAGACATGGAGCTGTGACTTTTCTTTGGCCTCTCAAACCTCTGCTGCACTTATTGACCAACCGGGAATTCTTGGAGGGAGTGTTGTTCTGGATGTGAAACCTTACAAGCCGTGGATCTCCCAGGTATCTGATAATTAATCTGTATTCTTCACACCCTCCCTGTGTTCACAGAGCTTTCCAACAGTTACCACGACAATCCTACTCTTTTGGAGTGTTTTTCGGTTTGTTGTCGTGACTGACGAGTCCAGCGTCAGAATTCAGTGTTAGTGCCTCTGTTCTGATGAGCTCCTTATGTTGTTGGTGTGCGGCCGTCATCGAGAGAACCCCCCCCACTAAATTTGTTTAGTTTTTTTGTTTCTCTGGCTTCCCTTGGGAGGGATTGAGTGTCCAGTGACAGAGGAAAGGCTTGTTTGGAATTTTCGTGTGAGGTGAACTGTTGGGATTCTCCTCAGAATGGATTTAATGGGTCTCTGGGCCCTTTCCCCACTTTCTCCTTTCTTGTATTGTGTAAAGAGTTCCCATGATCGCTCATTTTACATGAGTTTATACATCGCCCCTATTCCTACCTGCACTAAACTCTGTACTACCATCAACCAGTCTCTCTCTTTTTCACTGACACCCCTTAAAAATGTGTATCAGGGTGCTATTGAGTGATCCGATAGCCCGCGTGAGCAGTGGTCTCTCAGGTGAGATGTCAATGGGTAATTGGTGCCTGTGAAACTTTCTTTTGGAGCAGCCGTTGTCTGTCACACACAGAAACCTATCACCTGCTTAAGAATCTCCAAACGAAACTGAGTTTCCCATGCATTCCTCCTACACATAGAAATCCCAGAGATAGATTGTTGGACTGGAATGCGCTCTCTCTCCCCGGAGGGACACATCCTGCTTACCTTGGGGACCCCAGGGTATACATTGGGGTAACTGCTGTCATCACCCCCCTCCTGAAAAAACCCTCCCTAGATCCCTCAAACCCCAGCCATTACAGCCCTATTTCTAACCTGCCCTTCCACTCAAAAGCTCTAGAACGAGTGTGGCCAACCAACTCCGCGCACACCTCTCCTCCCACTCCTTCTTCGAACCCCTCCAGTCCGGTTTCTACCCACAGTACAGAGACTGCGCTTGTGAAAGTCACAAACACCATCCTCTCTATCTGTGACCAGGGCTCTCTCTGCATCCTTGTCCTCCTGGAACTCTCCACCGCGTTTGACACAGTCGATCACGCCATTCTCCTCCACCCCCTTTCCTCCGTCATCCACCTCAGTGGGACCGCACTCACCCGGTTCGAGTCCTACCTCACAAACCGCCAGCAGTACATCTGCATAAACGGCTTCTCCTCCCCCTCTCACCCGGTCATCTGTGGGTACCCCAAGGATCCATCCTTGGCCCCTCCTCTTTCTGATCTATATGCTCCCTCTTGGGGATGTCATCCGCCAACATTTATTCTTCCTCCCCCACATCCGGTCCCTTAGCAGCACCGCTTTTTTCCACCTCCGTCGCATCGCCCATCTCCGCCAATATCTCTCCCCAAAAGGCGCTGAAACTCTGGTCCATGCCTTTGTCACCTCTCGGCTGGACTACTCCCAACGCCCTCCTCGCCGATCTCCCATCCACTACTATCCATAAAATCCAACTCATGCAGAACTCTGCTGCCCGTATTCTCAACCAAACCAAACTCTGCTCCCCGATCCCCCCAGTCCTGGCCAGACTGCACTGGCTGCCTATCTCAGAGAGGATCAACTTCAAGATCCTCACCCTCGTATTCAAGTCCCTGCACTCCTCTGCACCCCCCAACCTCTCTGACCTCCTCTCCTCAAAACAGCACCTGTTGCCTACGTTCCTCCGGGTCTGGCCTCCTCCTTGTCCCCCGAGGCCTCCGCTCCACCCTCGGCGGCTGTGCCTTCAGCCACTATGCCCCGAGGCTCTGGAACTCCCTTCCTCACTCCCTTCGTCTCACTCCCACCCTTCCCATTTTCAGGTCTTTGCTGAAGACCTTTCTTTTCGACCGCGCCTTTGGTCACCTTCCCCCTCTCCCCCTGGCTCGGTCCTGGGATCCGAAACTGTAAAGCGCTCTGAGACGCCGTCCGGCATGGAGGGCACTATATAAATCCAAGTTGTTGTTGTTGCTGGAGTTTAACCAGCTAGAACCACATAGCTTGCCCTTGAGAGCAGTGTCTGTCAAGCTTTCCCACTCTAGGGCAGCTAGGACAACCTACCCATTCCTTGTCTGGGATGCAGGGTTACCAACAACAAATTACATTTACACAGCGCCTTTCATGTCGAGAGTACGACTCAAGGCCCTGGACAGTCAAGGATTTGGATCCCAGCTGGGGGTTAGGATCAGGAGGGGTGGAGACAGGGAGGTTAGGTGTAAGAGAGTAATCAAAAGTGCAGTCGAAGAGCAGAGTCTTGAGAAGGGCCCTTGAAGGAGAGCAGGGAGGGGCGAAGCAAAGATCTGTGGGATGGAGTTCCAAAGGTTGGGGGCTGTGGAAGATTGAAGGCACGAGCACCAATGGTGGGGAGGACCAGGCGGGGAGCTGAGTGGGAAGATTGCTGGCAGGGAATCCTCCCACTCAGCTCTCCGCCCCCAGTGACCGACTGGTCTGCTTTTCCATGTCCTGCTGATGAGCCAGCCTGGGCTGGACATGTATGATTCGGCGACATTTGGTGAGGAGGGTGGGAAAGAAAGAAGATCTTACATGAATCACAGCGTTGCCATCAGCCGTCTATTTCAAGGCTGGGGAGACTGTTTACTGATGGTTTGTGATGGCCTATCAGCTGGGAATAGACTCCAGACTCAACCCATTATATACATTCTGTGGAAATGAAGGCTGTCGCTGTGGTTTGTGACTCTGCCCATTCCACTCACACAATGTGAGCACAGCTCCCTGAGACATTCCCATTCTTCATCCAAATAGTGCAGTACTGTAGCGTAGTAGTTAGAGCGCTCGCCTAGCAAGCGAGAGGACCCGTGTTCAATTCCTGGGCAGGTCAAAACCTTGGGAGTGACAGTCAGGGATTTGCACTAAACTGGGGTTGGGATCAGGTGGGGTGGAAGTCAGGGAGGGTGGAGATAGGAGGGTGACTGAAGGCGCGATCAGAGAGGAGGGTCTTGATCAGGGCCTTGAAGGAGGGAAGGGAGGGAGGGAGACAAAGGGACTGTGGGATGGAGTTCCAGAGGGTGGTGGCAGAGAAGCTGAAGGCCCAGCGACCAATGGTGGGGCAAGTAGGGCACATGGAGCAGCCCGGAGCCAGCTGAGCGGTGGGAGCGGAAGGACTATATGGAGTTAGTGGGTCACAGGGGTGGGGAGCAGCAAAGATTATCTAAGTGCACGTGTGTGGTGTGATGTGACTGACATCACAGAGTTATTCCAGGACACTGCTTAGCACCAGCTGATTGTTTGACACACACATCCTTCCACAATGGTCATGACTAATTTACAAACACCAACGTTTGCTGCAATTCTCAATTTTAATTTCATTTCCAGAATGGGAAAAAGCTCAGATTTTAAAAGGAAATCGAGTATTTGAAAAGTAAAAATATAAAAGGTTGTGAGTATGGATAGGAACATAGGAACAGGAGGAGGCCATTCAGCCCCTCAAGCCTGTTTTGCCATTCTATAAGATCATGGCTGATCTGTACCTCAACTCCCAATTACCCGCCTTTGCCCTGTATTCCTTGATCCCCTGACCTAACAAACATCTCTCCACCTCAGTCTTGAAAGTGTGAATAAGTCCAGCCATAATCCACAGCCTTTTGCGGGAACGAGTTGCAGATTCCCAGTACCCTTTGTGTGAAAAAGTACCTCCTGGTTCACTCCTAAATGGCCTGGCTCTAATTTTAAGATGATGCCCCCTTGTTCCGGATTCCTCACCAGAGGAAATAGTTTCTCTGTATCTACCCTATTGAATCCCTTTATCACTTTAAACACCTCAATCAGATCACCCCTTAACCTTCTCAACTCAGGGGAATAGCTCTTGCACAGAGCCACACAGCCATAAGGGGCCGAGTGCTCTCTTGGGCTGTAAATTTTGGTCACTATGAATTTGTTGTCGGCTCATTTCATATTTCAAAGAAAATGTAAAACCTGAAAATTAGAAGGTATTTCACTGTAGAGGCCGGGTTTTGTTGTACACCTGGTTAGTGTGGCCACCATCGGTGGCTGCTCAGCGGGGGGTGAGGTTTAGGACTGTTTGTGGGACACTGTTGTGCGCAATTGGCTGCCGAGTTTCGCCCACAAAATTTACAGTCAATACACTTTACAGTGTATCCTGTGAAGTGCTTTGAGATGTCTCAATGACGTGATAAGGTGCTATATCAAATGCAAGGATTATCATCATTATTATAATTAAATCAAATCACTGTGACTGCATTGAAGCCATTGTCCTTTCAAGTCTGGTACCTAGTTGTGAATCAAGCCCAGTCAAGTCTCGAAGACATAATAAGGCGCTATATCAAATGCAAGGATTATTGTTATCATTATCATGCTTACTTGCCGCAATGTGTGCCTCACCCAGCTAACCATTTCTTCTTGTGTGAGGCAGCAGTACACAAGGTAAACAGGTTGCTGGGCTGCATTTCCAAATTAGTTGAGTTTAGATTCTGAGGAGCCGTACTCTATATGTGTAGTGTTCTGGTCAGCCCACACCTGGAGTTCTGTGTACAGTTCTGCTTGCAACAACACAGGCTGCCCCACGCACAGGAGAGCAATAACTTGATGCCCAGTTTTAGAGGAATGAGTTATGAGTAACAATTAGACAAACTAGGGCTCTATATTTTTAATTTAGATTTTTAATGGGATTAATAATAATCATTGAATTTGACGTAGCGTCTTAGTAAGTTTTCAAGACGGCTCAAAACGCTTCACAGGATACAATGTAAAGTGGATTGACTGTATTTTGTGGGGGAAATGCGGCAGCCAATTGCGCACAGCAGTGTCCACAAACAGTTGTGGATTGAGTGACCAAATTATTATTATTTATTTTGAAGGGATTATTACCCCCTAAAAGTAATCTGCCAATCGACTAACAAACGGATTCCTACTTATCGCTGGTAAATAGAGGCGAATGGAGTAAGAAAACAGTAAAGTATATTCTGTGAAGTGCATTGAGGTGTCTCAATGACATGATAAGGCGCTATATCAAATGCAAGGATTATTATAACTTTACATGAGCCATAGTCCCCACTCCCATACCCTTCCATTCCCCTTTCCCTCATGTATGCATCATGTTTCCTCTTAAATACAGTACATTGCTACGTTTTGCTTCAACCCCAGCTTCTGGTAACTGGATATTCTGGGTCATATAGGCCAAAGGGCTTTTTAGTCATCTGAGCCAATCTTGTGGTCTTATGAGTCAATCAATCTGTCCTCTCTGTAGATGAGGGTTTTGAGAGGTGAGTCTAATGCTGTCCTAATGTGACATCCACCTCCACTGAGAGCAGGACCCCTGGATGCTGTTCCTAGGTCTCTACCTCAAGGGCTGTTCATAGCTCTCCACTGCCCTAGAATATAATAAAAATCCTTGCATTTGATACACCATCTAATCACGTTGTTGAGATGTCTCAAAGCGCTTCACAGAATATTCTGTAAATTAAATTGATTATATATTTTGTGGGCAAAACGCGGCAGGCAATTGCATACAGCAGTGTCCCACAAACAGTCATGGATTGAAGGACCTATTTATTTATTTTGAAGCGATACCCCCTGGAAATCGATACGCCAATCGACTAACACCCAGGTTCCTACTTACTGCTAGGAAAACTGAGACGTGTGGAGTAAGGAAACTTGCTTACGGTTTTTCCCTGCCCGGGAATTGAACCCAGGTCCTCTTGCTTGTGAGATGGATGCTCTAACCACTGAGCTACAGGACTCCTGTAATCTTAGTACCTCCGATTAGTGTTCAAGAGTGTATGTCAGCACTAATGCTGGAAGAAGGTCACCAGGGTGCGGAGCTAGCACAGCGCTTTCTTCAGAGTCTGGAGGAGATGAAAATACATTAACCTTGGGCTGTCTGCTTCCCTCCACAACAACACGAGGAGTCAGTGCTGGGGAGTAGCCTTGAAGACAAAACAGTGGGGCAACGTTCAGTATCGCTGAGTATTCTCCACAATAAGCATCTGACCTTAACTTGAGACGCCAGAGCACTTCATTGAGCTGTAACTTTAGTCAGACACCCAGCAGGCTTCTGTATACATTAAGCGCTCTCTGGACGTGGAAGGAGGCTTTGTTTGTGAGTAGGCCTCAAATGAATATCTAGATTTACTTCCTCTTCTCATTCTTCCTCCCCTCACTCCCCTCCCTCAAACCACCCAGGAATGTGACTGGTTCAGATTTCCTTCCAGCAAACTGCAGGAGCGCATACATATTGCTGTCAATTTATACATGTGTATGTGACTCCGAGACCTTATCCTTCATGAAGGGCATTTTATAAATGATGCGTGTGTATGTGTGTCTGTGGACACATGAGTGTGGGTGTCTGAGTTAAAGGAACTGTATGTCCATGACTGTGTATGCATACATCTGCATACATCTGTGTGTGACTATGTACATGTATGTGTGTTTGCTCATGTATGTATATGAAATGTAGGATTTATTATGTAACAAACTGCAAGCCTATATATTGCTTGGTACAAGAAATACGGTTTCACCTCTTAATCATAGAATCATAGAATCGTACAGCACAAAAAGAGGCCATTCGGCCCATCGAGGCTGTGCGGCTCTTTGAATAGAGCAATGTAATGTCAATCCCACTCCCCAGTCCTTTCCCCATAACCTGCAAACCTGTCCTCCTCAAATACCCGTCCACCGCGTTTTTAAAAGTAGTTATCGAATCGTCCTGGACCGCGCTTTCAGGGAATGCGTTCCAGATTTGAACAATTCGCTGCGTGAAAAAAATTCTTCTCCCCTCCC
Organism: Callorhinchus milii; assembly: GCF_018977255.1. NCBI lineage: Eukaryota > Metazoa > Chordata > Chondrichthyes > Chimaeriformes > Callorhinchidae > Callorhinchus > Callorhinchus milii. The sequence goes on along the minus strand of NW_024704743.1, from coordinate 124,255,314 downwards.
CTCGGCTTCTTTTAGAGACTATTTTGAATCTATGACCTCGAGTCACCGACACACCCACCAGTGCGAACAGTTTTTCCCTTTCTAACCTATCAAATCCCCTCATGATTTTGCAAAGCTCTTATCAGGTCCTCGTAACCTTCTCTGCTCCAATGAGAATAATCCTAACCTCTCCAGCCTTTCCTCATCATCAAAGTCCCTCATTCCTGGTACCATCCTCGTAAATCTCCTCTGCACCTTTTCCAATGCCTTAACATCCTTCCTATAGTGCGGTGCCCAGAACTGGGGCAGTATTCTAACTGAGGCCTAACCAGTGTTTTATATAGGCTGTCCCTAATTAACCTATATTCTTCTAAGTGAAGATTTATTCTGTCCCGGATTATAGTCTCCAGGAGTTTCCCCACTACTGATGTCAGGCTGACTGGCCTGGAGTTCTCAGGTTTGTCCTTCTGTCCCTTTTTGTACAGGAGAGTCACATTGGCCACTCTCTAATCCTCGGGCATCACTCCTGTGTCCAACGAAGATTGAAAAACTGTAGCCAAAGCCCCTGCTATTTGTACCCGTACCTCCCATAGTAACGTTGGCTGCATCCCATCCGGACCAGGCCACTTATCTACCTTCAGCCCAGTCAAACTTTTCAGTACTTCCTCTCTGTTTATACTTATCCTATCCATTTCCTCTGCACTCTCCTCCGCTACTGCGGCATTTGGTGCATCCACTTCTTTTGTGAAGACCTGAGTATAAGCATAGCCTATACAATACAAAATTACATTTGTATAGCGCCTTTCACGAGGTGCTGGACAGTCAGGGATTTGGACCTGAGGTGATGCTTGGGATCAGGAGGGCTGGAGGGTAGGGGTAGGAGGGTGGCCGAAGCCACGATCAAAGAGGAGGGTCTTGAGACGTGTCTTGAAGGAGGAGGGAGCGAGGCAAAGGGAATGTGGGATGGAGTTCCAAAGGGTAGGGGCAGAGAGGCTTAAGGCTCAACCGTCGATGGTGGGGAGGTCCGGGTGGGGGAAGTGGAGTAGGCCAGAGCCTGCTGAGCGGAGGGAGGGGTTAGGTTGATAAGAGGTTAGCAGGTCACAGAGGTAGGAAGGAGCAAGACTGTGAAGGGTCTTGAAGATGAGGACAAGGATTTTGAACCATATCCTCTTAGGGTCCTATGTTGGTGACTGTCTCTTACACGCATTCATTCACTCTCTTCATCTCTCTGCTGGGTGTAAAGGGGGACACACTATTCAGTATATTACTGCTATGATATGAGTCTGCACAGCATTGATACCATATGGTTAAATTGATAACACCTGAGCACCAACCAGTCACAACAGTGGGAATAGAGGAGGTTAAACCCAGCAATTGTGTTGCGCTGGACTCCCATTTCCTGGGCTTTATGAGTGCTGGGAATGTTGCTGGGTGTTCCTGTGACAGTATAGAGAGAGAATGGAGTGTGGGTGGGAGGAGATGACCGTAAGTTAAAAGAGGGGTAGGAGGTGGCAAGGCTGAGGGATTGGGGGATAGAGTTCCAAAGCTTAACCGTATTTTCCTTCTTCCACACGCCTCTGTTTACCTAGCAGTTGTTAGTCGATTGGCGATTGTTTTGCAGGGGTAATAATCCCTTCAAAATAAATAAACAGATAATTTGGTCACTCAATCCATGACTGTTTGTGGGACGCTACTGTGCGCAATTGGCAGTTGCGTTTCATCCACAAAGTATACAGTCAATTCACTTTACAGTATATTCTGTGAAGCGTTTTGAGACGCCTCAAAATGTGATAAGGCACTACATCAAATGCAAGTATTATTATTATTATCACACAACTCTTCAAAAAGATAAGGAAGTTTCTCCCTGTATCCTGGCCAACAAATCTCGGGATGAATTGGTCATTCACCCCAAGGCTATATGAGGGATCGTGCTGTTATTAAACTTAACTGTAAACTACTGTAAGAACTTTGACGTGATAAGATGCTATAAAAAATGTTATTTCTCTTGTTCTCTTGGTAGCAGTCAAGGTTACCGTCTCAGGGTGAAAGCTGTGTTATTTTTGCGCGCGATGTGTATTAGGGAGCTCTCAATGTTGGTGTTTTTCCTGATCATCTCAGTTCTCCAATCTTGTTTGCAGGTTATGCTGTCCCAAGGCCATTCCCTGAATCTGAGTGAGCGAGAAAAGGGTTAAAAATCGAATTTCTCCGATAAAGGCTTGTTATCGTACCGTCTGAGTCAAAGCTATGAACTCGCAGGTTTCATCAGATATTCACAGTATCGTCTCTCCGATAAGCCAAAGTGTAAGTACTCCACTTGTTCACTGTAAACAAAAGGGCATTTGGGAACTCAAGCCTTGAATTTGAGGGAGGGACGGAGAACAACACCAACAACTTGCATTTACACAGCGCCTCTCACGCAGCCAATTGCACACAGCAGTGTCCCACAAACAGACTTGGATTGAAGTGACCAATTTTATTATTATTGTTTTTTTATGAAGAAAGCCCTTTGGCCCATTTAACCTCAAACAGCCTGAGTAGCTCTCCTGCCGATTTTGAGGGAATGAGGTGATATGTCTATGACTTTACCAACTACATACAGTGCAATATTAGCCTTGAGCAGATTGAACATCATTGCGTAGTTGATGCTTTGGTGTTAGTTTGGTTAACCGCTGGGGGAGGGGGTGGGGGATTGGAGGTGTCCTGTTTGGCAATGGAATGTCAGAATCCAGCCCCCACTCTGTGCCGGTCTCTAGTCCGGGTCCTGACCAGGAGGGGCCGCAGTGTCCCGGGGCACTCACTGCTGATGACAGCACAGCCCGGCCCGGCTCATCAGCAGGACCTGGAAGGGCCGACCAGTCACTGGGGGCCGGGAATCCTCCCCCTCAGCTTCTGTTAACCCTGCAGCCAAAGCCCTAACTAACGGGGAGGGGGGTCCTCGCTGGACAAGCAGCGGGAAAGTTTGCCAGACAGCATAGTTTAGCTCACTGAGAAGACGGTTGTGGGTTCAGTAATTAGTTAGCAAATGGGGAGGTTAGGAGAATTTTTTCACACACACAGAGTGGCTAGGACAGGTAATGCCTTGGCGGGAGTGGTGGTGGAGGCTGAATCTATATTAGCTTTCAAAAGTGGAGCTCAATAAATAGCCAAAAATGAATACGTTACGGGGGTGATGAGGAAAGGGCAAGTAAATACGAGTGAAGGGATTGCTATATAGAGAGCCAGTTCAGAAACGATGGGCTGAATGGCTGGCTTCTGAGCTGTACATTTCAATGGTTGCAACTGGAGCTCACAGCCTAGACTGACTCTCTAGTGCAGTAATGGAAGAGTGCCGACTTGCATCCTTCAGAACCCTAAACCAAGGTCTTGACTTCTGGTTCTTCAGGTGACACTATTGGAAAAGAAAAGGGTGTTTGACCCTGCTTCCCTCCCTGCCCTCCACCCTCCCAATTCCGACCCCCAGCTCGGGTCGGAAACACTGACTGTCCAGCGCGTTGGGACGTCCTCCTGACGTTAAAAGCGCTATACAAATGTAATTTTGTTGTTGTGTCCTGGCCAACAATCCTTCAGATTACTGGAATGCACTGCCTGAAAGGCTGGTGGAAGCAGATTCGATAGTAGCTTTCAAAAGGGAATTGGATAGGTATTTAAAATGGAAAAAAGGTGCAGGGCTATGGGGTAAACGCGGGGAGTGGGACTAGTTGGTGGCTCTTTCAAAGAGCTGTCACATGCACAAGGGGCTGAATGGCCTCCTTCTATGCTGTAAGATTCTATGATTAATCGGTCATTCACCTCATGACCATTTGTGGAAGTTTGCTGTGTGCAAAATAGCTGCCACATTTGCCTAAAAATACCCAGTCACTACACCTGACAGCAGTTAGTTACCTGTGAGGTACTGTGTCAAATGCAAGGATTATTACTGTATAGTGTTGAGGTGTTTACAGGCAGGCGTTATTCATACTGATGAGCTGGAAACTCTGTAATAATAATCCTTGCATTTGGTATAGCATCTTATCACGTCATTGAGGCATCACAAAGTGCTTCACAGAATTTTTGGTAGTCCTGTAGCATAGTGGTTAGTGTGTCAGCCTCGCAAGCAAGAAGACGCGGGTTCGATCCCTGGGCAAGGCCAAACCCTAGGCAAGTTTTTTTTTCTTTCTGTTTACCTAGGAGTAAGTAGGAACCGGTTTTAAGTCCATTGGTGAACGCTTTCTGGGGATAATAATTCCTTTTAACAAAATACTGATTTGGTCACTCAATCCACGACTGTTTGTGGAACACTGCTGTGCGCAATTGGCTGCCGGGTTTTGCCCACAATTCGCTTTAAAGTATATTCTGTGATGTACTTTGTCACGTCTCGACGACATGACAGGGCGCTATATCAAATGCAAGAATTATTATTACATATTATGTAGGCTTGCTACAAGACTGAGTAACGCACAGGCTTAGGGGGATGTGATTACCCTTAAGAATTTCATTTGCTTATTAATTAGAAAGATAATCCTGGGAACAATGAAGGGCTTCAAAACTCAATTCATCCAAAATGTCCAATAATTTTTTGGAGATTACAAAGTGCCTTTTCTTATTGAGGAATCCGGAGTTCAAAAATAACACTGCAATCCATCTTTTGGAGGATCCTCTCGCTTGCGAGGCAAGTGCTCTAACCAATACAGGACACCAAAATAGAATGGAGTTTGGATCATTTGGATAAAAGTGGTTACCTGCGTGGCTGTTTGTGTCACCTAACAGAGTCCTGTAGCTCAGTGGTTGAGCACTCGCTTTGCAAGCGAGAGACCTGAGTTCAATTCCAGGCAGAGGGCGAAACCTTGGGCAAGTTTGCTTACTCCACACAGAGCCTAATAATAATCCCTCCAAAACCAAAAACAATAATTAATTGGTCAGTTTCAATCCATGACTGTTTGTGGGACATTGCTGTGCGCAATTGGCTGCCGCGTTCGCCCACAAATATACAGTCAATTCACTTTACAGTGTGTTCTGTGAAGCGCTTTGGGACGTCCTCCTGACGTGAAAAGCGCTATATCAAATGCAAGGATTATTATTATTATTATAGAGTGCAAATGGCTTTTGCAATTGCCTACAAAAATAGTCACTACACAAGTCAGGTGTGTAATAATAATATTCACCAACAAAATACAATTACTAAACTTTACAGTAAACCTTGCAAAGAACTTTGAGACATCCTCCTGATATGAAAGGCTCCATATCAAATGCAATTATAATCCTCTTCTACCAATGCCTTTTATATAACATCTATGAAGTCAAAGTGCTTCACAGAGAATTGTTTTTTAAAATGTAGCGACGATTGTGTGACGAGTGAGCTCCCTGTTAGTGACTCCTAATTGCTGTTCGTGAATCCCTTTGTAAACCATCAACAACAACAACAACAAAATTACACTAATAGAGCGCCTTTCACGTCGGGCGGACATCCCAAGGCGCTGATCAGTCAGATGTCGGGGCCCGAGCATGGGGGAGGGATAATGTAGGGGGGAGGGAAGGCAAAGAGGTGGGAGGGAGACCAAAGTCACGGCCAAAAAGAAGGGTCTTGAGACCGGCCTTGAACGAGGCAAGGGAGGAAGCGAGACAAAGGGACTAGTGGGATGGAGTTCCAGAGTGTGAGGGCAGAGAGGCCATCAATGTTAGGGTGGGTCGGGTGGGAGACATGGAGCAGGCCAGAGCCTGATGAACGAACTCCTATGCACACACACACATCATCTGCCCCTATTGTCACATAACAAGAAACCAATGCTACAGTCTGGCTTTAGCTCAACTATTACCAACTCCCTGCTTGTCGGCCTTCCCAACTCTTCCCTCCACAGGCTGCAGATCATCCAGAACTCTGCCGCTCATGTCCTCTCTCGCACCAAACTCCATGACTCTATCAGGAGGTTCAAAGTTGGTGCTGTAGATTATGTGCATGTCTCTCTCTGTTTATCAACCTGTCTGTTCCCTCTGCTCGGCAGGCTCCACGTCCCACGCATGGCTCACTCCACCCTCAGCAGTCGGGCCTTCAGCCTCTCCGACCCCACCCTTTGGAACTCCATCCCACAGTCCCTTTGTATCGCCCCCTGACTTGCCTGCTTCAAGATCCATGTCAAGATCCTCTTCTTCTACCTTTGCCTTCGGCAACCCTCCATCTCTTACCCTACACCCCTCGTAATCCCAACAACCAACTCGGGTCCAAATCCCTGACTGTCCAGCGCCTTGGGACATCCTCCTGACATGAAAGGGGCTGTGTAAATTTCATTTTGTATTGTATTTAGTTAGAGATCTATTATCCGGACAAACAGCACAAGTTGTCAGCTTAGGAAATGTAATCCATACGAGCTGGGGCTCGCTTGCACAGCCCTGACCAGCCGGCACTACTTACTGAGTTGAAAGAGTGCGAGGCACGAGGAGGCATCTGATTAGCACATTCCAGGGTTACTTTAATCAAACCAAATTGTAAGAGTGAGTGAGGTTTGGAATGGGTGAGCTCACGGCCTGTGGTAATCCATGAAAAGGTGAGGAAGCTGGAGGTTCTGTCTATACCAAAATGTCAGTGACTGCATTCACTGGGTGTTCAGATTCAGTTACAGGTGAGATCCCCTCACCACCCCCCCCCCCCCCATTCTGAATTGGTGAGGAATGGGAAGAGAGCTTATTTGAAAGAAGTTAGTGGAGTCCTGTAGCGTATTGATTAGAGCACTTGCCTTGCAAGTGAAAAGACTAGGCAGGGCGAAACCTTAGACAAGTTTCCTTACTCCACACGCCTCATTTTCCTTGCAGTAAGTAGGAACCTGGTTGTTAGTCTATTGGTGGAATGCTTTCTTGGGGTAATAATTCCTTTTTTACAAAATACTAATTTGGTCACTCAGTCTATGACTGTTTGTGGGACGCTGCTGTGCGCAATTGCCTGCTGCATTTCGCCCACAAAATGTACACTCAATTCGTTTTACGTTCTATTCTGTGAAGTGCTTTGAGCCATCTCGAAGAGGTGATAAGGTGCTATATCAAATGCAAGGATTATTGTTATTATAATAAACAATTCCCTGTTCAGCAATATTCTGTTAGATTTCTGACGGACGGCTCAGGCTGTGCCTGAACAGCTTGTTCTTGTGGTGGATGGTAAAGATTCTGTGATAATAATAATAACATTGAAAGAGTGTTTTTCCACAGCTTCCTGGCCAGCAGCTCCCCAGATTAATTACTAAAGCACCTAATGGCTGTTTGTGGGCACTTGCTGTGTGCAAAACGGCTGCTGCATTTACCCTCAAAACAGAGGCATTCATTACATTTAACAGCAATTACTGTGAAGCGCAACGTGCTAATAATCCTAAATTTAATCCAGTGTTTTTCACATCAGGAGGATTTCTCTGGGACGCTACCATGCGTGAGGGGCACCATATAAATGCAAGTTGTTGTCGTTGTCTCAAAGCACTTCATAGGATTTATTGTAAAGTGTATTGATTGTGTATTTGTAGGTGAATGAGGTAGCAAAAGTAACAAACAGCAATGAGCCACAAAGTGAATGACCAATTTTATCTAGGGGATTATTGGGTAGGACACTAGGATAAATTCCTTTTTTTGAATAGTGCTATATGATATTAAGCCCCAGAACTTGGAGTGTCAGCGAGACTATTGAGTGAGTTCCCAATATGTAGCTTGAATCCACAACCTTCTGATTCAGAGGAGTTGAGGTATATGATCTTATAGAATGGCGGAGCAGATTTGAGGGGCTGAATGGCCTACCGTTGTTCCTATGAGAGTTCTAGCTGCTGAGCCAGGCCGACACCAAAACAGTATCAAAGTGAAAGTATATTTTGTTTTCTTATAGGAGGAGGTTAACTATTTCACCCAATCTAGGATTGGGGAAGTGGGGAAGATTCCTCACAGGCCTAAAGTATTACAACACAGAAAAGCACCATGTGACACATCTAGCTTAACACTGGTGTGTTTTCCCTCACATGTGGCACTTAATCTGATCCCACTCTCGTGTTCTTATCCTTAAACCCATTCAAATTGAGTAGAATTTTGGAACATTCTTAAATTCAGGAGTAATTGGGCAACCATTTTCTTTTTAAGGCAGCGGAAAAGCTTCCAAATGGAGGCAGAACTCAGAAAACTAAAATCACTGCCTTCAAATTCAAGTTGTTTTGTGCTGAGAACATTGGTACAGGATTAGGCAATTCAACCCCTCAAGCCTGTTTTGTCATTCTATTAGATCATGGCTGATCTGTACCTCAACTCCATTTACTTGCCTTTGCCCCATATCCATGAGTTAAGTTGATCTCAGATGGAGCAGTGGTGAGTGCATGACAACCATCTCACTAGGGTCTGAATCACTAGGGTAGCCAAAGGATGTGTAACGAATGGATGCTGGATGTGTTGTGGCTGAACATAGGAACAGTAGTAGGCCATTCAGCCCCTCAAGCCTGTTGCGCTAGTCTATTAAATCATGGTTGATCTGTACCTAAGAAAATGGCGGAACAGACTCAAAGAAATTGAACCTCATTTTGTCACAAATTTCTAGACACAACGATTAACCTTAATAAGAATCCTTGCATTTGATAAAATGCCTTATCACATCATTTGAGATGTCTCAAAGCGCTTCACAGGATATACTGTAAAGTGAATTTAACCATATTTTGTGGGTCAAACTATTCACTATTTACCAATCCTCTGTGCCTTTTGCAATTCAGCTCACCCCCCACCCCCACACCCCAGTTGTCTGTGGCTGAAGAAGGGAAAAATCCTGATGCAGACCCCTACGTGGTGACTCCTGCTGGAAAGCATGAGGAGGTTGCATGTAGTGAAAGGGGAGGGTTGGGGCTAGAAGTCAGGTCATGGTTGAATAGCTTACAGGCTTGTTCACGGGGAAAGTACTCAAGCTTTGAAGTATAGTATCTTTGGACAAGGGCAAAATATTGGCTGGTCTTTTTGGGAGAGCTTCTCCCCCCTCTCCTGAATTGCATCACGGAAACCTTTAACATCCACTTGAACTGCTGGGCAGGTCCTTGGCTTAACATCTCTTGTGACCTACAGCTATACAACATTGTCCCAGGGAGCCAGCTAGGAACAAGCTCAAACCTGCATCAGGAAGTGAGTTAGTTGTGGAGTCCTGTAGTGTAGTGGTTAGAGCACTCGTCTGGCAAGCGAGAGGCCCAGGTTCAATTCCGGAGCAGGGCAAAATATTGGGCAAGTTTCCTTATTCCACACGCCTCTTTCTACCTAGCAGTAAGTAGGAACCCAGTTGTTAGTCAAAGGGTGGATTGTTTTCTGAGGGTAACAATCCCTTAAAAAAATAATTAGACACTGCTGTGCGCAATGGCTGCCATATTTCGTCCACAAAATATACAGTCAATTCACCTCACAATATATTCTGTGAAGCGCTTTGAGCCGTCTCGAAGATGTGATAAAGTGCCTTTGGACATCCTCCTGACGTGAAAGGTGCTATACAAATGTAATTTTATTATTGTTGTATATGATCTGCAAGAATTGTTATTATTGTTTTTATTAAACCCACAACTTCGTGAGCTGAGAGCACAACCTAAAGAGGCAGGCGGGCAGCTACAGGAACAGTCGGGGTGTGTGGTGGGGGGGGGAGAGAGTTCAGGGAAACACGTTGGCTCCCTCGAGCTTGTAAAACGTAGAAGGCTGAAGTAAATGGATTTAATGTTGGAATCATTAGGAAGTGCTCAGTTTGTGCTGTTGACTCAGTGAGTTAATCAGTAACTTGTAGGCCTATAGCTGCTTGCAGTCAGACAAGACATGGCTTGCACTTGAGAACAATCCCTCAGTAGTTAAGGCCAAGATCAGTGTAAGCAGTTGAGTGGACCAGCTACTTGTTTGAGCGAGCAGCAGGCTTTGCTTTGCCTCCACTATCATTTTGCAGCAAGCTCGATCCCAGAAGGGGAGCGACATTTTTATATGGATTTCCTCCTAAGCAAAAGACTAAAGTCAGGAAAAGGCAAGGCAAGTGCATTGATTCTGAGGTTTGTTTGGTTGTCGGGGGGGTGAGGGGTGGTGAGAGAGAAGCTTTTCCAGGCCTCCTGGCTGGTTGTTATCTGTGAGTGTTCGCTCCTCTGACTGTTTGCTTTGCTCTGACTGTGTTCCCAACTTTCAATTCCACCGACAGGCCCTGTTTGCTTCAACTGCAGATAAACAGTGGCCTGGCTCTTGCTGTGTGGAATGGGTTCATCTCTGCAGTAATTAGTGTCTGGATCTCGCTATGGGTATAAATTATAGACCTCACATTTCATACACTGTGTATATTGTCAGAACATCTCAAACTGTTAACCGGTCATTGCTGTCAAATGTAGTGACATGGCATGGCAACCCTTTTTGCATATAACAAGGTTCCACAAACTAGTCGTGAAAGAAGTAGTGAGTTTAACGAGAGGATTATGGGATCCTGTAGCCTAATGGTTAGAGCACTCGCCTTGCAAGCGAGAGGACCTGGAATCGAAACGTTAGGTAACTTTCCTTACTCCACATGCCTCTGTTTACCAGCAGTAAGTAGTAACCTGATTGTTAGTCGATTGGCGGATTGCTGTCTGGGGGTAATAATCCCTTCAAAAAATATTGGTCACTTAATCCATGACTGCTTGTGGGACACTGCTGTGCGCAATTGGCTGCCACATTTCGCCCACAAAATATACAGTCAGTTCACTTTATAGTATATTCTGTGAAGCGTTTTGAGACGTCTCGAAGACGTGATAGGGCGCTTATCAAATTCAAGGATAGAACATACCCCAGGCCTCTCTGCAGGGAGAGCACGGTTCTGCACTTTCTCGGCTGCAAGTTAGTGCACCCCTGGACTCCACCTCCCCATTGAGCAGCAATTTATTCTCCAACACCAGTAAACAGCTCATCTTTCACCCTTCAGCATATCCTACCACCACAATTGCCTTCAGAATTCCTGCCTAGTCATTGTGGTCAACCCTCCCAATGAGTTTGTTTTTCACTGAAGTTGATTATCTTGTTCATTGGCATTTGATACGCTCTCAGTATTAAAACCTTTCTTAGATAAGCAGTGGGCCTGGGGGAATGTGGTACATTATCTGATATTAATTTCTGCCCTTTAGGGTTTTGTACTGCGTTCCTTTTTGTTGTAGAGGTCCAGGAATCCTGTTAGCCCCTCCCAAGAAACTCTAGCGGGATTGCTGAACAAAACAACAGCAGCAAAGTTGTCTGATTTTACAGGCAAGTTCCCAACTTCTCACTGCCGCTGCTATTGAAGTCGCTGAGGTCACACAAAAGAAATTCTAATGGCAAATTTAATTGTGTACTGGAACTGGCAGTATTCATGGCCAGTATTCAGCCTGTCTATCTCTACAACAAGGCTTTGAGGTGTAGACATGTCCGTAACCCTGGGAGCCAAAAGCTATCAGCTAGGGCGGCCCTACCTGCACGAGACATTTTATCTCCCCAATTTAAATAGATAAAATTGTTCATTCAAATCATACCTGTTTGTGGGAAGTCGCTATAATAATATAATAATCCTTGCATTTGTTATAGCGCCTTATCACTTCATTGCGACGTCTCAAAGTGCTTCACAGAATATCAGAACATAACATAAAAAACAGAGGGATGAGGGGATATGGGGAGAGGGCGGGTAATTAGAGTTAGGTCAGAAGATCAGCCATGATCTTATCGAATGGCGGGGCAGGGCTCGAGGGGCCGAATGGCCTACTCCTGCTCCTAATTTTTATGCTCTTATGTAACATGCTAGACGAAAAAAGACCCAAGATCCATCTAGTTCGCCTTCCATCTTCCTGGTGGTCACATGTACATATGTCCCAAACTCCCTATGTGCTATATCCCATAATGTTATTTCCTAAAAGAAAACTATCTAATCTGTGTTCGAAAGAATCAACATTTCCTGCTTCAACCGTCTCCCCAGGGAGCCTGTTCCACAGGGTCACAGTTCGCTCACTGAAATAGTGTTTGTGTAGAGTTGTTCTGAATTTACTCCCCTAGAATATACTGTAAAGTGAATTGACTATATTTGTGGGTGAAACACAGCATCCATTTGCACACAGCAATGTCCCACAAACAGTCGTGGATTGAGTGACCAAATTATTAAACTTTTAAAAAACAATTTGAGGGATTATTACCCCCGGAAAGTAATCCGCCAATCAACTAATACGCAGGTTCCTACTTGCTGCTAGGTAAACAGAGGCGTGTGGAGTAAGGAAACTTTCTTGAGGTTTCATCCTCTCGTTTGCGAACCTCTACACTACAACAACAACAAGATTGCTACAAGACATTGTGCGCAAATTAGCTGCCACGTTTGCCTACCAAGTACACAATCACTACACTTTATAGTAAATCCTGTGAAGCGCTTTGAAATGTCTCAGTGATGTGATAAGGCGATGTATCAAATGCTTGATTTTTATAATTTGCATATGCATATTGATTTGATGAGTTAAATGAGAGGATTTTTTTTAAAAGAAAAAATATTCTGGAAAGTGCATATATTTGGACATCAAGAAAAGGTACATCGGGTTCAGCTGTATTGTCACCACAGTTGAATAACGAGGTTGTTTGTCGATTGGCAAATTGCTTTCTGGGAGTAATAATCCTTTCAAAAAAAATAATAATTTGATCACTCAAAACACGACTGTTTGTGAAATACTGCTCTGTGCAATTGGCTGTCGCGTTTCACCCACAAATTATACAGTCAATTCACTTTACAGTATATTCTGTGAAGCGATTTGATATGGTGCCATATCAAACAGGATTATTCTTATTATGCTTGTTTGAGACCCAACCCTTGGGCCGAATATCTCTGGTAAAGCGTAGGGCACAAAGCAATTATTTGTGGGTTGGGAGAAATCAGCAGTGATTGTCATTCCTCTCTGACCGCAGTGCTCACTGATCTGTCAGCTGGTGCCTTCTTTTTCTACCTAAAATAAGATAGAACCCTTCAGCCTGGAAAAGACACCCGACAGAGGAAGTGTTGTGGCCTCCAATCAGATTGGCGCCTTTGGTCACCTTCCTCCCCCTCCCTCCGGCTCGGCCCCGGGATCCGTTACTGTGAAGCCTTGTGAGACACCGTCCGGCGTGGAGGGCGTTATATAAATCCAAGTTGTTGTTGTTTATTCTGGACAAGCTGAAGCAGCCTGTCATGATCTAAATTGTCTTTCCCCTTTAGAATCTTAAAAACAGCAAGTTCCTTAAGGATCCTCGGATGCAGTCTATCCGGCCCCTGAGATTTATTTACCTTAAGTTTGCTCAGCTGTTTAGCCACCACTCTGGTATATGAATAGTGTCACAATTTTCCTCTGCGACATCCTTTTCTAGTTCTCTTTCCAAATAGGTTACCCACCTCCTCCTCAGTAAAGGCTGATGCAAAAAACTTATTTTGTACTATTGCAGCCTGTGCAACATTATTTGTCATGTCCTCTCCCGAACACACCTTCAGTGGCCCTACTCTATTACTTGCTTTCTTTTTCTCTTGATGTAACTGAAAAACGTTTTGTTATTATCCTTCACATTGTTTGCCATGTTCAATTCAAAATTTTTCTTTGCCGTTCTGATGCCTTTTTTACAGTCCTGGCAAGCCTTCTGGTATCAAATACAACTTAATTCTGTGCCATTTTCCTTCGTGGCCTTGAATGACTTTTTCCTCTTTGAGCTGCTTTGTAACCAGTCAGGAGTGCCTTTAAGCTTGGTACCTTTGTTTTGCATGGGTACACATTGTTTCATTGCCTTCACGATCACCTCCTTGAAGGAACTCCATAGGTCTTCCACTTCTTTCTTACCCCCGACTCCGTCTGCAGCAGCCTCCATGGCTGCTGGCTTTGGCTAACTCATAGACAGTGAATGTCTCTGGTGTTCCGCTGGAAATCCCAGCTCTGCTTGAGACATGAAAAGACATGGACAACAGCTGGAAAGTGGACTACTAGCACTCAAGTGCTCTGGGATGCTACCCTAGGTGAGGGACGCGATATAAATGCAAGTTGTTGTTGGGACTAATAAGAGGCTGATTTTGAAAAGGCAGTGAGGGGCATGATAATAATAATATATATAATAATAATCCTTGCATTTGATAGAGCGCTTTTCACGTCTTCTCGACATCTCAAAGCACCTCACAGAATAGACTGTATAGTGAATTTACCGTATATTTGTGGGCGAAATGCAGCAGCCAATTGCGCACAGCAGTGTCCCACAAACAGTCGTGGATTGTAAATGATCAATTTATTGTTTTGTTTTGGAGGGATTATTATTAGGCTCTGTGTGGAGTAAGGAAACTTGTCCAAGGTTTCGCCCTGACCTGCCGGGAATTGAACCCAGGTGTCTCGCTTGCAAGGCGAGTCTCTAACCACTGAGCTACAGGACTCCACATGATGGGCGATAAACTTGCCCGCTTTTATGCTGTAATTACAATACAAAATTACATTTGTGTGGCGCCTTTCACGCCGGGAGGACGTCTCAAGGCGCTGTCTATTTCAGGACAATGGAGTCCTTTAGCGCAGTTTTAGTGCGCTCACATCTCAAGCGAGGGCCATGGGTTCAATTCCCAGGGAGAAACCTTAGGCAAGTTTCCTTACTCTGCACGCCTCTTGTTTTACCAGCAGTAAATAGGAACCCAGTTATTAGTCGATTGGCAGATCTCTTTCTGGGGGTAATAAATTGTTCTCTCAGCCCACGACTGTTTGTGGGACACTACTGTTCGCAATTGGCTGCCAATGTTTCGCCCGCAAAATAGACTGTCAATTTACAGCGCCTTGGCACGTCCTCCCGACATGAAAGGTGCTCTGTAAATGTAATTTTGTTGTTGTTGTTTACAGTATAATCTGTGAAACGCTTTGATACCTCAATGGCTTGATAAGGTGCTATATCAAATGCAAGCATTATTATTATTATTGTGTTCCATATCATCTGTGTAAAGAACTTAAAGAACATCATCAGCGTGAAAGGCTGTCTTTAGTGCAAGATGATTTGTGGTGTTTCTGTGAGAGCTGACTGGACCAAATGCCCTTGAGTCATTCATAGTCTCAGCTTGTCTCTTCCCACGTGAAGTCTTGCATTCTAGTTGCATCCCTTAGGCAAGTTTTCTTGCTCCACACGCCTCTATTTACCTAACAGAAAGTAGGAACCCAGTTGTTAGTCAATTGGCGGGACGCTTTCTGTGGTAATAATGCCTGGGGAAAAAAAATTTGGTTGCACATTTCACTATTGTTTGCGGGACACTGCTGTGCGTAATTGGCTGCCATATTTCGCCCACAAAATACAGTCATTCCACTTTACAGTATATTCTGTGAAGCTCTTTGAGACATCTTAACAACATGATAAGGCGCTGTATCAAATGCAAGGATCATTATTATTATCCCTGAAGTTCTGTACATCAGAACAAGCTCTTCAGTTCAGCCCAGTGGCTTTTCTGTAATTTGTCCATTTGCTTATATTCTGAGGCCTTTTACGACAGGTGGGAGGGGTTAAGGCTGTTTGATAAACATTTGGGACTCCCCACCCAAGGCTCTGGTGAGACAATTGGTCTCAAATTCCACACTGTCTGAGGATGTCTCATCACAGCCTTGTGCAAACGAGCTGGGAGAAATTTGTCAGGGTTTCAGTTCGACAACGGGATGAGCATTTCAAGTGGGCGATCCACTCCTTGATCCCACAGAAACCTGCAGCTGATACAGGAGGTGACAGGGGATACAACAACAAGATTACATTTGTATAGCGCCTTTCACGTCGGGAGGACGTCCCAAAGCGCTGGACAGAGTACAGCATTTCAACAACAACAAGCATTTATATAACACCCCTACCTCACGCAGAGTGCTTTGTGCACTTCTATATAGTGCCTTTCAATCAAGAGGTTAAATCAAAGGGCTTCATAGGATTTTACCTGTAAAGTGTAGTGACAGCGTATTTTAAGGGGTGAACAAGGAAGCTAATCTGAGTACGTCAATATCCTGCAAACAGGCATGAAGTGAATACCCAATTTTATCTGGGGAATTATTGGCCAGGACAGCAGGAGAAATATTATTTTCTGAACAGTCATTGGATCATTAACATCCACCTGAACAGGCACCAAAATGGGACAAAGGCGAGTAATTAGAGTTGAGGTACAGATCAGCTTTGATAGAATAGCTCTAAAAGAATGACGGAACAGACTCCAGGGACTGAATAGCCTCCTCCTGTTCCTAGATGGAACCTCATTTAACGTCAAGCTGATCTGCTGGGGGAGTGGAGCCAGGCGAGGTTGGACATCTCGAAACATTTCACAAATAAAGGTGTTAGCCTGGCTCGGACGGTAGCTCTCTCACCTTGTGACTGTGGGTTGAGGCCTGATGTTTGGGAATCTGAGCTCACAGTCTTGGCGGAGGCTCAGATGTAGTACTGTGGATGTGCTGCATTGTTGGAGGTGTTGTCCTTCGGATGAGATGTTAAACTGAGGTCAACATTTTGCCAACATCAGGGTTCCATAAACAATCGTGGGGTGAATAACCAATCAATCGGGAGCCTTGTTGGCCGGGAAACTGGGAGAAACTCCCATCTCTTTGCCAGCAGCTGCCTGCCAGCGCCTTGGGACGTCCTCCTGACGTGAAAGGCGCTTTATAAATGGAATCTTGTTGTTGTTGTTGTTGTTCACTTGGATCTGTAACAACAACAACAACAACAAGATTCCATTTATAAAGCGCCTTTCACGTCAGGAGGACGTCCCAAGGCGCTGCACAGTTGGGTCATGACCCGAGCATTGGGGGAAATGGTCAGGGGAGGGGAGGGAGCGAGGGGGGGGAAATGGTCAGGGTGAGGGGAGGGATGGGAGGGAGCGAGAAGGGGGAAGAGAGTCGAGAGGGGAGCTGAAGGCTCGGTCAAAGAGAAAGGTTTTGAGACCGGCCTTGAAGGAGGAGAGGGAGGAAGCGGCGAAGGCACTGGGGGATAGAGTTCCAGAGCCTCGGGGCTGAGAGGCTGAAGGCCCGACCACCGATGGTAGGGTGATTGGGGCGGGGGACGTGGAGCAGACAACGGAGGGTACGGGCAGGTAGGTAGGGGGATAGTAGGTTGGAGAGGTAGGAGGGAGCGAGGCCGTGAATGGCCTTGTAGGTGAGGATGAGGATCTTGAAATCAATCCTCTGGGGGATGGGGAGCCAGTGGAGGCGAGCGAGGGTGGGAGTGATGTGGTCCAGAAGCCTCGTGCGGGACACTACACGAGCTGCAGAGTTCTGAATGACCTGCAGCTTGTGGAGGGAGGTGGCGGGAAGGCCGACGAGGAGAGAGTTCCCATAGTCCAGCCTTGAGGTGACAAAGGCGTGGACCAGGGTTTCAGCAGCGTGAGGGGTGAGGTAATGAGCCATCTGGACGGGCAGAGGGCACTTCAACATCTCGTTTGAAGGACAGTGAAGTACCTTCAATGGTTCATTAAGCGATTCAGTACAGAAATTCAGAGTTAGAGTCCTGTAGCTTAGTGATTAGCAAGTGAGAATGAGAGGACCTGGGTTCGATTCCCGGCCGGCAGAGTGAAACGTTGGGCAAGTTTCCTTACACCACACGCCTCTGTTTACTGACCAGTAACTAGGGACCTGGCTGTTAGTCAATTGGCGAATTAGTCGTTAAACCAAGTTCCCGTCTGTCTGTTCAGGTGGTAGTTAAGATCTCATGGCGCTATTTGAAAAGTGAAGGGAGGTTGGCCAACTATCTTCCCCAAAAAAATGGTCACTCACTCCATGGCTGTTTGTGGGACAATACGGTACGCAAACTGGCTGTCTTGTTTCGCCCACAAAATACAATTTACAGCATATTGTTTTGATGTCTCAATGACGTGGTAAGGCGCTATATCAAATGCAAGGATTATTTTTATTATGGTGAAAAGTCAGAGAAATGGGATTAAAAGATCTGCCATGATCTAATAAACTGGTGGAACAGACTCGATTGGCTGAATGGCTTATGCTTCTGAGAATGTTGGAAGGTGAACTGGATGGACCTGGATCTTTCTCCTAACAATTCTTATGTTGTGATTATTGTTCCCTTCAGCCTGAGCAGGAGGTGGCTGCCCCACACCCGCCGAGGGTTGAGGAGGATGATGGCGACTTGAACAAGACCCTGGGTGTGGAGAGATTTGATGATCTGCTGCACGATACACACTCTCGCGCTGTGGATGAAGTCCGGCGGATCTACAATGAGGCAGATTTTGAATGTGAGCCATTTACTGCTACCTACAGCCTTGATGTTATTCTGCTAATTCCCCGCCGCACCAGACTGCACTCACTCCCAGTGCCTCAAACTTCAAGATTCAAACCCCTCCCCACCTCTGCAGTCTCCTCCAGCTGTATTCTCCCTCTTGTACTCCTTCTTCCACTCTGGTCTACTGCTGGGTTCTCATTCCTCTATTCCACCAACGGTGGCCAGTTTTCAGCCCATATAGAGTGGAGTCCTGTAGAGTATTGGTTAGAGTGCTCACCTCACAAGCAAGAGGATCTGGGTTCAATTCCCAGGTGGAGTGAAACCTTAGACAAGTTTCCTTACTCCACACGCTTCTGTTTACCTGGCAGTAAGTAGGAACCCGGTTATTAGTGATTGACAGATTGCTTTTCCGGGCGTAATAATCCCTTCAAAAGAATAATAAATAAATGAATAAATAAATGAATAAACATACTAATTTGGTCACTCTATCCAAAACTGTTGGCAGAACACTGCTGTGCGAAACTGGCTGCTTGATTCACCCACAAAATATAATCGATTTTATATATCCGTCTGTTTCACATTAGAAATCAAGGCATGCTCATTCACTGAATATTAAGAATAATATAATAATCCCTGATTTGATATAGCACCTTATCCCGTCTCTGTGAATTGTCTGAACAATGTGATAAGACGCTACATCAAATGCAAGGATTATGATGATATATTCTGTGGGCCCCAATTTCTAATGTGAAACAGATGGAACCTGCTCCTGTTTCTCTGCGTGTAACCCAGAGCCTGTGCTTCTTTCTCCACTAAGACCATCGGCAGTCATCCCATCACACCCACCACCCTCTCTCCACACACATGCCATCCGGCGCTCGCAGGAACAAGCCCGTCAAAAAGAAATGCAAGAAGCGAGCCTCGTCCTCGTCTGGGGCTCCCACCATCGACGAAGGTGAGGAGGAGGAGGAGCAGTGCGACGGGGCACAGGAGGCAGAGGTGGGACAGACCCCAGACTCCACCAACTCCGAGCTCGACTTGGCCGTTGAGGTGAGGACCTTCGATTACATCAGAATCAGGCTTGTCGGTGGGGAAAAACTAGAGGAGGGTAGCCGAGTTTTTGTTACACTAACTACAGGATGTCCACAAAGTCCTGTGACCTCCTCAGTTATAATTATGAGGAGGCCTGTAGCTTAGTGGTGAGAGGGCCTGCGTTCCATTTCCGTCAGGGCAAAATGTTTGGCAAGTTTCCTTACTCCACATTTCTCTGTTTACCGAGGAGTAAGTAGCTTGTTAGTCGATCGGCGGATCACTTTTCCGGGGATAATAATCCCTCAAAAAAAACAATAATAATTTTGTCACTCAATCCACGACTGTTTGTGGACAGTCTTGTGCGCAATTAGCTGCCATATTTTGCCCACAAAACATACAGTCAATTTACTGTATATTCTGTGAAGCGCTTTGAGACATGTTGAGGGTAGGAGGGGACTGAAGACGTGGTCAAAAATAATAATAATTATCATTGCGTTTGGTATAGTGCTTTTCACGTCTTCTAGACGCGATAAGGTGCTATATCAGAAGGACGCCTCAGTAGAGCTTTGCGCAGGGAGGGTAGACTGGGTGGGGGGGGCTGTTAATTGTGTTGGGCCAGTGTCCCCTTCCCCTTTGGCACTTGAGGATGATCACCACTAAACAAGGTTATTAAGGTTGTCTCTCCAGGAGTTTTCAGCCCTGTTTCAGCCTCATGCGTCACCCATCAATACGGTCAAATCATTGATTTATTTATGTACATAGATGTCAAATTACCTTCTTGTAGTTAAGCGGGGTTTCCTTGGAACTGAACTGGCTCCAAGATATTTTTGGCAACAGTATGTTAGAATCAAGCCCATCCTCTGTGCCGATCTCTAGTCTAGTTCCTGAGGACTCAGCTATTCGATAATAGCTTTCAAAAGGAAATTGGATAGCTACTTAAAAAGGAAGAATTTGCAGGGCTATGGGATGAGAGCGGGAGAGTGGGACTAGTTGGTAGCTCTTTCAAAGAGCTGGTATATAGGCATGATGGCCCGAATGGCCTCCTTCTGTGCTGTAAGCTTCTATGAGTCAAGTGATTTCACCATGTTCACCCATCTCCAAGAAATTAGCGCACTCATCAGTGACCCAGTTTGTCCATCTGCCTGGTTGTAGTTCTTCGTCTCTGATGAAGATGCGGAGAGTGACTCAGCCCAGTTGAAATCTACCGACCACAGCCCCAAGCACCCAGCCATGGGGATCACATCAGTGGAGGTGCCTGGGCCGAGTGGGATCCATAGCTTTATCAGACAGAAGGACCCTGACATGGTGGGGTGAGTATCACTGTGAGGCGCTTGAAAATCAAAAGAATTCTTAGATGATGAAATTCCAGCCCGCCCGAGACTCTATCCTATATAAATGCAAGTTATTGTTGTGAAAATAGAAATGTGGAAGGAATTGTTTGCAGGATAGACTGATGTCTCCTCTTGGCTGAGCTCACATCTTCTGGAACTCTATCCCTGAATCCCTCCCCTACCTCCTTCAAGAGAGTCTTAAGACCTTCCTCTCAGCCACACTCCTACCCCCACCCTTGCCCTTCAAAATCGCAACTGGGATGCAAACCCCTTAACTGTCCAGCATCCTGGGACGTCCTTCGAACATGTAAGGTGATGTGTAAATTGAATTTGTTGTTGTTATTGACTCGGACGCTGTTTATTTGAAAAGCAGTCTGTTTGGCAGTAATTTCTGCACAGCTCTGTGAGACATTTTGATGTGAAAATGTGAGTTCTTAATACTGTTTACTTTGACATTTGCTGGCCACCGCGGTGTACAACAACAAATTAACAACAATTTGTTGTTTCACGTCGGGAGGACGTCCCAGGGTACTGGACAGTCAACAATTTGGCCCTGAGCTGGGGGTTGGGATCAGGATGGGTTGAGGTCAGGGAGAGTGGGGTTAGGAGAATGACCGAAGGCGCAGTCGAAGCAGAGAGTCTTGAGACAAGCTTTGACGGAGACAAGGGAGGGAGCGAGGTGAAGGGACTGTGGGATGGGGTTTCAAAGGCACAGAAGCTGAAAGCCCGACTTCCAATGGTGGCGTGGGCCGGGCGCGGGAATGGGGGCAGGCCGGAGGGAGCAAACGGACAGGTCATTAAGGGATTACCAGGTCATAGAGGTAGGGAGGAGCAAGGCCATGGAAGGTACCAAGGCTGTGTGCGACTCAGTGCCATACGGTGTGACTCTTCCCGCAGGGACGAGGAAGCTGATGTGATTGTGGAGGTGGGGGAAAGCCGGGCGCTGTACAAGACACCACTGGCACATCGCAGCAGCTATGATCTGAAGGAGAGACGGAGGATCGGCAGCATGACATTGATACAGGAGGCAAAGTACCAGCAGGTACCCACAGACGAGCTGGAAGCTGAGATGCTGGCAGTGGCTGACCTGGATGACATGAAAAGTAAGTGCACATGGAGTGTAGTGAAAAGAGAGTTCACCTCGCAAGCGAGAGGACCCAGGTTTGATTCCCGGGCAGGGCACAACCTTAGACAAGCTTGCCGGGTAGAATGATGGCGCTATATAAATGTAAGTATGCTTTATATTGCATGGTTTATGATGCTTGGTGCAGGATTGATCACTTGCAAAAGTATACGGTGCGTCCTGTAGTGTATTAGTTAGCACGATTGCCACGCAAGTGAGAGGTTTGATTCCTGGGTGGAGCAAGACCTTAGGCAAGTTTCCTCACTCCACACGCCTCTGTTTACCTAGCAGTAGTAGGAACCCTGTTGTTCATCGATTTGCGGATCGCTTTCCAGGGATAATAATCTCTTCAAAAAAAATAATAATTTGGTCACTCAATCCATGATTCTTTGTGGGACACTGCTGCCACATTTCACCCACAAAATATACAGTCAATTGATTTTACAGTATATTCTGTGAAGCAATTTCAGACGTTTCGAAGATTTAATAAGGCGCTATATCAAATGTGAGGATTATTATTGTTTCTTTCTCTCATTCTATTTCCTTCGCTCTTTCCTTATTGTGTCTGTCTGTGTAGTTCTCCCTGTTCCCCCCCACTCATTACCCGTTCTCTCTGGTTTGGTAACCAGTCTAACCTGACTGACACCTTCATTAACCCTGCGTGGAATTCAGCCCCAAACCCTATTGCACTGTGTATAAAAGGTAGGGGAAGAGTTGGGGATTGGAGAGTTGAGAAGTTCTCAAAGAGTTAACTTTTTGATGGCTTTGCAACACCTGTGGGTTCTTTTATCATTCACTGTCCTTAATGTAGTAAATACTGAGCTACAAAAGGCTTGGTTGGTGTCAGTGCAGACTTGCTCCTGGGCTGACTGACCACCGGCCCACTCCTGGGTTTGGCTGACCTGTGAGTCTGTCGTCTCTGAGTCTCTACCTTACGACTTCCTCGCCTGCGGACCCTGATGTCTACTGAAAATCCAGGTGACCACTGCCCTGCTAATTGGCACAGCATTTCCTAACTTTCTGTCTCTCATTCTGGGCCATTTCGCTCTGGCCATTTCAACCAGCTTACTCCCCTATCCACTACCTGTTGCCTCGGCTCAGCTGACTCCAACTTCCTGCTTGTCCCTCGTGGCCTCCATTCCACCATCAGCCACTACACCCCAAAACTCTGGAACACTCTCCCTCTATCTCTCCATCTTGCTCTCTTGCTCTGTGTCCTTCCCCATCTTTATGTCACACCTGAAGATCTTCCTCTTCGACCATGCCTACGGTCAACTCCCCCTCCCCCCGACTCGGAGTTGTGCTCTGCCACTGGCAAGCGCTCTGAAATGCTGCACCCTGTAAACACAAGTTGTTGTTGCACAGCAATGATGGGGATAACTGGGCAGGACGGAGGTGACCAAGGCATGGTCGATGAATTAGGTCCTAGAATGAGTTGTTGATTCCCAGCTTCGCTCCTTCCTCACCTGCCGCTCCCTTCACAAATCCCTCCAATCGGATTTCCGTGCTACCCACAGCACAGAAACAGCCCCGGTCAGTGACAAATGACATTCTGTCCATATGTGACCAGGGCTTCCTCTGCCTCTCGTCCTCTCTGCTGCTTTCAACACCGTCAACCATTCTATCCACACCCACCACCTCCCCTCTCACCTCAACCTTCACGACTCTGTCCTTGACTGGTTCAGATCATACCTCTCACACCACCTCCACTTCATCTCCACAAATGTGGGCGTTCCTCAGGGCTCTGTCCTTGGTCCCCTCCTTCTCAATATCTATATGCTCCGTTTGGGTGACATCATCTGCAGACATGGGGTGAACTTCCACATGTATGCGGATGACACCCAACTCTACCTCTCCGCCTACACCCTTGACTCCAGGACCGCTGCTGTGCTGACATAATATCTGTCAACTATCCTTTCTATAGCCTCCCCAACTCCTCCTTCCATAGACTGCAGATCATCCAGTACTCTGCAGCCCGAGTCCTCTCCCGCACCAGGCTCCGTGACCCTATCACCCCCATCATCGCCGTCTCCACTGGCTTCCCATCACACAGAGGATACAGTTCAAGATCCTGGTCCTCACCTTCAAAGCCCTCCATGGTCTTGCTCCCCCCACCATGCCGGGCGAGCCTTCTGCCACTCTGCCCCCACCCTCTAGAACTCAGTCCCTCTGCCTCGCCCCCCTCCCTTGCCTCCTTCAAGACCCTCCTCTTTGACCGTGCTTTCGATCGCCCTGCTTCCCCCCCGTCCTCCATCCTCCTTAATCCCGACCCTTAGCTCGGGTCCGAAACTCTGACTGTCCAGCACCTTGGGACATACTCCCGATGTGAAAGGCGCTCTACAAATTTTGTTGTTGTTGTGCTTAAGCAGGTTTGAAGGCAGTTAGGGAAGGGTCACCCGCTACCTACTCCCTGATCCCCCACCGCCAAGCCTCAATCTCCCGCCTCCTGGCCCCAGTCCCCGACCCTGGGTCTCCCGGCACCCAGTCTCCCCTCCCTCCACCTGTACCAAACTACAGTGGCTGCACCAGAGACTAAGATACAGCACTGCACTAGTGTATTAGTTAGAGCACTGGCCTTGCAAGCGAGAGGACGCAGGATCAATGCCCAGGCAGGGCGAAATGTTGGGCAAGTTTCCTTACTCCACAAGCCTCTGTTTACCTAGCTGTAAGTAGGAACCCGTTTGTTAGTTGATTGGTGGATCACTTTTCTTTGCTGTTCTCTCATTTTCTTGTTTTCTCTCTCTCTCTCTGTCATTAACGTTCTCTATCTGAGAAGTTCAATTTCTCACTCTGTGGCTATCTTGCTTTCTCTCACATGTTCTGCATTACAATCAATTCACTTTACAGTATAGTCTGTGAAGCGCTTTGAGACTTCTAGAACACGTGAAAAGTGCTATATCAAATGCAAGGATTATTATTACAATATACTATATACCACTTTTCTCTCTATGTGATATTCTTCTACTCTCGTTTGCTCTGTTTCTCAGTTTACCTCTTCCTCAAACCTGCTCCTCAGGACTACATAGGATCGCTTTTCCGGGGGTAATAGCCCTTTTAAAAAATAATGTCTCTCAATCCACAACTGTTTGAGACACTGCTGTGCGCAATTGGCTGCTGCGTTTCACCCAGAAAAATATAGTCAATTCCCTTTACAGTGTATTCTGTGAAGTGCTTTGAGACATCTCGAAGACATGATAAGGCGCTAAATGAAATGAAAGTATTATTAATAATATTACTTATCTGCACAGGTCATCGATTTGAGGATGTCCCTGGTGTTCGTAGGCACTTGGTGAGAAAAAGCAACAAGATTCCATGTGGGCGCAGCGGGAAGGACCAGTTGGAGGTTGTGAAGGCCAAGAAACCAGCTCGCCAAACCCATGAGGTAACCTGAAATTCTGCTTTTAAACTCCAGATCACATTAATGCTACTGATGCCTTTATTTATCTTCATTGTTAAGCAGTTTTGGGGCGGCTGTTTCCCAGCACTGGCTGTGAGCAGCCTGGATTGTCCAGTTACATGGTTTAAGGCCCTAGAAGGGCAGACCAGTCACTGGGGGCGGGGACTCATCAAACTCAGCTCCTGTTAACCCTGCAAACCAAAGCCCTAACAGGTAGAGTGGTCCTGGACAAGCAGCGGGAAAGCTGGCCAGACAGTGATATCAAAGGCAAGCTGTGTGGTTTTAGCTGGTTAGACTCTAGCAGTTACCCCAACACACACTCTGGGGCCCCCCCCCAAGCCTTGGCTCTTGCCAACCTGCGCCTAAAACATTCCGGAATTAGGTAAGTAGGATGAATCCCTCCAGGGAGAGAGAGAGAGAGAACATTCCATTCCAACAATCTCTCTCTGGGATTTCCATGTGTAGGTGGGATGTATGGAAATCTCAGCGTGGTTTGGAGACTCTTAAGCAGATGATGGGTTTCAGATATCTAGCTGACCCCTCCCTCCCCCCCAAAATGTTTAATAATTTTTATATGGTTTGAAATATATAATACTGTGTATACATATTTGAAATATAAAAATAAATATATAGATTGTGCAGTTATATAGTTTAATAATTTTTTTTATATATGGTTTGAAATGGGAGTTGGATTTATGTTAAGTATTTATAGGGTTGAAATTTGATGTAATCTATGAGACGCAGATTGGAGGCAGATCAATCCTGGTGTTTCGTTGCACTGGATTAGCTGTCTAAATGAAGAGCCAGGCTGAGGGGTGGATTTTCCTGCTGTTTGACCAGCGTGAATTCCATAGAATCCTGACTTTCCCAGATCAGGATAATATTTCCACATCGAGGTAGTAACGGACGGCCAAGGGAGGAAGTGGAGGCAAGCTGTGGAGTCCTGTAGCTCAGTGGTTAGAGCACTCGCCTCTCAAGTGAAAGACCTGGGTTCGATTCTGGGCACAACGAAACCTTAGGCAAGTTTCCTTACTCCACCGCCTCTGTTTACCTAGCAGTAAATTGTTAGGTCAATTGGCAGGTTGCTTTCCGGGAGTAAACCTCAAAAAAAAATTGCTTACTCAACCCACCACTGTTTGTGTGACACTGCTGTCCGCAATTGGCTGCCGCGTTTCACCCTCAAATGTACAGTGAAATCACTTTACAGTGTATCCTGTGAAGCGCTTTGAGACGTCTCGAAGACGTGATAAGGTGCTGTATCAAATGTAAGTATTATTAAGTAGTGGTGTTGAGGGGAGCAATGGGCTGTGGTGTTGAGGAGGGTCTGATGGGTAGTGATTGTCGCTTTACCTCGGCCCTCCCGCAGGTGTTTGTGGAGCTGAACGAGTTATTCATGGACAAGAGCCACGAGATGCAGTGGAAGGAGACGGCGAGATGGATCAAATTTGAGGAGGATGTGGAGGCGGAAACTGATCGCTGGGGAAAGCCTCACGTGGCTTCCCTCAGCTTCCGCAGCCTGCTGGAGCTCAGGAAGACCATCGCTCAAGGTAGGTTCCAAATAAGATACAGCTCAACATTGACTGTGTTCTTCAGAAACTATTCCAACACACTCCTGTCCCTGACGAACATTCTGGAGATTATTTTGGTAGTGGAGATTGTTAAAGGACTTTTCTGCCCCTTTTGGTTGTTCGCAGAATGTGTTTTTTCCCCTCGAGCCACCGAGGTGCAGTGTTGACATGTGCTGTGTGTGTGTGTGGTGTGAGCTGGCGGCCTCACCAGTTTGGTACCTCAGTGTAGTCGGGGGCTGAAGTGGTCGCAATCACCTCTGCTGAGACTTTACTCTTGTAATGTATCCATGAGCAGCTCGAAGTCACCGTGATGCTTCCACAATGACCTCAAGGGAGTCCGTCCTCACATAAGCAGGTCTTTGTTTGATGTCCTGTAGCTCAGTGGTTAGAGCACTCATCTCGCAAGTGAGGGGATCTGGGTTCAATTCCTGGACAGGGTGAAACTTTAGTCAAGTTTCCTTATTCCACACGCTTCTGTTTACTTAGCAGTAAATAGGAACCCAGTTGTTAGTCAATTGGCGGATCACATTCGGAAGCCAATAATCCCTTCAAAAATAATTGTTCACTTCATCCATGAATGTTTGTGGTACACTGCTGTGTACAATTGGCTGCTGCGTTTCATCCACAAAACATACAGTTAATTCACTTTACAGTATGTTCTGTGAAGTGCTTTGAGACGTCTTAGAGACGTGATCAAATGCAAGGATTATTATTATTTCCAGGCAGTCTGTGGAGCCTGTATAAACCTGCAGAGTGATAAAACACAATGTGTAAAAGTGCACTTGATATTATACTGGAGCTCGGAAACGGAGCACTGGGGGTGGGGGTGAAACCCAGATAAAGATCAGAGGAATGCAGACGTCCCTGTTAGTGAATGAGGTCCTCGGGCAGGCTCCTCGCATGACAATGTGGCTGAACCATTATCAGGTAATTCTGGATTATAACATGAACTCTTCACTTCAAATGAAGCGCCTTTTGGGTGATTGTGCAGCAGGATCTGTCCTCTTCACACTAACACTCCAGCCCAGGGCACAGGTGGCAATTACCACTACTACTATTACTGGCATATAGCTCACAGCAAGGTCTGCCTTCCCACAGCTAGTGGCCAGGACACGAAACATACTCACTCCCTTTTCCAATAGTGTCCCTGGATCTTTAACATCCTCCTGAAGATGAACAAAAATTTGGCACTTATACTGCCTTGGAGTCCTGTAGCTCGGCGGTTAGAGCACTTGCCTCGCAACTGAGAGGACTCAGGTTCGATTCCCAGGCAGGGCGAAACCTTAAGCAAACTTCCTTACTCCACACTCCTCTGTTTACCAGCAGTAAATAGGAACCGGTTGTTAGTTGATTGGCGGATCGCTTTTCTAGGGTGATAATCCCTTCAAAAAAACTAATAATAATTTGGTCAATCAATCCAGACTGTTTGTGGAACACTGCTGTGCACGATTGGCTGCCGTGTTTCACCCTCAAAATACATAAATCAATTCACTTTACAGTACTGTATATTCTGTGAAGCTCTTTGAGGCATTTTGAAGAAGTGATACGGTGCTATATCAAATGCAAGGATTATTATATATCTGCTTACATAGGATTAAACTTCTCCAAACTTTTACAACAATGAATTACATTTAAACAGCACCTTTCAGATCGGGAGAATGTCCCAAGGCTCTGGACAGTCAGGGATTTATAATATAAATAATAATCCTTGCATTTCATATAGCGTTTTTCACATCTTCTCGACGTCTCAAAGCCCTTCACAGAATATGCTGCAAAGTGAATTGACTGTATATTTGTGGGTGAAGAGCAGCAGCCAATTGCGCACAGCAATGTCCCACAAACAATCGTGGATTGAAAATGACCAATTTATTATTTTTTGTTTTTTTTGGAGGGGTTATTATTAGGCTCTGTGTGGAGTAAGGAAACTTGCCCAAGGTTTCGCCTGGAATTGAACCCAGGTGTCTCGCTTGCAAGGCGAGTGCTCTAACCACTGAGCTACAGGACTCCAAGCTGGGAGTTGGGATCAGGACGGGTGAAGTGCAGGGTGAGTGGGCGTAGGAGGGTGGCCGAAGGCGGGGTCGAAGAGAAAGGTCTTGAGACGGGCCTTGAAGATGGCAAGGGAGGAGGTGAGGCGAAGGGACTGTGGGATGGAGTTCCAGAGGGTGGGGTCAGAGAGCTGAAGGCCTGAATGCCAATGGCGGGGCGGGCAGAACGGTGGACATGGAGCAGGCTAAGATGGAGTGGTAGCTCAGGTGGGATAGGAAGGGCAGGAGGGAGATAGCCGAGGGCACAGTCAAACACAGAAGTTTTTAAGACCGGTTTTGAAAGAGGACCTGTGTTCAATTCCTGGGCAGGGCGAAACATTGGGCAAGTTTCCTCACTTCACAAGCCTCTGTTTAGCTAGCAGTAAGTAGCAACCCGGTTGTTAATCGATTGGCGGATCACTTTCCAGGGATAATAATCCCTTAAAAATAATAATAATAATGATTTGGTCAGTCAATCCACGACTGTTCATGGGGCACTGCTGTGCATAATTGGCTGCTGCATTTCGCCCACAGAACATACAGTCAGTTCACTTTACAGTGTATCCTTTGAGACGTCTCGAAGATGTGACAAGGCGCTATATGAAATGCAAGGATTATTATTATTGGTGTAACTCTTGCCTTGGTGTAGGTGCCGTGCTGCTAGACCTGGACCAGAAGACTCTGCCAGGAATTTCCCACCAGGTGGTGGAGCAGATGATCATCTCAGACCAGATCAAGGCAGAGGATCGAGCCAACGTGTTGCGTGCACTCCTGCTCAAACACAGGTGAGGCCGGGGAGAGAAACCGACCAACCGTCCATCTGACCAAGCTTCCTGGCTTCTCGTTTAACTCGGTCTTTAAGATTCTAAAGGGCGTAGACAATATCCCAGTGTGAAGGACGCTGTGTAAATGTTATTTGTTGTTGTTGTGTTTGTCCCAACTCTCTTGCGATCTGGTGACTCTTGTTGTCTTTTACAGCCACCCCAGACAAGATAAGGACTTCTCATTTCCGCACAACATCTCCACGGCAAGCCTGGGCTCCATGATAACTCACAGCATGAACCACATCGCACCCACATCCGATCAGTCGGTCACCCAACCACTGATGGAGCAGAATCCTGAGAAGGAGATCAAAATCACCCTGGATTCCACAGAGGTAAGCAGTGCTCCCATCTCGGAATGCATAATCATAATAATAATAATAATCCTTGCATTTGATATAGCGCCTTATCACATCTTCGAGACGTCTCAAAGCGCTTCACAGAATATACTGTAAAGTGTAGTGACTGTATATTTTGTGGGCGAAACGTGAAGCAATGGACATCTACCTCAAAGTGATGAGATTTGGGTGGTCAGGGGAAACACAGAAGGAGCTGAAGGGTTTGGGGGAGTCCTGTAGCTCAGTGGTTAGAGCACTCGCCTTGCAAGCAAGACACCTGGGTTCAATTTCAGGCAGAGGGCGAAACCTTGGGCAAGTTTCCTTACTCCACACAGAGCCTAATAATAATCCCTCCAAAGCAAAAATAAATTGGTCATTTTCAATCCATGACTGTTTGTGGGACACTGCTGTGCGCAATTAGCTGCTGCGTTTCGCCCACAAATATACAGTCAATTCACTTTACAGCATATTCTGTGAAGCGCTTTGAGAATCCTCGAAGATGTGATAAGACTATATCAAATGCAAGGATTATTATTATTATTACATAACACAGTCACTATATTGTACAATAAATCCTGTGAAGTGCTTTTGAGATATCCTCGAGATGTGAAGGATGCTACATAAGTGTAAGGATGATAATTATTAAATTAATAATCCTTGCATTTTATATAGCACCTTCTTGTGTCATTGAGACGTCTCAAAACACTTCACAGGGTATACTGTAATATGTAGTGACTGTATTTTGTGAGCGAAACGCGGCAGACAATTATACACAGCACCATCCCACAAACAGCTATGGAGTGAGTGAACAATTTTATTTGGGAGATTGTTGGCCAAGAGAGAGAAACTCCCTTCTCTTTTTCAATAATAATAATAGTGAAGCAGTGTAGAGCAGTGTAATAGAGCTCCCTTTGGGATGAACGGGCTTTAGCTATGAGTTAACGTGGGATTAATCCTGAGAGTTGAAGAGGATAAAGGGTTAACAACTCGCATTTACACAGTGCCCCTCGTGCAAGGTAGCATCTTAGAGCGCTTAACAGCAGTGCTGAGACGGGGGGAGTGGGGAAATGACGGTAGGCACGGTCGAAGAGGAAGGACTTCAGGCACGACCCTGAGATGGGGAAGGGAGGAGCAAGGCAGAGGGATAGAGGAAGAGCGTTCCTGAGTTTCGTGGCTGAAAGCGCACCCAACCATGGTGGAACGGAGAGCACGAGGGACAAGCAAGAGGCTGGAGCCAGCCGAGCGGAGGCAGAGGGTGTGGAGTTGGGAGTAAGCAGGTTGGAGAGATAGGAAGGTAACAGGGCGTGAAGGGATTTGAAGAAGAGCGAGGATCTTGAAATCAAGGTTTAATAGGATTGTTAAGGTATTACGGTTGAATGAGGTTTAAAACAAGCAAAGGAATTTACAAGCCATTAGAAAGGATGTTATTCCCCCTTATTTTCCCAGCATTGTGCCTCCTGCTGTCTGACAGTGCTGGTTTGTGACTGATTTCACTCGTTCTCCATCTTACAGAAGGAAGTGCCACTCTCCTCAGAATTGCACAGATCCCGGTCCAAACACGAGTTGAAACTGCTGGAGAAGATCCCTGGCAACGCAGAGGCCAGTGTTGTCCTCGTAGGTAAGGAACAGGTCCTCAAGCCCACTTACCATTGCAATCCCACTCAGTTCCTGTTAACCCTGCAAGCCCTAACAGGTAGGATGGTCCTAGCCGGACAAGCAGGGGAAAAGCCAGATAATGCTCTCAATGGCAAGCTGTGTGGGTTTAGCTGGTTAGACTCTAGCAGTTATCCCAACACACACTCTGGGGTCACTAAGCCCCAGCATTTACCAACCTCCGCCTAATACTCTCCGGAATTAGGTAAACAGGATCTCCAGGGAGAGAGTGCGCATTCCATTCAAGCAATCTATGTCTGGGATTTCCATGTGTACAAGAAGAACAACAACTTGCATTTACACAGCGCCCCTCACGCAGGGTAGTGTCCCAGAGTGCTCAACAGTGGCGGAGCATAACCCCATGGTGGAAGTGACCATAGGCACGGTTGAAAAGGAAGGTATTCAGGCGCAACCTGAAGATGGGGAAGGAAGGTTCACGGCGGAGGGGTAGAGGAAGAATGTTCCAAAGGTTCTGGGCGTATTGACTGAAATCATGGCCGCCAATGGTGGAGGGACATGCAGGAGGCCAGAGCCAGTTGAGTGGAGGCAGCAGATTGTAGGTTAGGTGGTAAGCAGGTTGTTGTTGTGACCGGGTCTCCTGTTTGTGGCAGGCTGTGTGGAGTTCCTGGAGCAGCCCACCATGGCGTTTGTGCGTCTCCAGGCAGCGGTGGAGTTGGAGTCGGTACTGGAAGTGCCTGTTCCTGTCCGCTTCCTCTTCATCCTCCTGGGCCCCTCCACCACCACCATGGATTACCATGAGATCGGCCGCTCCATCTCTACCCTCATGTCAGACAAGGTAAGGTTTGGTACACTTCTCTCTACTGGGGAATACAAGCCATGCAAAGGATCATGTGACCATCTGTATTAGTCATCGAGCTAATACATTATCCCCATTACCTGCACTCCCACCCAGCTCCACATCCCTATTCCCTCCAGACGCCACATCTCTATTGCGAAACCTTCGGTAAGTTTCCTTGCTCCACACACACGCCTCTGTTTACCTAGCAGTAAGTAGGAACCTGGTTGTTAGTTGATTGGCGGATCGCTTTCCATGGGTAAAAAAAATAAAAAATAATTTGTTCACTCAATCCACAACTGTTTGTGGGACACTTCTGTGCGCAATTGGCTGCCGCGTTTCACCCACAAAATACACAATCAATTCCCTCCCTGAGTATCAGCTACAGTGTCAACTCCCCGGTGAGGTGAGGCTTGAACTCACAACCTTCTGAGTGATCAGTAGTGAGATTGCTACCCACTAAGCCGGGCTTCACTCGCTCCCATCTGTTTGTCCCACAGAACTTTCACAAAGCTGCGTACCAGGCTGACGGTCGGGAGGACCTGCTAAATGCCATCAACGAGTTCCTGGACAGCAGCGTGGTGATCCCACCGCTGGACGTGCCGGGCGAGGAGCTTCTCAAGTCCATAGCTAACTTCCAGCGGAAGATGCTAAAGAAAAGGCAAGCGCGGGAGGATCAGCTGTTATCCCACCTGGATGAGCGAGGTACTCTGTGCCGCCCGCACGCCTGGCTCCCTGTGACCCAGGCCTCAGAGCAAGTCCTATAGCTTAGTGGTTAGAGCACTCGTCTTGCAAGTGAGAGGACCTGGGTTCGATTCCCAGGCAGGGTGAAAAGTTAAGCAAGTTTTCTTAATCCACATCCCTTTGTTTACCAAGTAGTAAGCAGGAACCCTGCTGGGAGTCGATTGGCAGATTGCTTTCCAGGGGTAATAATCTCTCAAAAAAAAATACTGGTCATTCAGTCCACTGTTTGTGGGACGCTGCTGTGCGCAATTGTCTGCTGCATTTCCCCCACACAATACACAGTCAACTCACTTTACAATATATTTTGTGAAGCCCCTCAATAACTTGATAAGTCGCTGTATTATTCAATAGGGTAGATACAGCGAAACTATTACTTCTGGTGAGGGAATCCAGAATAAAGGGACATCATCTTAAAATTAGAGCCAGGCCATTTAAGAGTGAAACCAAAGGGTAGTGGAAATCTGGGACTCTCTTGCCCCAAATGGCTTTGGATGCTGGATCCATTCACATCGTCAAGACTGAGGTGGATAAATATTTGTCAGGTCAGGGTATTAAGGGATATGGGGCAAATGCGGGTAATTGGACTTGAGGTACAGATCAGCCATGATCTAATAGAATTGCGGAACAGGCTCGAGGGGCTGAATGGCCTACTCCTGTTTCTATATCAAATGCAAGGATTATTATTATTATAATGCCTTTCATGTTGGGAGGACATCACAAAATGCTTTACAGCGCCAGCTGGACACCTGCATGGGGGGGTGGGGAGGGGTAAAGCATGTCAGAGGGTACGTTTACTGAGGGGGGAAGTGAGTCAGAGTGACTCCGGGATGGAGTTCCAGAAAGCAAGACAGAATCGCTGCAAGCCCACCTGCCAATGTTGAGGTTAATAAGGCAGGAGGACATAAAGCAGGCCAGCATTTGCTTAGCAAAGGGAGTGGCCAGGTTGGTAGGGTTGAAAGAGGTTGCAGAGGTAAGTGGTAAAGTCCGTAGAGGGTTTCCCACGTGAGAACGAGGACAGTGCGCACTTCTGAAACCTAACACAAAGGATACAGTGTCCTGTGTCCTGGCCAACAGTCCTCCAGATAAAAATGTTCATTCAACTAGGAGCTGATTGTGAATCACCTGCTGTGTACAATATAATGGCCACAATAAACAGTGCTTAGAGACGTTTTGATGTAAAATGTGGTTATGTTATAGATAGAGAGCAAGGTTAGCATTTCCAACGGGGGTGTATTTTTCTGCCATGAATAAGTCCAGATTGAGTGGAGCGTGGCAGGCCCACGTGTGGTGTGACCGCTGGTGGGTTGGGGGTTAGGAGAGGAAGGGAATCAGTCAGTCAGTGTATGTATATATTGGTGGAACCTCTCAATGGATGCTTAGTGACATGGCTCCCTCTCCTCACAGCTCTGCTAAAGAGGAGAAAGGCAACTGAGGAGGACAACGACCCACTGAGACGGACGGGCAAGGTGTTTGGGGGCTTGGTGCGGGATGTGCGGAGGAGGTACCCTCTGTATCTGAGTGACTTCAAGGACGCCCTGAATCCCCAGTGCATGGCTGCTATCATCTTCATTTACTTTGCTGCTCTATCCCCTGCTATTACCTTCGGTGGTCTGCTGGGTAAGAGCACACAACAACTGTCATTTATATAGATAGCAGAAAACACAAAATACTGCAGATGCTGGAAATGTGAAAACAAAAGCAGAAGTCGCTGGGAACACTCAGCAGGTCAGGCAGCATCTATGGAGAGAAGAAAGTGAGTCAGTTCTGACGAAGGGTCGTGGACCCGAAACATTGACTCACTTTCCTTTCTCCATAGATGCTGCCTGACCTGCTGAGTGTTCCCAGCAACTTCTGTTTTTATGTAGATAGAATTCTTCATGCAGGGTAGTGCCCCGGAGCCTTAATACAATTCAATACAAATATGGACTCCTGCAGTTCAGTGGTTAGAGCACTCACCTCGCAAGCGAGATGGTCTGGGTTTGATTCCCAGACGGGACGAAATTGGATGATCCAGTTACAGATGAGACGCCCCCCCCATCCTGTATTGGTGAGGAGTGGGAAGAGAGCTTACTTGAAAGAGGTTAGTGGAGTCCTGTAGTGTTTTAGTTAGAGCACTCGCAAGCAAGGACCAGGGTTTGATTCCCAGGCAGGGTAAAACGTTAGACAAGTTTCCTTACTCCAGATGCCTCAGTTTATAGCAATAAGTAGGAACCCAGTTGTTAGACGATTTGCGCATTGGTTTTTCAGGGGTAATAACTGCTTAAAAAAATAATAATAATGTGGACACTCTGTTCACGGCTGTTTGTGGGACGCTGCTGTGCGCAATTGACTGTCACGTTTCGCCCACAAAAATACAGTCAATTCACTTTACAGTATATTCTGTGAAGCGCTTTGAGACGTGTCGAGGGTAAGAGGGTGACTGAAGGTGTGGTCGAAAATAATAATCCTTGCATTTGATATCGTGCTGGGTTCAATTCTCAGGCAGGACAAAACCTTAGACAAGTTTCCTTACTCAACATGCCTCTGTTTACCCAGCAGTAAATAGGACCCTGATTGGCGGGTCACTTTCCGGGGATAATAATAATAATAATAATAATAATCCTTGCATTTGATATAGCGCTTTTCACGTCGGGAGGACGTCCCAAAGCGCTTCACAGAATATACTGTAAAGTGAATTGACTGTATATTTGTGGGCGAACGCGGCAGCCAATTGCGCACAGCAATGTCCCACAAACAGTCGTAGATTGAAAATGACCAATTTATTATTGTTTATGGTTTTGGAGGGATTATTATTAGGCTCTGTGTGGAGTAAGGAAACTTGCCCAAGGTTTCGCCCTCTGCCTGGAATTGAACCCAGGTCTCTCGCTTGCAAAGCGAGTGCTCTAACCACTGAGCTACAGGACTCCCTGTAGTAATCCCTTCAAAAAAAAAAACTTTGATTTGGTCACTCAATCCACGTCTGTTTGTGGGACGCTGCTGTGAGTAATTGGCTGCTGTATTTCGCCCACAAAATATACAGTTAATTCACTTTACAGTATATGCTGTGAAGCGCTTTGAGGGGTCTCAACGATGTGATAAGGCGTTATATCAAATGCAAAGATTATTATTATTGACTTGGGTTTTCGTTTGGGAATATTTTAGGAGAGAAGACCATGGGGCTGATCGGAGTCTCTGAGCTGATCCTCTCGACCTCTGTACAGATGATCATCTTCACGTTGCTGGCAGCTCAGCCACTGCTCATCGTGGGCTTCTCAGGGCCATTGCTGGTCTTCGAAGAGGCTTTCTACAAGGTGTGTGTGCTGCTCACACTTACACTAACACACGCCGTCCCTTCTTACACTAACACTCGCCCTCCCTTCTCAGACCCCTTACATTAACTCACTAACACATATCCTCCCTTCTCATACTCTACAGTAACACACAAACACATGCCCTCGCTTCTCACATCACTTACCCTAACACACTAACACACCCTCCATTTTCACACCGCCGACACTAACGCACACCCTCCCTTCTCACACCACTTAAACTAACACGCCCTCCCTTCTTACACCACATAAACTAACACGCCCTCCCTTCTCACACCACATAAACTAACACGCCCTCCCTTCTCACACAGCTTACACTGACTCACTAACAGTACTGTTTCACAGAGAGAAAATGTCTCCAGGCTGTCTTTTATGAAGAGAAAATGCAGCAGTTGATTTCTACAGGATAGAGGGATTAAGAAATATGGGGATAGGGCGAGTAATGGAATTAGGTTAGAAGATCAGCCATGATCTTATTAAATGGCGGGGCACAGGCTCGAGGGGCCGAAAGGCCTACTCCTGCTCCTAAGTCTTGTGGTCTTAAGCAGCAACATTCCCCACAAGCAGTGAGGCAATTTCTGGAATGAATATGGATGAGATGGGACACAGAGTTTCCATAACACTCCTGTGTAAATAACACAGCATGTGTTAATGGATAAATTTCTCTTGTTTATTTATGTATATAACACATGATGTGTTACTGCATACAATGCTCCTGGCTATATAACACTGTGTATAATGCCCTGGCTACAGGGGATATCCCCATTACACAATGTCATATACAGGAGAGAGATAGCCTGTAACACGCAATATATCATATACAAGAGCTTGATACCCAGTAACTCAGTGTGTTATATAGCCAGGAGCATTATACACTGACACAGTGTGTCACATCAAGGAGTATTAAACACCATGACAGTGTGTTATATAGCCAGGGCATTAAACACAGTGTGTTATATAGCCAGGAGCATTAAACACAGTGTGTTATATAGCCAGGAGCATTAAACACAGTGTGTTATATAGCCAGGAGCATTAAACATAGTGTGTTATATAGCCAGGGCATTAAACAGTGACACAGTGTGTTATACAGCCAGGAGCATTAAACACAGTGTGTTATATAGCCAGGAGCATTAAACACAGTGTGTTATATAGCCAGGGCATTAAACAGTGACACAGTGTGTTATACAGCCAGGAGCATTAAACATAGTGTGTTATATAGCCAGGAGCATTAAACATAGTGTGTTATATAGCCAGGAGCATTAAACACAGTGTGTTATATAGCCAGGAGCATTAAACACAGTGTGTTATATAGCCAGGAGCATTAAACATAGTGTGTTATATAGCCAGGAGCATTAAACACAGTGTGTTATATAGCCAGGAGCATTAAACACAGTGTGTTATATAGCCAGGAGCATTAAACATAGTGTGTTATATAGCCAGGAGCATTAAACACAGTGTGTTATATAGCCAGGAGCATTAAACACAGTGTGTTATATAGCCAGGAGCATTAAACACAGTGTGTTATATAGCCAGGGCATTAAACATAGTGTGTTATATAGCCAGGAGCATTAAACACAGTGTGTTATATAGCCAGGAGCATTAAACACAGTGTGTTATATAGCCAGGGCATTAAACAGTGACACAGTGTGTTATATAGCCAGGAGCATTAAACACAGTGTGTTATATAGCCAGGAGCATTAAACACAGTGTGTTATATAGCCAGGAGCATTAAACACAGTGTGTTATATAGCCAGGAGCATTAAACAGTGACACAGTGTGTTATAAGAACATAAGAATTAGGAGCAGGAGTAGGCCATTCGGCCCCTCGAGCCCTGCCCTGCCCCGCCATTCAATAAGATCATGGCTGATCTTCAGACCTAACTCTAATTACCTGCTCTAACCCCATATCCCCTAATCCCTCTATTTTTTAAACCTCTCTCAGTATCAGCCTTGAAGGTGTTCAAGGACTGACGTCTACAGCCTTCTGAGGGAGTGAATTCCATAAATTCACTGCCCTCTGAGTGAAGAAATGTTTCCTCAACTCTGTTCTAAAAGGCTGACCCTTAATTTTCAGACTGTGACCCCTGGTTATAGATTCTCCTACCGGGGAAACAGACCCTCAGTGACTACTTTATCAGCCCTTTAAGAATCTTATATGTTTCAATAAGATAATACATAGCCAGGAGCATTAAATACAGTGACACAGTGTGTTATATAGCCAGGGCATTGTATGCAGTAACACATTAATTGTTATATACATAAATAATCAGGAGAAATTTACCCATTAAAATATATTGTGTTACCTACAAAATTAAAATTTGCACAGTTGAGTTGAAAATTTTCCAAAATTCTACATAATCTTAAATGTTAATACTGTAATAAAAACAGAAGTCACTGGGAACACTCAGCAGGTCAGGCAGCATCTATGGAGAGAGGAAAGTGAGTTAACATTTAAGGTCGATAACCGTTCGTCAGAACTGGGGGATGTCGGAAGGGAGCAGTTTATAAAGACAAACAGAGAAGGGGACGGGGAAAGAAAGAAAAAGGAAAATCTTAGGTGGACAGAGGAAATGATGAGATCACAAAGTTGATGCTGTGTTTCTTTGGGTCAAACCACGAGGTAGGTATGTACTTCAGGCCTCAGGAGCCCTCCACCCATCCTGACCCCAGCTCGGGTCCCAATCCCCTGATTGTCCAGCGCCCTGTTGTTGTTGGAGAGTTGTACACAGCAGAGGGTTTATTATCGGTCAGCGCTGCAATTTTGTAAACGCACTCCTCTTTTTCTGTCACATGCTGCTCACACCGAAGCTAGGCGGCTTCACTCCCACACCTCTCCCCAACTCCTGCAGCTCACAGTAAGTGACACTTTCTTACCTCAGACTTGGCTGATTTTGAAATAGAAAGAGTTGAAACAAGGTGCTACATAATAGACTAGTTAGCAAAATTGAAGCCCTTGGGATAAAAGGCACAGTGGCAGCGGATACAGAACTGGCTGGGAGTCAGAAAGCAGAGAGTGGTGATGAACGGTTGTTTTTCTGGCTGGAGGGAAGTGTGCAGTGGTGTCCCCCAGCGGCCAGTATTGGACCCACTGCTCTTTTTGAACTATGTGAATGACTTGGACTTGGATATAAAAAGCAAAATTTTAACGTTTGCAGATGCATTAAACTTGGCAATGTGGTAAACAGGAGGATGGTAGCAGAGAGCAGGAGGACATAGACAGACTGGTAAAATAGCAGATGAAGTTTAATGCAAGTGATGCATTTTGGGAGGAAGAATGTGGAGAGGCAATATACAATAAATGGTACAGTTTTAAAGGGCCTACAAGAGCAAAGAGACCCGGGGTTTCACATACACAGGTCTTTGAAGATGGCGGGACAGGTTGATAGAGCTGTTAAAAAAGCATATGGGATCCTTGGCTTTATAAATAGAGACATAGAGTACAAAAGTGAGGAAGTTCTGCTAAACCTTTATCGGTCATTGGTTAGACCTCAGCTGGACTATTGTATCCAATTCTGGACACCACACTTTAGGAAGGATGTGTACAGTTCTGATCCCCATATTATAGAAAGGATATCGAGACACTGGAGAAGGTGCAAAGGAGATTTACAAGGTTGATACCGGAACTGCGAGGTTAGACCTATCAGGAAAGGCTAAACAAGCTTGGACTCTTCTTTGGGTGAGACCAAAACCAGGGGACATCAATATAAAATAGTCACCGATAAATCAAATAGGGAAGTCAGAAGAAATTTCTTTACCCAGAGAGTGGTGGGAATGTGGAACTTGCTACCACAAGGAGGAGTTGAGGTGAATAGCATAAATGCATTTAAGGGGAAGCTCGAGAGGTACATGAGGGAGAAAGGAATAGAAGTTTCTGCTGATAGGCTTAGTTGAGGAAGGGCAGGAGTTCATGTGGAGCATCAGTATAGACCAGTTGGGCCGAACGGCCTGTTTCTGCGCTGTATATTCTGTGTAATTCTATGTAAAAGCAGTCAGATTCATCAGAATGATACCATGGCTTAAAGAGTTAAATTATAATGACATGTTGCATAAACTTGGTCTGAATTCCCTTGAGTTTAGACAGTTGAGGGGTGATCTGATTGAGGTGTTTAAAATGATAAAGAGATTTGCTAGGGCAGCTACAGAGAACCTATTTCCTCTGGTGGGGGAAACCAGAACAAGTGGGGAATCATCTTAAAATTAGACCCAGGCCATTTAGGAGTGAAACCAGGAGGCAGTTCTTCACCCAAAGGGTAGTGGAAATCTGGAACTCTCTCCCCCAAAAGGATGTGGATGCTGGATCCATTCAAATTGTCCAGAGTGAGGTGGGTAGATACTTAGTTGGGTCAGGGTATCAAGGGATATGGGGCAATGGCGGATATTTGGAGTTGAGGTACAGATCAGGTGCTGTCTCGTCTGTAAGAACAACAAAGGGAGATGATCAAGGGGTTAAATCGGGCTGGAATAGAATAAGTTGTGTTGTGTCTGGCTTTTCCAGGGATTTATCCTTTCCAGGCTTGAGAGGTTAATTTATCCAGTTAATTGGAGTTGAAGTACAGATCAGCCACGATCTGATAAATTGGCATAAGAGGCTTGAGGGGCTGAATGGCCTACTCCTGTTCCTATGTTCCTCTCCAGGGGCACTCTGAGATTAGTGGTTCAGAGGTTATGTCAATGGTTTCAACCTCTATAGATGGCCAACCAAATAAATGTTTCTTGATTGAATATTTAATAATAATCTTTGCATTTGATATAGCATCTTATCACATTGTTGAGACATCTCAAAGCGCTTCACAGAATATGCTGTAAAGTGTAGTGACTGTATTTTGTGGGTGAATGCGGCAGTCGATTGCGCACAGCAGTGTCCCACAAACAGTTGTGGATTGAGTGACCAATTTTTTTTGGGGGGGGTGGTGGAATATTACCCCTGAAAAGCAATCCGCCAATCCACTAACGGCCAGATTGCTACTTACTGCTCGGTAAACAGAGGTGTGTGGAGTAAGAAAACTTGCATAAGGTTTTTCCCCGACTGGGAATCAAACCCGGGCGCTCTCACTTGTGAGGCGAGGGCTCTAACCACTACACTAAGGGAGTGTGTGCTTCCATTTATCTAATTAGCTTCAGTAATAATAATAATAATGCTAGTGCCTTTCACATCATCGAGAGTGACCAATTTTGTTGATTTATGGCATAAATCTATGCTGTTTTGTTATTTATATGATGATTTTGTTGGCCATCCAAAAAGTTGACTGTATTCGATAGAACACTGAAACGCTTCGCTGTTGGCCTTCATTTTGTAATTTAATGAGTCAGGAGCAGAAGGCAGGGGGTGAAATTGGCGAACAAAGGACCCAGAGGCTGACAGCATAAAAACAGGCACCGACCGCTTGGGTCCTGGATTGGCTGAGCTGAGCTGTGGTTCTGCCAGGAACCTGCAGGGGGTGGCACTGAGCCAGCGGCCGAAACATAGCTCGGCAGCGCCACCTGCGGGCACCTGTTACTAAAACAAGAGCCCACACAAACTGTTTCATTGGTGAAGGAGCAACAAATGGGGCGATTCTTTCTCAATGTATCCGGTTATTTTCTCATTTTTACTGAATTAGATAAATACTTGAAAAGGTGGATTATTAAAAGGGGTGGAGTCCTGTAGTGTAGTGGTTAGAGCGCTCGCCTCGCAAGCGAGAGGACCTGGGTTCAATTATCGGGCAGGGCGAAACATTAGACAAGTTTCCTTACTCCACACACCTCTGTTTACCTAGTAGTAAATAGGAACTCAGTTAGTCAGTTTTCGATCGATAATAATCCCTCCAAAAAAAGGATAATAATAATCCTTGCATTTGATATAGCGCTTTTCACGTCTTCTCGACGTCTCAAAGCGCTTCACAGAATAGACTGTAAAGTGAATTGACCGTATATTTGTGGGCGAAACGCGGCAGCCAATTGCGCACAGCAATGTCCCACAAACAGTCATGGATTGATAATGACCAATTTACTACTGTTTTGTTTGGAGGGATTATTATTAGGTGTGTGGAGTAAGGACACTTGCCCAAGGTTTCGCCCTGACCTGCCTGGAATTGAACCCAGGTGTCTCGCTTGCAAGGCGAGTGCTCTAACCACTGAGCTACAGGACTCCACATGGGGAGGGGGCAATGACCATCTTGGTGGCTGATGTGGAGAGAGCCATTAGGTGGATATGATGGGTGGCACTGGCAGTTTCTGTGCTGTAACATTCCTGGAACCTGCACTAATGACACTGTTCTCCTCTCAGTTCTGTGATGCCAACAAGTTGGACTACCTGACTGGGCGGGTGTGGATTGGATTCTGGCTGATCGCCATCGTGGTGATCATGGTGGCTCTCGAGGGCTCCTTCCTGGTCCGGTTTATCTCCAGGTTCACCCAGGAGATCTTCGCTCTGCTCATCTCAATCATCTTTATTTATGAGACCTTCTATAAACTTGTGTGGGTAAGGACTCTTCCCTTCACACTCTCTCCTCTGGAAGGGAAGCAATTTCCTTCACCAATGCCAGAATGTCTATGATTTGAAGAGTGCGTTAACCAATACGCTACACATCTTCGAGACATCTCAAAGCGGTTCACAGAATATACTGTAAAGTGAATTGATTGTGATATATATTTTGTGGGCGAAACATGGCAGCCATTTGCGCACAGTAGTGTCTCACAAACAGTCATGGGCTGAGGGAACAATTTTTT
Organism: Callorhinchus milii; assembly: GCF_018977255.1. Taxonomy (NCBI): domain Eukaryota; kingdom Metazoa; phylum Chordata; class Chondrichthyes; order Chimaeriformes; family Callorhinchidae; genus Callorhinchus; species Callorhinchus milii. The sequence goes on along the minus strand of NW_024704743.1, from coordinate 124,212,357 downwards.
TTGAGGGATTATTACTCCCAGAAAGAGATCTGCCAATCAACTAATAACTGGGTTCCTATTTACTGCTGGCAAACAAGAGGTGTGCAGAGTAAGGAAACTTGCCTAAGGTTTCTCCCTGGGAATCGAACCCATGGCCCTCGCTTGAGATGTGAGCGCACTAAAACTGCGCTAAAGGACTCCATTGTCCCGAAATAGACAGCGCCTTGAGACGTCCTCCCGGCGTGAAAGGCGCCACACAAATGTAATTTTGTATTGTATTTACAGCATGAAAGCGGGCAAGTTTATCGCCCATCATGCCCCTCACTGCCTTTTCGAAATCAGCCTCTTATTAGTCCCAACAACAACTTGCATTTATATCGCGCCCCTCACGTAGGGTAGCATCCCAGAGCACTTGAGTGCTAGTAGTCCACTTTCCAGCTGTTGTCCATGTCCTTTCATGTCTCAAACAGAGCTGGGATTTCCAGCGGAACCAAAGCCAGCAGCCAATTACACACAGCAGCGTCCCACAAGCTGTCATGGCTTCAGTGAACAAATTATTATCATTTCATTTATTTTTTGAAGGGATTATTACCCCAGGAAAAATCGACTAACAACCGGGTTCCTACTTACTGCTGGTAAACAGAGTCGTGTGGAGTAAGGAAATTTGCCCAAGGTTTCGCCCAGCCTGGGAATCGAACCTGGGTCCTCTCACTTGCGAGGCAAGTGCTCTAACCACTGAGCTACAGGACTCCACATCCTACAAGGCGTTTATTGCATTTGATATCAATTGAAGAAGACTTGGAACGACTAGATAAGTCCAAGTCTTCTTCATTGGATTACCTGAGCTTGTCCTGGTTCAGATCCTGGTTCATTTCTCTCAACAAGCCCAAACCTCTCCTGCTTGACTCCTGTTATCACCTCCTCACCTCAGGCACTGACTGCACAGGTCCAGGGCAGCATTTCGGTGTCTTGTTTGGCCCTAAGTTGTGCTTCAAACCTTTCCTCCGTGCTCTCACTGGCTCTACTTTCTCTCACTCCCCACAACATCTCCTACGTCAACCTCTACTTTTCTCTGTTGGCTGCTGGAACCTCGTACCTTCATCGTGTCCATGCTTTACGCTATTGCCCTGCTCATCGGACTCCTAGGCTCTTCCCTGCATTAGCTGCAGACGATCTTGAACTGTGTAGCCCACGTCCACTCCCATTTTGCAGGTCTGTCAACCTGTGACGCTTGGCCCCACTAGCTCCCCACCCCCAACGGATTAAATTCAAAGTTCTCATCCTTGCAATCAAATCTGCAGCCTTAGCCCTATCCTACCTCTGTGTCTGCCCCCCCACAGCCCCCCCCACCCCCGTCCCGGTTTGGGCTCCCAATCAGTTATCATAGAATCATAGAATAATACAGCACAGAAGGAAGCCATTTAGCCTATTGTGTCTGTGCTGGCTTTTTGAAAAAAGCTATCCAAATCAATCCCATTCTCCCACTCTCTCCCCATAGCCCTGCAAACTTGTTCCTCCTAAATAATAATCTAATTAGTGTGAAGCCCCTTTGAGATGCCCTCCTAACGTAAAAAGGTGCTATGTAAATTATTATTTGCTCTGACGCTGACTCTTAGATCTTCCTATAATAATAATAATCCTTACATTTTGTAAAGCACCTTTTCATATCGTTATGACGTCTCAAAGCGCTTCACAGAATATAATGTAAAGTAGATTGATTATGTATTTTGTGAGCAGAATTCGGCAGCCAATTGCGCACAGCAGTGTCCCACAAACAGTTGTGTCATGAGTGACCACATTTATTTTTGAAGGGATTGTTACCCCCGGAAAGCAATCCGTCAATCGACTAACAACCGGGTTTCTACTTACTGCTAGATAAACAGAGGCGTGTGTGTGGAGTAAGGAAACTTGCCTAAGATTTCGCCCAGCCGGGAATCGAACCCGGGACTTCTCACTTGCGAGGCGAGTGCTCTAACCACTAGGCTACCAGACTCCATCACTCTTACTGGTTTCCCTCTGTGAGTGCAGATGTGCTAACTGTCGGACTCTTGTGTTTAAAGATTTTCAAAGACCATCCTCTCCAGGCCTGTTACCCTCAGAACATGACGGTGAACAGTGCTTTGGCACCATATAACTCCAGCGAGGTGGAGATCATCAAGGTGACGGGTCAACCTAACACAGCACTGCTGTCCCTCATGCTCATGGTGGGAACCTTCTTCATCGCCTTCTTCCTGAGGAAGTTCAAAAACAGCCGCTTCTTTCCTGGCTGGGTGAGTGTGGGGCGTTCAGGGTGAGGGGAATTCACAAGTTGAATAGTAGTAGTAATAATAATAATCCTTGCAAAGTACTACAGATCCTGGAAGCCTGAAAATAAAAGCAGACGCTGGGAATACTCAGCAGGTCAGGCAGCATCCATGGAGAAAGGAAAGTGAGTCAACGTTTCGGTTATATAACTACGTTGTTGTAATAAAATTACAACAACTTGCGTTTATACAGCGTCCTCCATGCATGGCAGCAACTCAGAGCACTTAACAGTGTGGAGCTTGACGCTGAGCCAGTGAGAGAGGGAAGGTAACCAAAGGTACAGTAGAAGAGGAAGGTCTTCAAATTAGAGCTAAGATAATTATAATAATCATTTGATACTGTACCTATAATGTCTAAGCTTCTCAAGCTACTTCACAGTTCATTGTCAGTTGTAGTAGAATAGATAATTTGTGGAGTCCTGTAGCATATTGGTTAGAGCTCTCACCTCACAAGCGAGAGGATTCGGGTTCAATTCCTGGCAGGGCAAACCCTTAGGTATGTTTCTTTGCTCCACATGCCTGTTTACCTAGCATTAAGCAGGAACCCGGTTGTTATTCGATTGCTGGATCACTTTCTGGAGGGAATCCCTTTTTTTAAAAAAAATTAAAACAATGTCGTCACTCATTCCACGAGTATTTGTGGGACGCTACTGTGCGCAATTGGCTGTCATGCTTCACCCAGAAAATATACAGTCAATTCACTTTACAGTATATTCTGTGAAGCGCTTTGAGACGTTGCAATGATGTGATAAGGCGCTATATCAAATGCATGGATTATTATTATTATCTTGTGTAAGAGTACTCCTTTGACTCAGCTGCAACTGAAGCTCGGGATCCATGGAAGGATTATTATTTGTTTTTCCGTGCGATTGGGGGGGGCGGAGTCTGAGGGGGAAATGATCATTTACCCATTGGGTTTTGATTGTGTTGTAGGTCCGTCGTGTGATTGGAGATTTTGGGGTGCCGATAGCTATCTTCCTCATGGTAATGATCAACTATTTCATCACAGACGTGTACACACAGGTCAGTAGGAGGGGCATGTCTGGGGGTTGGGGGGGAGACAGACTTGGGGGAGGGGCAGCGTGTCGGCTGGGGAAAGGATAGTGTGTCTGCTGGGGGGGGGAGGGGGGAGTGTTTGCATGGCTGCTGGGGGAGGGGTAGTATATCTACTGGGGGAGGGGGTGTTGATTTTGCTGCTGGAGGGGGAGCTGTCTTCTGAGGGAGGGGGTGTTAATGTGGCTGCTGGAAGGGAGGGAATGGGAGCCAGCCTCTAGGTTCGGGTCAATCCTCCTGGAAGCTCACCCCGTGCTCTTGACTTTACAGAAGCTGAGTGTTCCTCACGGTCTGTCGGTCACCTCACCTAATAAACGAGGCTGGTTTATCCACCCCCTGGGGAGGAACCGCGATTTCCCCATCTGGATGATGTTTGCCAGTGTCATCCCCGCTGTTCTGGTCTTCATTCTTATCTTCATGGAAACCATGATCACTACGTAAGCTCTTCACATTCCCTCCTCCTCCTCCAGCTTCTTTCTCTCTCCCCCCATCTTTCTCTCTCCCCCCATCTTTCTCTCTCCCCCCCATCTCTCTCTCTCTCCCCCATCTCTCTTTTTCCCTCCTCTCTATCTCTGCCTCCCTCTCTCTCTCCCCCCCCCCCCTCTCTCTCATGCCTCCCTCTCCTCCCTCTCTCTCAACCCCCCCTCTCCCCCCCACTCTCTCTCTCTCTCTCCCCCTCACTCTCCCCCTTCTCTCACTCTCTCGCCCCCCTTTCACCCTCTCTTGCCACCAGCTCGGAGAGGGAGTTACATTATGTGAGAGGGTTATAGTGATGTAGACTCCTGTAGTGTAGTGGTTAGAGCACTGGCTTCGCAAGCGAGAGGACCTGGATTTGATTCCTGGGCAGGGTGAAACCCTAGGCAAATGTCCTTGCTCCACATGCCTCTGTTACCAGCAGTAAGTAGGAACTCAGTTGTTACTCGATTGGCGAATCGCGTTTTCAGGTATAATAATCCCTCAAAAAAATCCCCCAAATAATTGGTGACTCAATCCATGACTGTTTGTGGGACACTGCTGTGTGGAATTGGCTGCCAAGTTTCACCCACAAAATATACAGTCAATTCTCTTTACACTATATTCTGTGAAGCTCCATGAGATGTCTCAAAGACACTTATGTAACTCGAGGATGTCTCAAAAGCACTTCAAAGGATTTACTGTACAATGTAGTGACTGTATTATGTAAGCTTTGTGGTACACCCCAAACCCTTCAGCTCCTTCTGTGTTTCCACCATCCACCCAAATCTCTTCACCTTCAGGTAGATGTCCATCGATTTATGTTTTGCCCACAAAATATGCAGTCACTCCACTTTACAGTATATCCTGTGAAGCGATTTGAGACGTCTCGAACACGTGATAAAGCGCTGTAACCAATACAGGGATTATTATTAGTATTGTGTACTCCGTGTGAGCTACACTGGCCCCACACTGTGTGAGCTACACTGGCCCCACGTGTGTGAGAGGGGGTTATGCTGATGTACTGATCTCTGTGGCAGGTTGATAATCAGTAAGAAGGAGCGGATGCTGGTAAAAGGCTCTGGCTTCCACCTGGACCTGTTACTGATCGTGATGACGGGGGGGGTGTCTGCTATCCTGGGGTTGCCGTGGCTCGCTGCGGCCACCGTGCGCACGGTCACCCACGTCAACGCCCTAACCGTCATGAGCAAGTCTGTGGCCCCCGGGGACAAGCCCAAGATCCAGGAGGTGAAGGAGCAGCGAGTGACTGGGCTGGTCGTCGCCATTCTAGTGGGTATGTGAAGCCCCCGGTGTGTCAGTGTGTGACCTCACACGCAGGGTTCTCTATGTGGGTGGGTGGGAGTGGGGCCATGCGCTGATGGGGGCAAGGGCTGGGAGACGCGACTGGAGGATGCAGAGAAGATTTATCATCAAAATGGAGTCCCATAGTGTAGTGGTTAACGCGCTCGCCTCGCAAACAAGAGGACCTGGGTTTGATTCACGAGCGGGGAGAAAACTTAGGCAAGTTTCCTTACTCCACAAGCCTCTGTTTACCAAACAGTAAGTAGGAACCCGCTTGTTAGTCGATTGTCAGATCACGTTTCTGGGGCTAATAATTCCTTTAAAATAGAAAAGATTGGTCACTCAATCTACAGGGGGAGAAAATTCCCAAACGGAATCTATCTGGTTAGAGTTAAGGAACAAAAAAGGAGCTGTTACACTGGGAGGCGTATACTATAGACCACCAAATAGTGGGAAGGAAATAGATGAGCAGATCTGCAAGCAGATCTCAGACAGATGCAAGGCCAATAGAGTCGCGATAATTGGGGACTTTAGCTATCCCAACATAGACTGGCAAAACAACAGCCCAAAGGGCAAGGAGGGGGAAATATTCCTAAAATGCACACAGGACAACTTTCTTGATCAGTACGTTTCCAGCTCAACGAGGAAGGAAGCAGTGCTGGATCTTGTTCTGGGGAAATGAAGTAGGACAAGTGGAGTAGGTTTCAGTGTGAAAAGAATCTGGGCAATAGTGATCATAACATCATTAGATTCAGAGTGCATATGGAAAGGGACAAGGAACCATCTAAGGTGAAGATACTCAACTGGAAGAGGGCAAATTTCAGTGAGTTAAAAAGGGACCGAGCCAAGGTGGACTGGAAAGAAAGATCGGCGGGTAAAACAACTAAAGAGCAGTGGGAAGTCTTCAAGGATGAGATAGCTCGGGAACAGAACAAATACATTCCCACAAAAGAGAAAAGTAGGGCATCCAAACCTCCCTGGGTGACGAAGGAAATTGTATCTAGAATGAAGCAGAAAAAGGAGGCATATGACAAATGTCAAACCCAAGATACAGAAGACAACCAAATAGAATATAGGAAGTGCAGATGAGGTTTGAAAAAGGAAATAAGAGGGGCAAAAAGTTTATACGAAAAAAGATTATCGGGTAACATTAAAGGGAATTCAAAAATATTTTACATATCAAGAAAAAAAGGCTAGTCAAAGGTAGGGTGGGGCCAATTAAGGACCAAGGGGGGAATCTTATTGTGGAGGCAGAGGCCGTGGCTGATGTGCTGAATGAGTACTTTGCATCTGTCTTCACAAAAGAAGTGGATGCACCAAATGCCGCAGTATCGGAGGAGAGGGTGGATAGAGGTATTGTAGTTGATGTAGTTTATGTGGACTTTCAAAAGGCGTTTGACAAAGTGCCACATGAAAGACTTGTAAGAAAGATAGAAGCCCACGGTATAAAAGGGACAGTGGCAGAGGATCCAGAACTCACTGGGAGACAGAAAGCAGAGAGTTGTGGTGAACGGCTGCTTTTCTGACTGGAGGGAAGTGTACAGTGGTGTCCCCCAGGGATCGGTATTAGGACCACTGCTCTTCTTAATATACATAAATGAACTGGACTTGGGTATAGGGAGCACCATTTCCAAGTTTGCGGACGACACAAAGTTAGGGAGGGGGTAAACAGTGAGAAGGATAGGAATCAACTGCAGGAAGACATAGACAGATGGTACAATGGGCGACACATGGCAGATGAGTTTCAATGTGGAGAAATGTGAGGTAATGCATTTTGGTAGAAAGAATGAGGGGAGGCAATATAGGCTGGTAATACAATCTTAAGGGGGTGAAGGAACAGAGAGACATTGGGGGTTCAGGTAAATGAATCCTTGAAGGTGGCAGGACAGGGAGATAAGGCTGTAAAAAGGGCATATGGGATACTGGCTTTATAAATAGGGGCATAGAGTACAAGAGTCAGGAGGTTATGATTAACCATATAAACACTGGTTAGGCCTCAGTTAGAATACTGCCCCAGTTCTGGGCACCGCACTATAGGAAGGATGTTAAGGCATTGGAAAGGGTACAGAGGAGATTTACGAGGATGGTACCAGGAATGAGGGACCGTGATGATGAGGAAAGGCTGGAGAGGTTAGGATTATTCTCATTGGAGCAGAGAAGGTTACGAGGACCTGATAGAGGTCTTCAAAATCATGAGGGGATTTGATAGATTAGAAAGGGAAAACCTGTTCCCACTGGTGGGTGTGTCGGTGACTCGAGGTCACAGATCCAAAATAGTCTCTAAAAGAAGCCGAGGGGAGGGGAGAAGACATGTTTTCACGCAGCGAGTTGTTCGAATCTGGAACACATTGCCTGAAAGGGCGGTCGAGGCCGATTCAATAACTACTTTTAAAAACGCGGTGGACGGGTATTTGAGGAGGACAGGTTTGCAGGTTATGGGGAAAGGGCCGGGAGTGGGATTGACATGAATTGCTCTATTCAAAGAGCCGCACAGACTCGATGGGCCGAAGGTCCTCTTTTTGCGCTGTACGATTCTATGATACAGCTGTTTGTGGGACGCTGCTGTGCGCAATTGGCTGCTGCGTTTCGCCCACAAAATATACAGTCAATTCTCTTTACAGTATATGCTGTAAAGCACTTTGAGACGTCTGAACGGTGTGATCAGGCGCTGTATCAATTGCAAGGATTATTATGTTATGATTATATATAAGTGCAAGAGAAGCACTTCCTGTGTCTGTTCTCACGATGCTGCCAATGCTCTTTTCCAGGCCTGTCCATTGTGATCGGAGATCTCCTGCGTCAGATCCCCTTGGCTGTGCTGTTCGGGATCTTCCTATACATGGGCGTCACCTCTCTCAATGGCATTGAGCTGTTTGAGCGGATCAAACTGCTGCTAATGCCTCCCAAGTACCATCCCGACCACAACTTTGTGAGGAAGGTGAGTGTCACAGGGAGTCCAGCTCATTAATAATAATACTTGCATTTGATATAGCGCCTTATCACACCAGTGAGACGTGTCAAAGCACTTCACAGGATATATACTGTAAAGTGAATTGACTATTTGTGGGCGAAACACGGCAGCCAATTGTGCACAGCAGTTTCCCACTATCAATCATGGATTGACCAAATTATTTTTTTTTAAGGAATTTTTCCATGTGGACATTGTATGTATGGACGTACACATATGTCCGAGTGTAACTGACGACGTACTTTCATTTCACAGGTGAAAACACTGCGAATGCACTTATTCACTTCCATCCAGATCTTCTGCCTGGGGATTCTGTGGGCCGTCATGTCCACCGTGGCCTCCCTCGGCTTCCCCTTCGTGCTCATTCTCACCGTCCCCCTCAAGTTGTTTGGACTGACCAGGATTTTTACTGAACGAGAGATGAAATGTGTAAGTGTCCTTCAGGTATTCACGTCCTTCGTCCCTCCCTCCCTCCCTCACTCCCTCCTTCCACTGACTTTCTGACTGACTCGGTCTTTCTGTCCTATATACTGTATATTACTGTAAACTGTCCAGGGCACTCACTGCTGATGACAGCACAGCCCGGCCCGGCTCATCAGCAGGACCTGGAAGGGCCGACCAGTCACTGGGGGCAGGGAATCCTCCCCCTCAGCTCCTGTTAACCCTGCAGCCAAAGCCCTAACTAACGGGGTGAATGGTCCTAGCTGGACAAGCAGCGGGAAAGTTTGTCAGACAGCGATATCAAAGGCAAACTATGTGGTTTTAAACTGTGGTTCTAACTCCTGCAGTTACTCCAACACACACTCTGGGGCCCCCAAGCCTTGGCTCTTGCCAACCTGTACTTTATACTCTCTCGAATTAGGTAAACAGGATGTGTCCCTCCAGGGAGAGAGAAAGAGAGAGAGAGAGCATTCCATTCCAACAATCTATCTTTGGGATTTCCATGTATAAATGGAAGGCATGGAATTCTCAGCTTGGTTTGGAGACTCTTAAGCAGGTGATGGATTTCCGCATGTGTCAGACACTCGGCTGACCAAAAAAAACGTGATCTGTACATTAATAATAACCCTTGTGTTTGATATAGGGCCTTTCAGTCCAGAAGGATATTTACTATGAAATGGAGTGACTATGTATTTGCAGGTGAACGCTGCAGCCCAATTGCACACAATAAAGTCCCAGAAACAGTCATGAAACAAATTATTGATTTATTCGGTGGATTGTTGGCCAAGACACTGGGAGAGATAAACTCCCTTCTCTTTTCGAGTTAGTGCCACAAGATTTTTAATGTCCACTTAAACGGTCAAAGATGGGACCTCACCTCCAAGAATGCAACATAACCCAGCCCTTCACCTAGTCTCTCCCCCCCCCCCCACCATACCTCTCCCAAATCCAACCCTCAGCTTGGGTACATACCCTCAACTGTCCTGTGCCTTGGCACTCCTTCCCAAAGCAAAAGGGGTTCTATAAATGTTGGTGTATTTACAACTTCTCCAAGTCAGAGACCAAGTGAACTCAGGGAATGGTTTGTGTCTTTGCAGCTTGATGCCCATGATGCTGAACCCACCTTCGATGAGCAAGAGGGTCTGGATGAGTACAATGAGCTGTCCATGCCGGTGTGAGCCAGCGAGCGGCCTTCCAGCAAGTTGCCAACACATCAGCGAGGGTTGAGTGGGGGTGAGAGGGAGGAGATTGAGGGTGAAACACTGGCTCAGTGCTGGCTTTGTACCTGTTTATGTCTGTCCCAACATTGGTAACTGGAGTTGAAGCTGACGTGAGCAGCTCCTCTCTCACAGCTGGTCAGGGGTTAGCTGCTGGCCAGGCACCCACAGCACTCGCTCCACGAGGGACTTTTATATTATGGTTAAGCAAAAGAAAAATTTGAGGAATAAGCCAGACATTGCATCACCCCAGCCAATGTCACTGACCCGAGGATATCCATCGATCATGGGAGAGGGAGGAAGAGTAAGGCAGATTTGGACATTAACTGAATAGATTGGCTAGATTGAGCGGTGGGTTACTTCCCATCAGTTGCTCTGAGCAATGCTGTTTGAAAGGATGTTCTGTAGCTGAAGTCACCTCTTCACACACATTCAACCTTTTTCTCCCACCATCGAAATGACTGGATGTTTCAGTCCTTCAGATCCCCTTCTCTCTTTCTGCCCGAACCCAACCCAAATGAGGAGCAGTCACCCAGCTTGGTACCAGCAAGGCATCGCCGATGGTGAAGATTAGCTCAGTTTAGGTGCAATCAAAAGTTCCAGCTGAGCCCTTGGATGGGACAGACTGATCTGTGGGCGTCTCGTGTTACAAAGTCAGTGCTCTCTCTCTCTCTCTCTCTCTCTTTCTCACCTTCCTGAAGACCAGAGGGGAGACCCAAGTGAACACTTCTTCCACTCTTGGAAGACGTTGATTCAGAATCACTTCGCAGCAATCTCAAGCACAACAAATTCCTGTTATATTTTGGACAAGAGGAAACAGGGAACATTTCCTGCTTGGCAATCAGATGTATATCGCTTGGGGCAATTGGCGAGGTAATCAGTATACCTCATCACCACAAAGAGATCCTCATTCTAGGCAAAGGTGCTTCACCCGACTTGCTGATGTGTGTGGAGGGGGTTGGGGGGTGCGGAGGAGAGAAGGGGAACAAATAAAGGGAATGAACCCGCTCCCCTTCCGCTCTCTCTCCCTCCCTCCCTACTCCATCCAGCACCCAACCCTCACTTGGCCACTGACGCATCCTGCCTGGCGACCGGAGATCATATTGGTAGAATAAACCCGGCCCTCTCTAGCGTGGCTCTGACACCGCACCCAACCCAGCGAGGTTTCAGAAACAATTTCTAGAAGCAATTGTCCCAACCATGAATGTGAACCAGAAATGGAGCGAGTGTGTTGACGTTGGTTGGGTCTTTGGGGACATGGTGGTATCTTGGCAACTAGCAGTGACTCTTGGTATCCACTTGTGATAAGGGGATATGACGTCTCTCTCTTCTCCCCCCTCCCCAATCCCTCTTCCCCCCCCCCCCCATCCTGTTATGAGGCCTCAGTCAGCCAATGGTAAATTGTATTAGTGGCTATGTTTCACAGGCTATCCTTTGTCCACTGAGGAGTCCAGCAGATCCTAGCAGCTATTATATATTTATACATAAACCAGTGTCAATGATGACCTTAGATTTCTAATTAAAGTGGAAAGTGATCTTTTTGTTATCCTGTATATTTGTATTGTAGCTTGTTTATGTGGAGTGTCGTGTAGTAAATCGTATTGTTGTGGTGGTGGGGAATGGGGGGGATTAAATGTGTCTAACAAATGAAGCGTGCCATTCAGTGTATGATACGGTAAGACTTGTGAAGATGTGCAATGCTTCTGTATGGCAGGACCACATGGGTAAGAATATTAATAATAATCCTTGCATTTGATGGAGCACCTTATCACGTTGTTGAGACATCTCAAAGTGCTTCACAGAATATATTGTAAAGTTTAATGACTGTATTTTGTGGGCGAAACGAGAGAGAGAGAGAGCTGCTCACTCACTAACCCCTCTCACCATCGTTGGCCGCACTTTCAGCCACTTCGCCCCAAAACTCTGGAACACTCTTCCTCAGTCCCTCCGCCTTACCCCACTTCTTCCCCATCTTCAGGCCGCACCTGAAGACCTTTTTGACCGTGCCTATGGTCACCTCTCTCTCCCCCCCCCCCCCCACCCCCACCAGAGGCATCATGCTCCATCACTGTCAAGTGCCCTGTGATGCTACCCTGTATGAGGGGCACTGCAGGGTAGCCCCAAGCCAGAACCCTCCTCCTCCCATTAGGCAGCGCTTGAGCCACAGGAGTATCTCACACTGTACAGCCACCGCATGGGTAGATTCAGATCCCCCAACGAGGTCTCCCTGACTCCACATGTGGTGAACGGGGAGGGGAGAGGATTGCCTGGAGTCCTGTAGCTCAATGGTTAGAGCACTCGCCTCGCAAGCGAGTGGATGCAGGTTCGATTCCCAGCCGGGCGAAACCTTAGGCAAGTTTCCTTACTCCATTCGCCTCTGTTTAGCAACAGTGAATAGGAACCCGGTTGTTAGTCGATTGGTGGATCGCTTTCCGGAGTAATAATCCATTAAAAAAAAATTTGGTCACTTCAATCCACGACTATGGGACACTGTTGGCTGCCTTGTTTTGCCCACAAAATACAGTCACTACACTTTACAGTATATTCTGTGAAGTGTTTGAAGATATGATACGGCACTGTATCAAATGCAAGGATTATTATAGAATTGGAAACTATTCTGTGTGGTGGTCTATGCAATATGAATTATTTTATGTTATTTTTACACTAATCTCGAGAAGTATCCCATTGGAGCATTTGCATAAATTGGTTAAAGCCTGTGTGCTGTCTGTGGTTCTCCGTAAAGCGTAGGTTTTGATCAAAGCCGTACTTTGAATGAGTCTTTCTCTTTTCTGTCAGGAGGTAGGATCCGGCCTACTCCATGTCCCCTGCCCGGCTCTCCCCTCCATCAGCATTTGGGCCATCAGGGTCTCTGCCCCCACCCTCTGGAATTCTATCCCACGGTCCCTTGGCCTCACTCCTCCCCTTGCCTCCTTCAAGGCCCATCCCAACGCCCTCCTCATCGACTGCGCTTTCGGTCACTGTCCTACCCCCCAGTGGTCAGTCGTCGCTCTCGCCTCTGAGTCAGAAGGTTGTGAGTTCAAGCCCCGATATCAGGGCTTAGAATCACATAATCTTAAACTGATGCTCCAATGCGGTGCTGGGGGTGTTGTCCTTCTGAGACAATAATCCGAGTTCCCATCTGACTGTTCAGGAGAACATTGAGGATCACATGGCACCATTTGAAAAAAAAGAGAAGGGAGTTGTTTCTCTCACCCGGTGTTCTGGCCAATAATAATAATAATAATCCTTCCATTTGATACAGCGCCTTATCTCATCTTAGAGATGTCTGAAAGCGCTTCACAGAATATGCTGTAAAGTGTAGTGACTCTGTATTTTGTGGGTGAAACATGGCAAGCCAATCGCACACAGCAGCGTCCCACAAACAGCCGTGGAGTGAGTGACCAAATTATTATTAGGTGATATCACTGAACACCATAACACAGCACATAAACCACTCTCCCAACGCAGTAACACACATCACCCTAAGGAGTAGTGACTATCTGTGGAGAGTCACACGCACGTAAGCACATAAAAGAGAGTAGTAACTAGGGAGGTTTGCGGGCACACGTGAGAGTGAAAGTGTAGTGCAGGAGTGGAGGGAGCGAACACTCAGACAACACAAGTGCGTGAGTGAGAAAGTGCAAGAGACAGACAGTGGGGACTGGGGAGACGCACTCACACCCATTCACACAAAATAATCTCCCAAAATAAAATTGGTCACTCGATGGCTGTTTGTGGGACCCTGCTGTGTGCAATTGGCTGCCGCATTTGGCCCGCAAAATACACTCACTACACTTTACAGTATATCCTGTGAAGCACTTTGAGACGTCTTGACAAAGAGAATGTGCTGTATCAAGTGCAAGGATTATTATATTCCAGTATTTATTGTCGAGAGTGGGGATTTTATTTGATGCAACTGCCTAATTGCACACAAATACCCCCCGTGCCCCAAGAGGTGAATGACATTTGTTTGCGGGATTGTTGGCCTGGACATTGGGGGGGAAAACTCTTCGGAGAGTATCGCAGGATCTCTAATACCCACTTGAACAAGGTGGTGGGACATTTTGCCCACAAAATATACAGTCAATTCACTTTACAGTATAATCTGCGAAGCGCTTTGTGATGGCTCAAAGATGTGATAAGGCGCTGTATCAAATGCAAGGATTATTTTATCAGGAGGGTGACTGAAGACACGGTCGAAGAGGAAGGTCTTGAGAAGAGCCTTGAAGGAGACCAGGGAGAGGCTAAGGCGAAGGGACTGTGGGATGGAGTACCAAAGCGTAGGGGCAGAGAGGCTGAAGGCTTGACCGCCGATGGTGGGGCAGGCCGAGCGGCGGATGTGGACCAGGCTAGTGCCTGCGGAACGGAGGAAGCGAACAGGTCAATATGGAGACAGCAGGTCACGGGTAGGTAGGAGCAAGGCCATGGAGGGTTTTGAAGGTGACGACGAGGATTTTGAACTCGGGTTGTGGAGCCAGGTGAGGATGGGGACGATAGGGTCACGGAGCCTGGTGGGGGAACATCCAACATAAGTGACCCAAAACCAAGCATTCTACCAAACTTTAGTTATCTGACCCAACACCACACACCTGGTGATAGCAATAATTGCATAACCAGAAACAGATTCATGGAGTATTTCTCAAAAGCAAATTCTATGATTCACCTACAGTCTGTGAAATGCTCATTGTGTTTTTATGGGGGGGGGGGGGGGCTACAATCTGAAAGGTGGAGTCCTGTAGACTAATGGTTAGAGCACTCACCTCACAAACAACAGGACCTGGGTTCGATTCCCAGTGTGTGTCAACCACTTGTAGTGTTACAGAATCCCCCATAGTCAACGCTTCCACTCAGAATGGCGCTGTAGTTTCAGCCGAGGCAGTGACCTCGAGCGCTGACATGGGGCTTGAACACACAATCCTCGAACTCAGGGCCGAGCAGGCCAGCAACCGAGACAAGCTGACACCCAGAGCACAGCAACAGGACTTGAACCCCCAATCTACAACAACTTGCATTTGTATAGTACCCAGCGCTTACCCTGTCAAGAGGGCAGTGGGCGGAACGCTGGTCAGTAGGGCAGAGAGCCATGTGGTCTGGCCACAGCCTTTATTCCTCCATTTATTTGGAGTTTTTTTTTGGTCAGTCGGGTGTCTGACACACGTGGAAACCCATCACCTGCTTAAGAGTCTCCAAACCAAACAGAATTCCATGTATCCCACCTACACATGGAAATCCCAGAGATAGATTGTTGGATTGCAATGCGCTCTCTCTCCGTTCAGGCCTTACGTTGCAAAGAATGGAGTGAATGGGGTCCTATTCAGTGGGTTATTAGGACGAGTCACTTCCAGAAATTAATTCTCAATAATCGGGGAATGTTGTTATTTTGTTTACAGTTTAATCCAAAACAGACCCTAACGTCTCCAGACATAATAGTAATAATAATCCTTGTGTTTGATATAGCGAGTCCTGGAGACGTCTCAAAGCGCTTCACAGGATATACTAAAGCAAAAATACTGTATTTTTGTGGATGAAATGTGGCAAATTGCTCACAGCAGTGTCCCACAAACAGTCGAGGATTGAGTGACTAAATTATTATTTTATTTAGACATGTTACATCTACGTTTTGGCACCAGACATATTTAGATATTAAAGTCATGTTTTTAACTGGATCAACAAAGAAATAACAACCTGGAGACACAAAGACTGTCACTACCTGTTGGTGGCTGAGAGCAATGTCATTCAGCGTTCCGGGTGAGAGAGACAGTGCTTAAGCTGCACACAGATACAGATCCTCACACTCGTGTTCAAATCCCGTCATGCCCCGGCACCTCCCTACCTCCCCGACCTGCTTACTTCCCCAACCAACTACCTGCTGCCTCCGCTTGACAAGCCTCCTGCTTGTCCCTCGTGCCCTCCGTTCCACCACCGGTGGCCATGCTTTCAGCTATTTACGCCCTGAGACTCTGGAACACTCTTCCTCTATTCTTCAGCCTTCCCCTCTCCTTTCCTCCCAACTCCTCCGTCCCCCCCGCCACCCCGCGCAGGTCATCTCCTCCAACCTTCACTGCGAGGAGATGCTGGATTTCCTTGAATCCAAGATCAAGGGAATCCGCTCCGCGGTCACTTCCCCTCAAATCCACCCACCACCCACCCCCTTACTCCGACTCCTACCCATCCTCCCCTACACACCTTTGTACCCGTTTCCCCACCCTCTGTCACCAAACTCATCCTCTCCCTGAAACCCACCACCTGCTCCCTTGACCCCATCCCCACTCCACTCCTTATCTCCCAGCTCCACCTCCTGCCCCACATATCACAGACATCATCAACCTGTCCCTCTCCTGTGGCTCTGTTCCCATTCCCTTAAAAACTGCCACCATCACTCCCACCTTAAAAAAACCCTCCCTTGATGCGTCGCAGCTATCAAGCTACCGGCCCATCTCCAACCTCCCCTTCCTGTCCAAGGTCCTGGAACGAGTTGTCGCCTCCCAACTGCGCTCTTTCCTCTCCAACCATTCACTATTCGAACCCCTTCAGTCGGGTTTCCGTGCTGCCCATAGCACAGAAACTGCCCTGGTCAAGGTCACCAATGATATCCTGACCATCTGTGACCAGGGCTCCCTCTGCCTCCTCGTCCTCCTCGACCTATCGGCAGCATTCGATACGGTCGACCACTCTATCCTACTCCACCGCTTGTCCTCCCACCTCAACCTTCAAGGCACTGTCCTTGAGTGGTTTAGGTCGTACCTCTCCCACCGTCTTCACTTTGTCTCCTCAAATGGCTTCTCCTCCACCCCCCGCACTGTCTCATGTGGTGTCCCTCAGGGCTCTGTCCTCGGTCCCCTCCTCTTCACCCTCTATATGCTCCCCCTGTGGTGACATCATCCGCAGACATGGGGTTCACTCCCACATGTATGCGGATGACACCCAACTCTACCTTTCCTCCTCTACCCTCAACTCCACGACCCCGATGTCCTGACAGCTGTCTGTCCGACATCGAGTCCTGGACGAGAGACAACTTTCTTCAGCTCAACGTGCGCAAAACTGAGGCCCTCCTGATTGGCTCACGTCAGCGCCTCCGCACCTCAGGCGCTGACACCATCAGCTCCGCACTCTCCACCTCTCAAAGCCATCAGGAACCTCGGGGTTCCCCTCGACCCTGAGCTGTCCTTTCTCCCTCATATCCGCACCACAACTGGCACCGCCTTCCATCACCTCCGGAACATCGCCAGACTACGGCACTACCTCACCCCTCACACGGCTGAAACTCTGGTCCACACCTTTATCACCTCAAGGCTGGACTATGGGAACTCTCTCCTCGTCGGCCTTCCCGGCCCTCCCTCCACACTGCAGGTCATTCAGAACTCTGCAGCTCGTGTACTGTCCCGCACCATACACCACGACCACATCACTCCCACCCTCGCCCTCACCCTCGCCCTCACCCTCACTCCCACCCTCGCCCTCACCCTCACTCCCACCCTCGCCCTGGCTCTCACCCTCGCCCTCGCCCTCGCTCGCCTCCACTGGCTCCCCATCCCCCAGAGGATCGAATTCAAGATCCTCACCCTCACCTACAAGGCCATTCACGGCCTCGCTCCCTCCTACCTCTCTGACCTACTATCCCCCTACCTACCCGCCCGTACCCTCCGTTCCTCTGGCTCCGGTCTGCTCCACATCCCCCACCCCAACCGCCCTACCATCGGTGGCCTTCAGCCTCTCAGCCCCGAGGCTCTGGAACTCTATCCCCCAGTGCCTTCGCCGCCTCCTCCCTTTCCTCCTTCAAGACCGGTCTCAAGACCTTTCTCTTTGACTGTGCCTTCAGCTCCCCTCTCGACTCTCTACCCCCCCCTCGCTCCCTCCCTTCCCTCCCCTCACCCTGACCATTCCCCCCTCCTCGCTCCCTCCCTTCCCTCCCCTCACCCTGACCATTCCCCCCTCCTCGCTCCCTCCCTTCACCCTGACCATCTCCCCCCAATGCTCGGGTTCTGACCCAACTGTACAGCGCCTTGGGACGTCCTCCCGACGTGAAAGGCTCTCAATAAATGGAATCTTGTTGTTGTTGTTGTTGTTTCCCATGTTCAGATGGTGCCTGAAGACCTTCCTCTTCAACAGTGTCCATAGTCATCTCCCCCCGGCTCGGCTTTGTGCTCTGCCGCTGTCAAGCGTTCTGGGACACCACCCTGTGTGAGGGCCCTATGTAAACGCAAGTTGTTGTTGTCCCACTCCCCCCCACCCCCACACTTTCCCCATAGCCCTGCAAATATTTTCCTTTCAAGGCCCTATCCAACTCCCTTTCAAGACGCGCTTTATTTTATTTTAAAATAAATATATTATTTTAGTAGTAATGGTAAAGCAACGTTGTACACCTGGTAAAGCAGTCACGGTGTCCGGCCTGGGATCAGGGGAGACCGGCACCGGCCAGGATCTGAGCTCAATACCCCGGGCAGAGGCATTGCCCAGCGCCGTACCAGGTAGTGAGGCTCAAACCCACGCTTGTTGGCTGTCGAACAATCAACTGGCGACTAACCTCCGTAGGGGGGAGGGGGCAAGTGGGGTTTCCTCGGGACTGAACTGGCCCCAGGGTGACCCTCCTGGCCATGGAATGTCAGTACCGGCCCCCCCTCTGTGCCGGTCTCCAGTCCGGGTCCTGACCAGGAGGGGCCGCAGTGTCCCGGGCACTCACTGACCAGTCACTGGGGGCCGGGAATCCTCCCCCTCAGCCCCTGGTAACCCCACAGCCAAAGCCCTAACTAACGGGGAGGGGGGTCCTCGCTGGACAAGCAGCGGGAAAGCTGCCGGACAGTGATATCAATGGCCGAGCGGTGTGGGTTTAGCGGGTTACACTCCAGCAGTTACCCCAACACACACTCTGGGGCCCCCCAAACCTTGGCTCTCGCCAACCTGCGCCTAATACTCTCCGGAATTAGGTAAACAGGAAGTGTCCCTCCAGAGAGAGAGAGAGAGAGCGCACTCCGCCCTCTGGGATTTCCCGGTGTGATGAACTCCAAACTATACGTGGAAATTCCTTCAGATATTTATTGGAATGAGATGCGCACTCTTTTCCTGGAGGTACACTCAGCTGAGACGTTAAACCAAGGTCCTGTTACCTGTTCAGATGGACGTTAAAGATCCCATAACACTAACTGGAAAAGAAGAGGGAGTTTCTCTCTCCTAGTGTCATAGCCAACAATCCCTCAGATAAAATCAGTTATTTTCTTCATGACTGTTCAA